>NC_091951.1:180441062-180801631 GCF_031021105.1 Erythrolamprus reginae | reverse complement strand
AATCAGGTACAACTCATTAATGACCATATTGCTTAGCAATGGAAGTTCTAGCCCCAATTGGAGTTTTAAGTCAAGGACTACCTGTAATCATGCCAATTAAGGAACTGGAAAAAGGATTTTAGATGCCAAGATTTCCTTTCTTTTTAAAGAAAATAATGATCGGAAAATGGTGAACCCTCATTTTCCCTAACTGTAGTATTTAAGTGTTTTTAAAAGCTTTCCACAATTTAACTCCCTCACTTTTGAAAAGAAAAAAAAGGGTGCATCTCCATCAAAATAGAATCTCGTGAGGAGGTGAGATGATATTCTTAGAAAAGAATCAAAAGTTTCAATGAGGCTTTGGGGTTTTCCCAGGTGGCTCCAGGCCTTACTGATCAAGTGTGGAAGACAGCTCAGAAGGAGATCAATTATCTAGCTCCTCCTTGGATTCGTTACAAGAGTTAATGATACAGCCATGCATGCGGAGAGCGATGCATAGGCAGCAACAACTGAGAGATTATTATCAAAGAAAATGAGGCCACCTGTGGTTGGGTGGGGCTGTGGTAATTAGTGAGGCTGCTATAAATAGCAGCCTGTGGGTTTGGCCATTGTGGAGGATTATCTGATCATTGTGTTTCGTGACTGCTTTACTGACTTGGACTTTTTGTGCGCTGATTTTTCCCCGCTCTGAAACTAAACCAGAGCAAAGTGTGTTTCACTTTGTGAAAGAAGAAGGACTGTAAATTGCCTCACAGTTGCAAGCTAAGTATCACAGAACTGATAAGGGACTTGTACAAATTACCAGTTTGTTTGGAGACGAGGGCTCTTTGCTATACCAAAAGAGGGCTTAGTTTAAGTGAATTTTCATTATAAAGCACATTGTTTTGAATTTTCAAACATGTGTGTGTCTGAAATTTGTACCTGTGAATTTTTGGGAGGATTCTACCAGAGAGCCCGACAGAACAAAACCTATAGTGTTTAAACACATTTAAACATACATTGTTAGTTTGTTTATATATTGCCAACCCCAACCAGTTATGCACATAGTACTAACAGCAGTGTTCCAATGGGTCTGAGGGGGTCTGAGGGGATGCCACAGAGAGGAGGGGGTCGGGCTGTTCTCTATGGCACCAGAAAGCCAAACAAGGAATAATGGTTGGAAGCTGACTAAGGAGAGATTCAAACACACTGGAAGTGAGGGGAAACTTTCTGATGGTGAGAGCGATCAACCAGTGGAAGTTGTGAGAGCCCCAACACTTGCGACCTTCAAGGGGAGATTGGACTGCCACCTGTCTCAAATGGTGTAGGAGCTCCTGTTTGAGTGAGAGGTTGGACTAGATGACCTGCAAGGTCCCTTCCAATTCTAATAAATAAACAAATAATAAATAATAATAAATAAAAAGAGTACAAAGTGGTTCTTTACCCCTATAAAGTTGTATCTATAGGGTGAGTGGTTGGATAAACCTTTTCCAAGAACATTTTTATTTTCTAATATGACCTAAATTGGCATTTTTTCCATGTAAGACTACTATTATTATTATTGCTGTTTTTGCACTCATCTCTGTTCACTCTCTGCAATTGACACTCAATGTGGTACAATGGTTTAATGTTGGCCTGATAGTGGGAAAACCCAGGTTTTCTTCTCCTTTCAAAATAAAGTGGGTAACTTTGGGCCAGTAACTTTCAGATAGGGACCATAATACGTAACGACAAGGATCCTATTGTCTGTAAACTGGTGATCAATGTACAATATGTGTGTGTAACTGGTGATCAGTGTGTGTGTGCATAATATTTGATATATCCAGTGGTAATTTTTTGCCAACCATGTGCACCTTTCTACATTATTAATTTTTAGGTGATGTACGAACTGAAGATAGTTTACCCAAACTAAGCCGGGGTGGGCTGCTGAGGGTTCGCAGGGGTTCGAAAGAACCTCTAGCTAAGATTCTGTGCAGTTCAGAGAATCCTCAGATCCCACTCCTGACTTGCCCCACCGACCCGCCCCCTCCTTGGAGCCCCACGCAGTTCATTTTGGATGCAGGTAAGTGCGGGGTGCATGTGAAGTATTGGGGAGGGTGAAAAACGGTCTGGCCGGAAGTTTGGGGAGGCCGGAAATGGTCTCATTTCTGACCTCCAGAGAGCCTCTGGAACCTGAGAAGTCTGTGTTCGCCCTCCCACCCTCAAGAAAAGCCTCCAAAGCCCCGGAAGAACAAAAATGTTCCCCCATCGTACAGGAGGCCAACTAGGCCCCGCCCACCATGGCCCCGCCCATCCAGTTACTGGTCATAGAACCCCTGCTATAATTTTTGAAGCCCACCCCAGACTAAGGCAATCTAATTAATGTCTATTCAGAACTTCGCAGTATTTTTATTTATTTATTTATTTATTTATTTATTTATTTATTTATTTATTTATTTATTTATTCATTCATTCATTCATTCATTCATTCATTCATTCATTTATTCATTGGATTTGTATGCCACCCCTCTCCGTGGACTTTCTGTGAAGCCTGGTGAGATTTCTACCTGTTTCAAAGTTCATTTGAGGTGATACACATGCTGTAGATAGAAACCTGGGCCTTCTAGAAGTTTATGAACTGCAGCTTCCATTGGAGTCCCACAATTAATTATCCTGGACTGAGCTGTTGAAAGTTGTGGTTCAGCAATGTCTCCAGGGCTGACCACCCCCGGGAAGGAGCAAAAAAATGTTCATGTCCAACATATTAGCTGCTTTCGTACTGTTTACAACCTTCTGTATCTGTTTTTGGTGTCTTGACGCTTTGCTTTATCTTCCACCTGGTTTTGGTAGCATTATTTATTGTCTCTTGGCTCCTGATACAGTAGGTTCTTGGGGTGAGAATAGAAAGGAGGATGCCCTGGCATCAGGCCGGGTTGAATTTAGTAGAAGGTAATTTTCTCAGCAGGGAATTGGAGGGGGAGGTTTGGACAGAAACTCATGAAAAAGCACCCATCCATCAGCTGCTTTCCTGGTCCCTATTTCAAGCAAGTGTTGACACTGAGAGAGACTCAAGACCGTATACAGAACTTGGTGCCCTATTTCCCATGAGATAAATATGCCCCAGTTTATACGTGTTCCCTTGAAACACAATTCTCTGTGTACACAGGTAATAAGCAGACAGCAAATAGGTCTGAGTGATAATTGAGTGATAATTGTTTCTAGGCAGTCTAAGTAGTCCTTGCCTTACAACCTCAATTGAGCCCAAAATTTCTGTCATTAAGCAAGAAATTGCTTAAATGGGTTTTGCCCCATTTTACAAACTTTCTAGCCACAGTTGTTAAGGGAATCCTAGTTGTGAAGTTAGTAACACGGTTGTTAAGTGAATCTGTTTTCCCCCATTGATTTCATTCGCCAGAATGAAATTGTGAGATGATTGTGAAGTTAGTTACTCGGTTGTTAAGCGAATCTGTTTCCCCCCATTGATTTCATTTGCCAGAAGGTTGCGTGGAACTCATTACCGGACTCAATAGTGTCAATCCCTAACCCCCAACATTTCTCCCTTAGACTATCCACGATTGACCTCTCCAGGTTTCTAAGAGGTCAGTAAGGGGCATACATAAATGCACTAGTGTGCCTTTCGTCCCCTGTCCAATTGTCTTTCCTTTCTCTCACTTATCATATATATTTTCTTCCTTCCATATATCTTCTCCTCTATTTTTACATATTATCTTTATATATATGACTTCATGTCTTTTCTCTTCCATATGTATTGTGTATTGGACAAATGTTTAAATAAAAAAATAAATAAAAATACATGATCCCAGGACACTGCAACCATCATAAATATGAATTAATTGCCAAGCATCCAAATTTTGATCCCCTGACCATGGGGATAGTCATTAAGTGTGGGAAATGGTCCTGAATCACTTTTTTTTCAGTGCCATTGTAATTTTGAATGGTCACAAAATGAATTATTGTAAGTCGAAGACTACCTGTAACAGCAAAAAAGCAAAAGAAAAGTCGGGACATTTAACAAATAGTAATATACATCGACTCCGAGCATGGGATCAATGCCAGATTATGAAAGCTTTCTGGAAGCCCAGGTGAGGAATCAAATTTCTGAACGATAAAAGATGGTGGCATTTCTGATCCAAGGAGTCCAAACAGCCACAGCTACTCACTTTTGTTGGGAGTGAGCTGGTCTGTTCTGCCCTAGCCAGAACTAAGTGATCATCCAGTCACAGAAGTAAAATAAATAAGTACTAAGGGACCCTTTTCCCCAACCTGGTCTTCTTCAGATGTGTTGGAATTGTAACTGCGGTATGAACAATTAAGGACTTCACTAAAGAGACTGAACTACTGCTTCAATTTTGAAGGAAATGTAAGAAAGAAGAAGAAAAAGAAAGGGCTAATTAACATCTTCTGAGTCTAGATATCTGTATTAGATGTGCACAAACATAAATATACATTGAGATTTAATCAAAGAGATTAACCTAGTGTTACAAAAAGAATTGGTTATCAAAAGTTTCCCCCATTTCTTTTCCATTTCTTAATGTTTGTTTGCTGGTTTGTTTGTTTGTTTGTTTGTTTGTTTGTTTGTTTGTTTGTTCAGTTATTCATTTATTCATTTATTTATTTATTTATTTGACTTTTTGCCGCCCTTTCTCTGGGGACTCAGGGCAGCTTTTCTTTTTCCTTTTTTTAAAGTTTTATTTATGGTTTTCAAATACATTAAAAAGAAAGAAACATCTCAATAATCTTTTGCAGATCCCTTACCGTTTTAAATACATTTTGTGAGTTATCATAACTTCACTGTAAGGTATAATCCCTTCAATTTGAGACAGAAATGTTGCTTTTCAGACTTTAATGATAAACTTATTAATTATTATGAGTTTACCATTCTGGTTAATTAATTTGACTCAAGTATTCAAGTGGCTTTTCCCACTTTTTTTGGGGGGGAGAGAACATGGATTTTAATGCTCAATGGATCATCCCAATGTTTGAAATCAGAAAGATAAAAGAACAGACATGAACTACCGTAATATATTGACCTGAAATTCTAAGAAGTCCTGTCCCAGCATAGCTGAAGAATGCCAGCTTGGAGAATGTTGACTTATAAAATAGCATGGTGAGCAGATGAACTTTGTTCAGGATTTCTATAAAAGGAGAAGGTGGAGGAGGAGAGTATTCCAAGAAATGAAAATAAGCTGTGACTCCTATTCTTAATTAAGTGATAAAAATATTCTGCTGAGGTCTTTTGATATTTTACGCAGCCACCTTTCAGGAAGCAATATTGCCAGCAACAATTTGGGAGGCTTATGGGAACCCTGACTTCCTATCAACACACAACAGAACAGCAATCTTGAAAGGGATGATGAGAACACAGGAGTTGCATCAGAGGGCAGGCAAAGTTGTGCCCGCCCACACCCACCAAATGCTACCCATCAAGATCCCACTCATTTTCTTTCCTGTTTCCCAGACGCTGACCCTCACAAGTGGCAAACAATTTGAGCATTGCTTGACTGCCTGGCAGCATGAAGCCTCCATTCCCACAGCACAGTCTGCTTCTCTGCCTCGACCTCTATGAACTATACAGGACTTCACCTGTATTTTGTTGTCTACACCAGTGTTTCCCAACCTTGACAAGTTGAAGACATTTGGACTTCAGCTCCCAGAATTCCCCAGCCAGTGAATGCTGGCTGGAGAATTCTGGGAGTTGCAGTCCAGATATCTTCAAGTTGCCAAGGTTAGGAAACACTGGTCTACACACCCTCCCTCCTGTATATTGGAATAGCACTTAAGGTTATAGGTGAATAGCCTTGGAAAGGGTAAGAACACACTTGGAATATTGATTCCAGTTTCTGTCGCCATTATATAATAAAGATGTTGAGACTCTAGAAAGAGTGCAGAGAAGAGCAAAAAAAAGATGATTGGGGACTGCAGGATAAAACATATGAAGAACGGTTGCAGCAATTGGGTGTGTCTACTTGAATTATCTAAAATAAATGAATGAATGCATGAAAAGAAGGGTGATAGAATAGCAGTGTTCAATCTATTCTTAAAGTAGGGGCTGCCGCCAGGGAAAGATAAAAAGCAACATGAGAAAATATTATTTTACTGAAAGAGTAGTAGATCCTTGGAACAAACTTCCAGCAGACGTGGTAGATAAATCCTCAGTAACTGAATTTAAACATGCCTGGGATAAACATATATCCATTGTAAGATAAAATACAGAAAATAGTATAAGGGCAGACTAGATGGACCATGAGGTATTTTTCTGCCGTCAAACTTCTATGTTTCTATGTTTCCATGGGCTGCCAAAATGGCTACTGCCACACTGTGGACGTGGCTTGTTTTGTGCATGTGGCTTGATGGTCATGTGATTGGGTGGGAGTGGCCTATCCATCAAGACGAGTTTTCAAATAGGTGCTTGGACTCTTTTTCAGTTGATTAAGTCACATTACTATCCACAAAAATGACAAATGAGAGCATTATTTATGAGGAGCACAGTAACTTTTTAAAGTTTTGTACTGAACCCACAAGGTTCAGTATGATAACAGATTAATAATAATTAATAATAATAATAATAAATAATAATAATAATAATTTATTAGACTTGTATGCCGCCCCTCTCCATGGACTACATTAGGCAAGTAGCTCAATTTTCTTTAATTGCTATAAAAGTTCAGTTCTAGATAATGATTAAAATATTAAAGTGTTTATGGGTAAAAACATACTATTTAATTATTTCCTATTTTAAAAGTAATTAAGGACCATACTAAGGTACTAGAGAAGGAAGGACAATAAGAAAAACTATTAACTATTCAATAAATAGTGCACAAACTTACTACACCCACTGTGTACCCCCAACCCCGTGGGGGCAGCAACCCATTACTGGCTGCCACAAAGAAGAGGGGGTCAATCTATTCTCCAAAGCCCCTGAGGGCAGGACAAGAAGCAATGGATGGAAATCAAGGAGAGAAGCAGCCTAGAACTAAGGAGAAATTTTCTGGCAATTAGAACAATTAATCAGTGGAATAACTTGCCTCCAGAAGTTGTGAGTCCTCAACACTGGAGGTTTTAAACTTAAAGAATAGATTGGATAACCATTTATCTGAAATGCATGGGGTTTGCTGTGTGAACAGGGGGTTGGACTAGAAGATCTCCAAGGTCTCTTCCAAGTCTGTCATTCTTTTATTTCTGAAATTAAAGAAATATCACCTGCATGTTTTTGTACCTTCCCAACCACTTTGTAGCCATGAGAACTGATAATCTGGAAGGAACGTACATATATTTTGAAGACACCAACTTAGGAGAAGCAGGACTTGAACCAAAGCAGGGCTCTTGGGAATCTGCTTCTCTATAAAGATGTGTTGCTCCCACACATGTGTCTATGTGCAGATGTCTTGTGCAGAGGAAAGCAAGAGATATTGCTGTTCGTTGATCTACTCTTAATGTATATCACTTGTCACCTTTTGTTACATTCTCAGACTGAAGCACATAGGCTTCAGTCAGGTCCTCCATTCTGGAGGGAATATACTGGCTGCTGATTGGCTAGAGTCCAAGGGTAGGCAATATGAACTTCAATTCCCAGAATTCCTGAGCTAGGCATGATTGGTTCAGGAATTCTGGTCCACAAGTCATAGAAACATAGAAACATAGAAGTCTGACGGCAGAAAAAGACCTCATGGTCCATCTCGTCTGCCCTTATACTATTTTCTGTATTTTATCTTAGGATGGATATATGTTTATCCCAGGCATGTTTAAATTCAGTTACTGTGGATTTATCTACCACGTCTGCTGGAAGTTTGTTCCAAGGATCTACTACTCTTTCAGTAAAATAATATTTTCTCGTGTTGCTTTTGATCTTTCCCCCAACTAACTTCAGATTGTGTCCCCTTGTTCTTGTGTTCACTTTCCTATTAAAAACACTTCCCTCCTGGACCTTATTTAACCCTTTAACATATTTAAATGTTTCGATCATGTCCCCCCTTTTCGTTCTGTCCTCCAGACTATACAGATTAAGTTCATTAAGTCTTTCCTGATACGTTTTATGCTTAAGACCTTCCACCATTCTTGTAGCCCGTCTTTGGACCCGACTTTACCTATCTTTGGGCTTAGACTGTCCGGCAACTCCTTAAAAAGGGGCTGGTTGTCAGACAGAGCCTTTGCTGAATTATAAATAGTTGTCAAATAAAGAGCTGTTATTTTAAAGTCACTTCTGTCTGCCTTTTCCATTCACCCTATTCAATACTTTGTTAATTCGTCATGGATTCTACCAAGTTAACCTGGGATTGGAGGTAATGAGAATCCTAAGAACTGAATCAAAGATCTCTTCCCATATTCACTTCACATAATGAATGGTCTCGGCATTTCTATCACAGAGGGAATGGCTAATAACAAATAAAGTCATTTGTGCATATTTATGGCATCTACAGAATGGTACAGAACAAGAAGGTATCCCATGTAGATCATAATAAGAAACATTGAGGGAAATGATTACACCAAATTGCATGTTGTGGGCAATGGGATCTTGCTTCGGGCACATTCAGCATTTATACAAGTTTGATGTTCCTTTTTTCTCTGCATTCTGAACACACACACACGAAACTAATGGTATCACAGCACCTCAACCCAGCATATTGTTGTGGTTAGCTCTGGCCCTGCTCCTGCCCCAAGGACTGTGGATGTGAGGGAGACATCCACATGCCGCAGGCCTGTTTTGCCCCTGGTGGAATCTGCTGATGAAGGCTCCTCTGACCAAGAAGACATGAGTGACAGGGAGGAGGAGAGTGGGGCAGACAGCTCAGAAGGAGATCAATTATCTAGCTCCTCCTTGGATTCAGAACAAGAGTTAATGATACAGCCACGCATGAGGAGAGCAATGCATAGGTAACAACAACTGAGAGATTATTATCAAAGAAAATGAGGCCACCTGTAGTTGGGTGTGGCTGTGGTAATTAGGGAGGCTGTTATAAATAGCAGCCTGTGGGTTTGGCCATTGTGGAGGATTATCTGATCATTGTGTTTCGTGACTGCTTTACTGACTTTGACTTTTTGTGTGCTGATTTTTCCCCGCTTTGAAACTAAACCAGAGCAAAGTGTGTGTCACTTTGTGAACGAAGAAGGACTGTGAATTGCCTCACACTGCAAGCTAAGTATCACAGAGCTGATAAGGGACTTGTACAAATTACCAGTTTGTTTGGAGACCAGTGCTCTTTGCTATACCAAAAGAGGTCTTGGTTTAAGTGAATTTTCATTATAAGGAACATTGTTTTGAATTTTCAAACGTGTGTGTGTCTGAAATTTGTACCTGTGAATTTTTGGGAGGATTCTACCAGAGAGCCCGACAGAACACATATTAAATCTTAATATTAAATATTAAATAGGGTTACTATATTTTTACAGACTTCAGTTATTTTTTAGCACAAACAAGACATAGGATTAATATCCAAACTCTTTTTAAAAATTCATTTAAATGACTTTAAGTGTAATATGAGGAAGAGACTTCTGTTCAACTGTAATCCTGTGGGAAATGACCTAGTATGAGACATTTGATCTTGAACAAACCTAACTCTCAACAAGGCAGAGAACATGGAAGCTGGCTTTTTGGCAAGTCTATCTTTTCTTTGTTGTTGAGTTTGTGGGTGAGAAATTGTGCTGTCCTATCTTGTAGAAGGTGACCCATGAAGGGAAAAACAAACACATCATCTTGCAACTCTATTTATGGCTTAGATAAAAGGTTTCAACCCCATAGAATAATGTTTGAGTGTTATATACAATTACAGGGTTTTCAAGGCATAAATTTGTATTTTGGCATAGTAAGATAGTCACCCAACAATGAATCACATCTTAGCATTCATTTTGATATAAAGACGAAATTAACTATACTATCCATTTAAAAATAGAGCACAAAGGCAACTAAGGATCTTGTTGCTCCTTGAAAAGACTAATGTATGACAGCAACTTCAGCTTTCATAGACTACAATTGACCATATCAGATGCAAGAAGTGGTACCTTCAGAGGTATACTGGAGGTGACATTATCCTCATAGTAGGCAAGACCTCCAAGCTAGATCAGGATCATGGCAAGGGAAGGTTTTTCTTCAGTATTTTTCCTTCTTTTTAATTTTTTTTACTTCTTTTTAATACAAAACCATTCCATCTTCCCTTAAACAGTGTGTCGTCTGGGTACAAGTATCTCTGTGCAAAAATTTACAAAAGTATTCATTACAATGATATTAATTCTCTTTTCCTACAATTATAGTATTGAACATAGTAAACCTATTCATTTCTCACTCTTAACATATCTTCTAATAAGAATATAATAATAATATTAAGCATAATAATCCTAATAGTCATAATAATAACAATCATCATATCGTTTACATTTCCATCTCAACATATTTTCAGTATTCAGTATTATTCAGTATAAACAACTCCCCCCGGAGATTAGAATCGCCCCTACTCTCCTTGCCTTCCGTAAGCTCCTTAAGACCCACCTTTGTCGTCAGGCATGGGGGAACTGAGACATCTCCCCCGGGCATATATAATTTATGAATGGTATGTCTGGATGTATGTTTGTTTAGAAAATGGGGTTTTTAAAATATTCTTAAACAGTAATTTAGATTTGTCATAAATTGTTTTTCACTTTGTTGTGAGCCGCCCCGAGTCTGCGGAGAGGGGGGGGCATACAAATCTAAATAATAAATAAATAAATAAATAAATAATTTTTTCAGTGAGCCCCTTTTTGCTCATCATTCCTAGAATTATCATTCCTCAGCCCTGTTATTTATTTCCAATTCTAATCAAGGTCATAGAGAGATTAAAGTTAAGATTTCTCATTTCATATCATGGTGCCAATCTGTCTTACCTAGCTGTGCTTGCTTTAACATTCCTTTGTTAGAACACACAACATTTAAAAAAATAATAATGTGTCTAGTCTGACTTTCAGCTGCTAAGTACTGGTATATCAATATGTGTTACAATAGAATAGAATAGAATTCTTTATTGACAATTGTGATTGTACACACAAGGAATCTGTCTATGGTGATCTGAATATAGCTGTGTAATTCAAGATATATAAATATCAGTTCATAGTCCTTCTAAAGAATAATTGGTGGACATGTCAAAAAGTGAAAGAATATGACTGGAAAAAAATGATAAAACAGCATATAGATTTGAAATCAGATACATGTTTGCTGGGCATTTTACCAAACAAGTGCATGTATTGACTGCAGCAAGAATAGTATTTGCAGAAAAATGGAAAAGTGAAGTGATCCCAACAGATAAAGATGTGATTAGAAAAATATTAGAATGTACAGAAATGGATAGGGTAATACAATTAAGGAAAAGAAAGAAACTTTATATTTTTTGACTTGGGATTTATTTTATCAATGACTGACTGACAAAAGCAGGAGCTACAAACAAAGAAATATATTGAAGGATCAGTGATATAATTAAGATATGTTAACTTGGTTAAACAAATAATATGGTTAGTATCAATAGTAATATACAGTGATCCCTCTATTATCGCGAGGGTTCCGTTCCAAGACCCCTCGCGATAATCGATTTTTCGAGATGTAGGGTTGCGGAAGTAAAAACACCATCTGCGCATGCGCGCCCTTTTTTCTATGGCCGCACATGCGTAGATGGTGGAGTTTGCGTTCCCCGCCGCCCACGCAAAGGGGAAACCCGATTTGGCTCCTCGCTGCTGCTGCGCTACCGAGCAGATCAGCTGCTGGGCGGCCGAAGGAACCTTCCCTGGGTCTTCCCGGCCGCCCACGCAAAGGGGAAACCCCGGCTCCTCGCTGATGTCCGCCGCTCGCCCGCCCGCCAGCAAGAGGGGGAAGACCCAGGGAAGGTTCCTTCGGCCGCCCAGCAGCTGATCTTCTCGGCGCAGCAGCAGCGAGCAGACGAAGATCGGGGTTTCCCAGCCGCCCACGCAAAGGGGAAACCCCGGCTCCTCGCTGATGCCCCCGCTCGCCCGCCCGCCGCCCGCCGCCCGCCAGCAAGAGGGGGAGAGATAGAGAAAGAGAGAGAAGGAAAGAAAGAGATGAGAGAGGGAGGAAGAGAGTGTGAGAGAGGAAGAAGCAAGATAGAGAAAGAGAGAGAGAAAGATGAGAAAGGAAGGAAGAGAGTGACGTCATCGGGTGGAAAAATCGCGATATAGCATTTCGCAAAGATCGAGATCGCGAAACTCGAGGGATCACTGTAATTGATATTAGTATCAATAGTAATATTAGTAATATTATATTAGTATCAATAGTAATATAATTGATATTAATACAATGAATATTGTTGTAAACATTTTGATTATTATTTCCTAAAAATGATTTTTACCCAGACAATACAGTAATCAGTGGAAATTGGAATGTTTGTATGTTATAAATAAAATAAAAACTTATTACCCCCCCCAAAAGAATTGTTTTTAAAGTTGCTGCAAAAAAATAGTTGTCCCTGAAAATCTTAAAACGTGGTTATATTTATATGTCTGAAATTATTTCATAATAAAAAAGAAGTAAATATTCACAGATTAAGAATTTCCTGTCTTCAAGAGTCAAAAAGTCAAAACTTTTTACAAGGCTTTTGTTACATCTTTTGCATGTTGGTTCTTGATCCTTTCAACCTATAGCAAGCTGACTGAGTGAGTCTCTGGTGTTTTTTCAAGCTTCACTGGGAAAGTCTTAGCAGAATTTGCTGTAGTAATACTTATCAGTTCTTTTGATTCTTCATGTCAAAGGTGCATGATCTGCAGGTGAGTTGCGTTAATTAAAAAAACATGATTTCTTGGGACAAACGTAAGAAAAGGAGGAGCTAAAAAAATTCTTTATGATTTGAAGATAATTTCTTCAGTGCAAGAACTCACAGGGAGGTCTGAACAGTTATTGTTCTGCAAAAGTATTAGCAAGATTTAGATGGATGGGCAGCTCACACAACTAAATAACATTCTGCAAAGAAAAAGACCAGTGGATGTCTCATGTCGAAATTTTCAAAGTTTGAAGCTACCACAGCAGGATTTTACCAAACATCTTTCATCAGAATATCTAAGTCATTTAAACTAACATAGCAACCCCCAGCTCAGGAATCGCTAGATGTTTTGGACTACATTTCCAGAAAATTTGTCCAGTGTAGGGGCCTCCACTGAGTAGATTTATGACTTTACACAATGAAGGTTATAGAGGATATAGTAGAGAAGAAATACGAGATATAGGAGAGACTATAGGACAGGGGACGGAAGGCACTCTAGTGCACTTTGTACTGCTTTAGATGTTGTTTCAATTTTATCGTACTACAGTTGTTATTTATTGCAGTTATTTTTATATATATATATATTTTTAATATTAGATTTGTTCCACTGCTATATTGTTTTTATTACTGTTGTGAGCCACCCCGAGTCTTCAGAGAGGGGCGACATACAAATCAAATCAAATCAAATCAAATCAAATCAAATCAAATCAAATAAATAAATAAATAAATAAATAAATAAATAAATAAATAAATAAATAAATGCATGGATATGGATATGGATAGGGATATGGATATGGATATGAATTTTGAATATAAATATAAATATAAATATAAATATAAATATAAATATAAATATAAATATAAATATAAATATAAATATAAATATAAATATAAATATAAATATAAATATAAATATAAATATAAATATAAATATAAATATAAATATAAATATAAATATAAATATAAATATAAATATAAATATAAATATAAATATAAATATAAATATAAATATATAAATAAATAAAATAAGTTGCAGTTGTTGTTTATTTCAGGAAAGCTCTGCATGGCTGTCCTATATGTGCAGGGGTAGAACGCAGTTCCACCGGCGGAAATGAAGATGTGCGCGCAGTTCCAGCTGATCAGCGGCTGTCACTTCCTGGATTACTGATCTTGGCTCTGCTCTCCATTTTTTCCCTGCTGTGTCTGCGCTCCTTGCTTTTTTCCTCTTTCTTCCTTCCTGGCCTCAGATGAGCTTCCCCTCCGGCCTCACGCGGCCACCTCCCACCTGAGGTGTAAGCAGAAGGCGTGAGTGGAAGCAGCGCTGGCAGCATTTATGCTTCTGGCAGCACCCATTCACCTAGCTACCCAGCCTGAGGTGGGGGGGTGACCCACCCAGCACAAGAAACACAAAGCAAATTGTCAGCCCAGTGAGCGGCACTGGTAAGGTTGCAAGTCAAGGACTTAACAGTTCACTTGAACGATGATGATCGTTCATGCCATTGGTCACATGGCCAGCAAGCCACTCCTACACAGTCACATGACCATTAAGCCACACCCACAAAATAAGCCACACCCACAGTGTGGCATTAAAATTTTGGCTGCCCATTACTGTCTTTGGAGAGGGGCAGCATACATATCTAATAAATTATTATTATTATTATTATTATTATTATTATTATTATTATTATTATTATATGTGCTCCAGGGTGGTTTCTAGCTTACCTTGCTGACAGTTCACTTTCTCCCAGACCACATGGCTGCGACTCAGGGGCGTGTGTGGGCGTGGTGCATGTGCACACATGCGCAGTGCAGAAAAATAAAAAAACATTTTAAAAAAGATGGCGACACATGCGCAGTGCTGGAAATGAGGTTTCTGTGCATACAGAGAAGGAAAAAAATCCCCCCCCAAAGAATAAAAAAGATGGTGGCATCCATGGACCAGCATTGACAGAACCAGTTTACCACCAGTTCAGAACTGGTCCGAACCAAGAAGAACACACCTCTTAGGTGCTAATATTACATGCCATAACTCTGTGCAGCTCGCAAAATAAGAGAAACCCAAGAAGAACCGTAAAACAAGCTTTCAAAAAAAAATCACCTTGCTAGGATATTTGATTACAATGTCCACAATTCCAGATCTAATATGTTATCCGAGCATTATAACAGTCCATCACTCTGGATTATTACACTACACGAAATTTGGTGTATAGCAAATACAGGAATAAACATGATCATCTGTGTGCAATTTTGAAATGCTTCCTGTAAGTGGGACTTATTTCAACTGGGAAATTGAATTTGAAAACTAATTGAAATTGGGAATTTGAAAGGTAATACGTTTGGAGGACACACAGCAAAAAGGGAATCCCACATGATTGAGGCAAATTGATGACATCGCTTCATCAGAATTGAGGGATATTCTAACTTTAAGACCACAGGTAGATGTCTTAATTTCTGAAATTGATATCTAAATTTGCCAAACTCTAAGGTGGTCTGATTAATGAATAATGCCCAGAAATAGGAGAGCTCCTACCCAGCCTCTGTTAAAATGATAAAAAGCTTGAATATATTCTAGTAAAATATTCAGAGGTTTACTAGTAACAACTAGTACTTATGGGATGGGATTGGCCAGTACACTTGCAAAGCTAGCCGAAATATATACATCATTAGCTCTCAAATACATGCATTATACTACAAGCAAGTAGTGACCCTTTTATTTGGTTACATTCTCTTCTTTCTGCTACTATATGTGTTGATGCAAAGATACATACAGTAGTTTCTATCTCTGAACTAATCTTTCTAATTCTACTAAGACACTACACTTTATAAATGTTTTTTCATAAAATCATGGTACTTTTTTATTTTATGAAGAACCAGCTTCTGCCAGTCATTTAGCACTAATTGCTAAATTGTTAGAAATGTGACAGCACTACAGAGGGTTAACATCATTGCCCAGAGAATCATTGTGTTCTGTCGAGCTCTCTGGTAGAATCCTCCCGAAAATTCACAGATACAAATTTCAGACACACACACGTTTGAAAATTCAAAACAATGTTCTTTATAATGAAAATTCAAATAAACTAAGCACTCTTTTTGTATAGCAAAGAGCACTCATCTCCAAACAAACTGGTAATTTGTACAAGTCCCTTATCAGTTCTGAGATACTTAGCTTGCAGCTGTGAGGTAATTCACAGTCCTTCTTTGTTCTGGTTTAGTTTCAAAGCGGGGGGAAATCAGCACACAAAGGTTGAAGTCAGCAAGGCAGGCACGAAACACAACGATCACATAATCCTCCACAATGGCCAAACCCACAGGCTGATATTTAAAGCAGCCTCACTAATTACCACAGCCCCACCCAACCACAGGTGGCCTCATTTTCTTTGATAATAATCTCTCAGTTGTTGCTGCCTATGCATCGCTCTCCACATGCGTGGCTGTATCATTAACTCTTGTTCCGAATCCAAGGAGGAGCTAGATAATTGATCTCCTTCTGAGCTGTCTGCCACACTCTCCTCCTCCCTGTCACTCATGTCTTCTTGGTCAGAGGAGCCTTCATCAGCAGTTCCACTGGGAGCAAAACAGGCCTGCGGCATGTGGATGTCTCCCCCACATCCACAGTCCTTGGGGCAGGAGCTGGGCCAGAGCTAACCACAACACATTGGTTGTTCTCTCCCTTTTTGGAAGAACTTTATAGTTCCCACTGCCTTAAGAAAGTTCAAAACATTCTTAAAGATCCATCTCATCCTGAGCACCTTTTTTTTTTTTGAACTACAGTATTACCATTTGGCAGGCGGTACAGGATAATAATCGCAAGAATAAATAGGCTGAAAAATGGCTTCTATCCCAGAACAATAACTATATTGAATTCTACTGTATAGTGCAATATTAATGCAACATCGGGTTTTCCGTTCAATTGTGCAGAATGTGTGTTTCTGTTTTATTTTTATAGTTATAATATACACTGAAGATGGCATTTAATTTCATTGTATGAGGTAAAATGGCAATAAAGTAATCTGAACTAAATTAAATGGGCTTATCCCTAACAGAGGAATACAATCACATATAGTGTTAGTACCATTTTATGATGCCTTGTAAGACCACACTTAGATTATTACACCATATATATATAGCTGAAGGGATTGGATACTGTAGCCCAGAGGATAATTCTCTGCCTTACAAGGCAAAGGTTGCAGGTTCAAGTCCCAGTGGGTATGGCGAACTGATGAGGCCAAAATAAGGCCGAAATAGATGTATCCTAGTCTCCCTTAATTTTCAAATTCAGCAAAAAAAATCTTATTTAACCCCTCCTGGGATTCCCCTACAGCATTGCAAAAACGCGGAAGTCCGGAGGTGGGGTTTTCTATGGAGGGGAGCTTCAGGGGAATCCCACCAGCACAAAAGCGGGAGACATTGTTTCGTCTTATGAACTTTTCACCTTACGAACCTCCTCCCGTAACCAATTAAGTTCGTAAGACAAGGCATCACTGTATAGGGGTGGCTCACAGAATAAATATAGAAACAAAGCGTACAAAGCAAATCTAATACATTAAAAAACTACAACTAAAAACCTTATATATTACTCAATCAAACAATCTAATTACACCATGCATCACATTTATTGGTCAGGGGGGCAAGATCTAATTGCCCCAGGCCTAGCGACATAGGTGAGTCTTAAGATTCTTACGGAAGGCGAGGAGGGTGGGGGCAGTATAAATCTCTGGGGGGAACTGATTCCAAAGGGCCAGGACCACCACAGAGAAGGCTCTTCCCCTAGGCCCCACTGGGACCTGGAGAAGGCCAACTCTGTGGGACCTAACCAGCCGCTGGGATTCGTGCGGCAGAAGGCAGTCCTCTAAGTAATCTGGTCCGATGCCATGAAGGGCTTTTTAGGTCACTTTGAAATATATATATATATATATATATACCAACACTTTGAAATATATATATATATATATATATATATATATATATATTTCAAAGTGTTGGTAATGACCTAAAAAGCCGGATAAGATGGAGTGGCTGTGGGTTTTGCCTCCCAAGGACAATTCCATCTGTCCTTCCATTACCCTGGGGGGGGGGAACTTTTGACCCCCTCAGAGAGGGTCCGCAACTTGGGCGTCCTCCTCGATCCACAGCTCACATTAGAGAAACATCTTTCAGCTGTTACGAGGGGGGCGTTTGCCCAGGTTCGCCTGGTGCACCAGTTGCGGCCCTATCTGGACCGGGACTCATTGCTCACAGTCACTCATGCCCTCATCACCTCGAGGTTCGACTACTGTAATGCTCTCTACATGGGGCTACCTTTGAAAAGTGTTCGGAAACTTCTGATCGTGCAGAATGCAGCTGCGAGAGCAGTCATGGACCTACCTAGGTATGCCCATGTTTCACCAACACTCCGCAGTCTGCATTGGTTGCCGATCAACTTCCGGTCACAATTCAAAGTGTTGGTTATGACCTTTAAAGCCCTTCATGGCACTGGACCAGAATATCTCCGAGACCGCCTGCTGCCGCACGAATCCCAGCGACCGATTAGGTCCCACAGAGTGGGCCTTCTCCGGGTCCCGTCAACTAAACAATGTCGGTTGGCGGGCCCCAGGGGAAGAGCCTTCTCTGTGGTGGCCCCGACCCTCTGGAACCAACTCCCCCCGGAGATTAGAACTTCCCCTACTCTCCTTGCCTTTCGTAAACTCCTTAAGACCCACCTGTGTCGTCAGGCATGGGGGAACTGAGACATCTCCCCCGGGCATATACAATTTATGAATGGTATGTGTGTATGTATGTGTGCTTAGAAAATGGGGTTTTTAAAATGTTTTTAGTAGGAATTTAGATTTGCTGAAATTGTTTTCTGTTATTCTGTTGTGAGCCGCCCCGAGTCTGCGGAGAGGGGTGGCATACAAATCTAAATAAATGAAATGAAATGAATGAAATGAAATGAAATGGTATAAACATGGTTATTAATACATGAATAAAGAGGGACATTGGGATAGGGATGGTAGGTACGTTGGTGCACTTATCTAAGGGGCTGCCACAAAGAATGGGTTGGGTGCTAACCTTTCCCCAAATGACCTGAAGGCAGGACAGAAGCAATGGAAACTAATCAAGGAGAGAACCAACCTAGAATTAAGAAGAAATTTCCTAGCAGTGAGAAGAATTAATCAGTGTAGTGACTTGCCTCCAAAAGCTTTGGAGGTTTTTAAAGAGAGATTAGGCAACTATTTGTCTGAAATGGTAAAGGGCAGTAAACCTATGGTCCCCTGGCACAGGCGGCATGCAGAGCCATGTCTAGTGGCACATGAGTCATTGCCCTAACTGAGCTCTAACATGCATGTGTATGCCAGCCAGCTGATTTTTGGCTCGCACAGAGGCCCTGGGAGGGTGTTTTTGGCTTTCAGAGAGCCTCAAAGGGGAGGGGGAGGGTGTTTTTACCCTCCTCGGGCTCCAGGGAAGCCTTTGGAGCCCGGGGGAGGGCAAAACACAAGCCTACTGGGCCCCACAGAAGTTGGGGAACAGGCCATTTCCAGTCTCGAGAGGGCCTCTGGGGGGTGGAGGAAGCTGTTTTTGCCCTCCCTAGACATTGAATTATGGGTGTGGGCACATGCTCAATAGTGCGCTCTTTTGGCAACCAAGGAAAAAAAGTTTGGCCATCACTGGTATAGGGTTTCCTCCCCATGCAAAGGATTGAGCTAGAAGACCTTCAAGGTCTCTTCCAATTCTGTTAGTCTGTTATTATTCATCCTGTGCCTTTTAATGGGAGATTGGTCTGCAAAAATCAGCAGCAGACCTTTTAATGGTGATTTTTAAAAAGTTCATCCGGCAGTAGTTACATAATATGTAAAGAGGATTGTGTGTTGTTAGTATGATTTATTGGGTTTAGGGATTTTCTTTCTTTCACTGTGAATTATTGATTATTATTTTATTTATTTATTTATTTTGTTGGTTGGTTTTTTGTTTGTTTGTTTATTTGTTTATTTATTTATTTGTTTGTTTATTTATTTATTTGTTTGTTTGTTTGTTTAGCCCAATACACAATGAGGGTTTTAGTGGGTATATATCTATATACACATAGTAAAATACATGATGAAGATTATAGAGGAGATACTCATAGTAAAATATATCTAAGAAAGAATAGAAAAGAAGGTATAGTAATAGAACATATCAATGAAAGAACAGAAGAAGAGATATAGGAATAGAAGAAAGGTATAGGAGATGTAGTTGCTATTTTTGTGTACCTTTTCTCTACTGGAACAACTTTGTGATGCTGAAATTTTCAAAACATTTAACAGTGTGCTGAATGTAATTTTTTAAAAATTACTTTTAAATTACAACTTTTATATTAGTGAAAACTGATAGTTTTATCCATTGAATATATCATGAAATAGTTTAACCCCCCCCCCAAAGTCTGGGGTTATCAATACACTTAATCTAGATTTAATCTGAAACCTTGAAGCACCAGTATGAGCCCAGCAGACATAAAATAAATATCAATAAATAGAAAAGACTTTTAAAACCCTTCAAATAAAACGATGCAGCAATATACTGTATTGCATACATCTGTATCACTTTGAGTTATATATGCTTGTATGCTTGGCATACTGTTTTGTTGTTGTGAGCCGCTCCGAGTCTCCGGAGAGGGGCGGCATACAAATCTAAATAATAATAATAATAATAATAATAATAATAATAATAATAATAATAATGTAGGAGAACAATAGAACAGGGGACGGAAGGCACTCTAGTGCACTTGTACTCGCCCCTTAATATGTATGATATATATGATATGTATTCATATTGGGGGAGGGATGCTCAGCCAATTTCATTGTACACCTGTTGTGCATTGAGAATAAAGGTTGGATTCAGGGGTGGGCTGCTAGCCGGAACACTAAATTGGGCTCGCCGCCACGGCTCATTAGTACTTGCAGGACCAGTGTGATTTTGCTTCCATACCTGTGGAGATAGCAAAATCACGCATGGAGTCACAGGTGCACCCGTGTTTTGGCAAGGTTTTTTTGCTTCTGCGCATGCTGAAACACGTGCACACCTGTGGCTCTGTGTGCAATTTTGCAGAAGCAAAATCGCGCTGGCCCTGCAAGCAGTCATGAGCCGCCGCTGCGAGCCCAATTTAGCGTTCCAGCTAGCAGCCCATCCTTGCTTGGATTGAATTGAATTGAAGTATAAGAACAGGACCATTGCAAGAAACATGCTTACAATAAATCCTGAACTCTCTGATTTTAAAAAATGGAAGTAGACGGTGCACCAGGGAGAAGCCCTCGAGTCAAGGTTGAGTCAACTGAGAAGCCCTCAAGGTTGAGTCAACTCAACCTTGAGTTGACGCTTTGTGAAAGATATTTGTGTCCATGGCTAATTGAATGTGGCTCCTTTAAGAAGCCAGGGGAGGCTGCTCTGTGGTTCTGAAACAGCGAGTGGGGCCTGTAATTTGGAGAGCCTTTGGCTGTCCCCTGAACCTAGAGCAGGGTGCATGAGAAGGGTAATGTAATGGCCATGAAGCTTTTGTTGTCCGTGGGCAGAGCCGCCCGTAAAAAAAGAGCCTGTGAGAAGCAATTGCAAGCTATATTTACTCTTATGATTCAGAACTCCCCCTGCCCTGCCTGGAATTTGTGACTTTACAGAGAACTTGTGCACCCATCTACAGAAGGGGCCATGGACCAGGACATGGAGTAGGCCCTCAGGATATCAAAAGAAAAGCCAGGAGGGTTTTGGGGGGTTTTTGGTCACCAGCTGGAAGGGAGGATGTTTGATTAAAAGAAAAAAAATGAAAGAAATTGTTAAATAGTGCTCTAAACCAGTGTTTCCCAACCTTGGCAACTTGAAGATATCTGGACTTCAACTCCCAGAATTCCCCAGCCAGCAACTGCTGGCTGGGGAATTCTGGGAGTTGAAGTCCAGATATCTTCAAGTTGCCAAGGTTGGGAAACACTGCTCTAAACAAGCACTAATGAACACCTGGGATGATGACAATGTTTACTAATAAGTACTTGGTCTAACCCAGAGATGCCAGCTCCCATTTCTAATTGTTCTTCAAGGGCTCCAGTAGGATTTGGACACCAAGAAATTTCTTTCTTTACAATTGTAGAGGATAGGAATCAAACCAGAAAACTGTGGGCTCTGTGGCAGAACATGAATAGCAATCCTATTTAGATTTATAGACTGCTTTTATAGCCCTCTCTAAACAGTTTACAGAATCAGCATATTGACCCCACAATCTGGGTTCTCATTTTACCCACCTCGGAAGGATGGAAGGCTGAGTCAACCTTGAGCCGGTGGTGAGATCTGAACTGCTGAGCTACAGCTAGCAGTTAGCTAAAGTAGCCTACAGTGCTGCACTCTAAGCACTGTGCCTAACAAGCAGTGAAGGGCTACCAAAAGTTTTACTACCACACTGTGGGCGTGGCTTATGCAGGACGCCCTGCATTTTCTTTCAACATCTTTCAGTGCAAATTGGGTGCTCTGGGGTGGAGCTCCATTTTCGCTACCCCACTGCGTGTCCCCCCCATCCAGGCAGCAGCCCACCTCTGCTAACAAGTCGCCCCATTCCAGCTGATTTCCATTTTTGAACCCAGAGTTATATATCTGCCTAGAAAAACTGTTTTAAAAAACCCAAAGTTAAGTTTCTTCAAATAGCTTTTTGAAATCCCTGACATTGTGATCACAACAGATCTGATACAGGGCAGGTTTAAGATAACAGCTGAGAGAGAGAGACCCATTTTTGATGAACAACATTTATGGCAGATGGCTACAGCAGTGGTGTTCCTGGCGTCCAAAGATACTTCACCATAAGAGCCCTTCACTCCTCTACTCGAAATAGAATACCCTACGAGACTAGACTTTCAATCCTGGGCCTAGAAAGCCTAGAGCTAAGATGCCTTAAACAAGATCTAAGTATTGCCCACAAGATCATATGCTGCAACGTCCTGCCTGTCGGCGACTACTTCAGCTTCAACCACAACAACACAAGAGCACACAACAGATTTAAACTTGATATTAACCGCTCCAAACTTGACTGTAAAAAATATGACTTCAGTAACCGAGTTGTCGAAGCGTGGAACTCATTACCGGACTCCATAGTGTCATCCCCAAACCCCCAACACTTTACCCTTAGATTATCTACGGTTGACCTATCCAGATTCCTTAGAGGTCAGTAAGGGGCGAGTACAAGTGCACTACAGTGCCTTCCTTCCCCTGTCCTATTGCTCTCCTATATCTCCTATTCCTTTCTTCTATTCCTATATCTCTTCTTCTATTCTTTCATTGATAGGTTCTATTCCTATAACTTCTCTTCTATTCTTTCTTAGATATATTTTACTATGAGTATCTCCTCTATAACCTTCATCATGTATTTTATTATGTGTATATAGATATATACCCACTAAAACCCTCATTGTGTATTGGACAAAATGAATGAATGAATGAATGAATGAATGAATGAATGAATGAATGAATGAATGAACGAACGAACGAACGAACGAACGAACAAACAAACAAACAAACAAACAAACAAACAAATCTCGCTCTGATGCGCATGCGCACACCAAAGTCACAGAGCTCTGCGGGCAGCGCACCGGTAGCTGCGGTAAGTGGAATCCGCCCCGATGGACAGGTACCATAATTTTTGACTTACCAGTTCATGTAGCGACCAAAGTTACAACAGCATTGAAAACTGACTTATGACAGGTCCTCACACTTACGACTGCCATAATATCCCCATAGTCACATGATCAGAATTCAGAGGGTTGGCAAACCAGCATGCATTTACAATGGTGGCAGCATCTTGGAGTCATGTAATTGCCCTTGGAAACCTTCCCATGTGGCTTCCAACAAGCCCAGTCAATGGGGAATGCTGGATTCAGTTTAACGACCATGCAATTCACTGAACAATTGCAGTGATTCACTTAACAACTGTGTCAAAAAGGTGATAAAAGTGGGCGTATTTCACTTAACAATGTGTTTAAGTAACTAAAATTCTGGCCCCAATTGTCCCTACCTCGAAAAATTGTGGTCCATACCTCTAGAGCACTGTTTCCCAACCTTGGCAACTTGAAGCTATCTGGACTTCAACTTCCAGAATTCCCCAGCCAGCATTCGCTGGCTGGGGAATTCTGGGAGTTGAAGTCCAAATATCTTCAAGTTGCCAAGGTTGGGAGACACTGCTCTAGAGTTCACATTATCTTCCCTGGAAAAATATTGATTGGAGATAAAATCAGAAAAGTGATCAATTTAGTATATTGCTTGACTTCATAAAAGGCTGTGCACAAATCTCCCAGCTCTGGCCAGTGTCAGGTCAGGACACACCCTTGGCATCATCATTCTTTGAGGGTCTACAGAGGCCTAAGACTGCAAACCAAAAATGTCCGATTTTCTTTTTCAACAAAGCCATTCCAGACTTTTTCTAAGCTCTTGGGTTTCTGACCAGCTTGGGCTTCGGGTGGTTTTTTTTTATTATGAACTCTTCAGACCTCCTGTTCGCTGGGATAATGACAGGGTCACTGATGGGAGGGGGAGGCCTGGCTGGTTTTAAATAATGTGCAAAATTGGCTGAGCTCTCAGTGCGGTTTGCTGTCTTTCTACGGGGGACTCCTTCCTGCTGGGACCCCCAGACAAGGAAGATGATTCAGCTGTGGTGGCTGTCCCTGGTGAGAAGTCGTTCACATCCCTTTACTTGATGACTCAGCCAGCAGAGCCCCATAACTGTAACCCCCTACACCCTCTCACCCCACCCTCCCTGGACATTTGTGCACCTGAAGCAATGAAGTCACACTTGCTGCTCTGGAGAGAATGAGGGAGAGGTGGAGGCAGGGGGATGCCGCCCTCTCCTGGAGGAAAACGGAAGGTCCAAGCAAAGATATATTTGAAAAACGCATGTTTTATTCAAACATTTGCTTTCTCTTTTTTTAAAAAAAAATCTTTATTAATTATTTGCATGTAAAAAACAGACAAAATCAAATACAATTACAAAAACAAACCAAAAAGAAAAAGAAAAAAGAAGAGGAAAGAAGAAAGAGAAAATGTGTACAGGAAAGGAAAAAAGAAAGAGAGAAAAAAAGAAAGAGACAGGCTCAACTAATATGTTGACTATCGTTATTAACACAGCCGTTAAGTAGCTATTTTGAGTAGCTGTTTTACATTTTATACATTTTTTAGCCAAAAGCAAATGATGAGGTTTTGTTTCAAAGAAAAACATTGAAGTAATGAACTACCTGATGCTTTCACCTTCCAATCTTCCAATAAGAGAGGATGGGATTTTATGCTGATTTTTGTTTTGGAGTGAAAGCTAGGGCTTCCATCCTCATATTGTTTCTTCATGCTAGTTTTCACTTCAGTTTGCTTCTTTTTCAATAAATCTAAATACTATAAAGCAACTATGATTGGTTCCTCCCCTTCAAGAAATGAATAAGTTCTGTCCTCTCTACGAACTCATTGAAGCCCACCTCTCAACATTAAACTGGAAAACTCTATTCTCTGAATGCTACACTACTGATGACCTCTACAACACATTCCTACTCGAAATGAAAATTATCATCAGACTTCATGTACCTCTAACATGTACCATAAACAAAAAAAATAACCTCCCCATCTCAATAAGAAAATTACAAACAAGAAAAAAATCTCTCTGGAGGAAAAACAAAAAAGGACAAGTTTCCAACTTCAAAAGCCGATATAAAAGCATTTGCAATCAAATAAAAGCAGAATGCCTTAACTACTACAGCAAACAAGAGGAAAACCTCCTACACACCAAATCTAATAGAGCTTTCTACAACTTTGTCAACAATAAACTCAAAGACTCTAGACCAATCCCACCTCTCAAAGGACCCAACAACAGAGAATACCATGATGATTCATCCAAAGCCAACCTCTTCAACTCTTTCTTTGGCTCTGTCTTTGTTAACAGCAATGGCTCATCCCCCAATTTCATCAATCGCACCTCAAACTCCCTCAATGATTTAACCCAAGTAGACTTCACTGAAGACCAAGTTGAAAAAGCATTACGTGACCTTAAACCTTCTCTATCAGTTGGACCAGATGGTCTATGTGCATACTTTCTAAAAAAGCTCTCTTCTGCCATAGCTGAACCACTAAGCATAATTTTTGAAAAATCCTTCAGAACCAGCACACTTCCTAAGCTATGGTCGAAAGCAATGGTCATCCCCATCTTCAAAAAAGGAGACCCCTCTCTTGTAGATAACTACAGACCAATTTCACTATGCTGCGTCCCATGCAAAGTCATGGAATCAATTATAAACAAATCAATTACTCTCCATTTAGAAACTAATAATTTGCTCTCTAATAAACAATTTGGTTTCAGAAAAAAACTATCCTGCAACCTGCAGCTCCTCCACTGCAAAAATATATGGACAACTCATCTAGATCAAGGGAAATCTACAGATGCAATTTATATTGACTTCTGCAAAGCCTTTGATTCAGTGGTCCATGACAAACTACTCCTAAAACTCAAATCCTATGGCATCTCAGGATCCCTCCACAGCTGGATTACAGCATTCCTATCAAACAGACAACAAGTGGTCAAAATAGGAAGCACCATATCCACCCCCGTCCCAGTTAAAAGCGGTGTTCCCCAAGGTAGTGTACTGGGACCAACGCTCTTCATTCTCTACATCAATGACCTTTGCGATTACATCACAAGCAACTGTGTCCTCTTTGCCGATGATGTAAAACTCTTCAACACCACCGATAACACAACTACTCTCCAAAAAGACCTTGACGCTGTTTCTGAGTGGTCTAACACATGGCAACTCCAAATCTCAACTAGCAAATGCTCTGTCCTACACATTGGGAAGAAGAACCTGAACTCCAAATACGAACTGAATAATCAAATTATCACAGATAATCCCCACTCGGTTAAAGACCTTGGTATACTAATAACAAAAGATTTAAGTGCCAAAGCCCACTGCAACAATATAGCCAAGAAGGCTTCAAGAGTTGTAAACCTAATCCTACGTAGCTTCTGCTCTGGCAATCTCACACTACTTACCAGAGCTTACAAAACTTTTGCCAGACCCATCCTCGAATACAGCTCATCTGTTTGGAACCCATATCGCATCTCAGACATTAACACCCTTGAAAATGTCCAAAGATACTTCACCAGAAGAGCCCTTCACTCCTCCACTCGAAATAGAATACCCTATGAGACTAGACTTTCAATCCTGGGCCTAGAAAGTTTAGAACTAAGACGCCTTAAACAAGATCTAAGTATTGCCCACAAGATCATATGCTGCAACGTCCTGCCTGTCGGCGACTACTTCAGCTTCAACCACAACAACACAAGAGCACACAACAGATTTAAACTTAATATTAACCGCTCCAAACTTGACAGTAAAAAATATGACTTCAGTAACCGAGTTGTCGAAGCATGGAACTCATTACCGGACTCCATAGTGTCATCCCCAAACCCCCAACACTTTACCCTTAGATTATCTACGGTTGACCTATCCAGATTCCTAAGAGGTCAGTAAGGGGCGAGTACAAGTGCACTAGAGTGCCTTCCGTCCCCTGTCCTATTGCTCTCCTATATCTCCTATATACCTTTCCTCTATTCCTATATCTCTTCTTCTATTCTTTCATTGATATATTCTATTCCTATATCTTCTTTTCTATTATTTCTTAGATATATTTTACTATGAGTATCTCCTCTATAACCTTCATCATGTATTTTACTATGTGTATATTGATATATACCCACTAAAACCCTCATTGTGTATTGGACTTTTATATCCTTTCTTTATACATAATAACTCATGTCTATCCTCTTCAATATGTATTGTGCATTGGACAAAATAAATAAATAAATAAATAAAATAAAATAAAGAGGAAACTTAACCAGAATAGAAACTTGGGTTTACAGATGAATTGAACATGAAATGACATATACCAGTAATCCACAACAAGGTGATGCATATTGTCACTGTGACCCTCCCTCTGTTGTACCACCAGAGCCATCAAAGAGATGCAAGTTATTTCAGCCACAGAAGAAATCTTCAGCTTTATTTTGTTGGCTTGTTTATTCATTTGTTTTATTACCTGTTCTGCCGGTGTGTTTCAACCGCCCGTAATTACAGGGTAATTAGTCCAGGAAGACACACACCACACGATAAAAGGAAAACCCAAAAGTTTTTATAAACAGAAAAACAGAAACAGCTCCCTTTTTAAATGTCAAAGGGATTTTCTGGTACACACAAGACACAGGTTAAATGCAACCCAATTGCTCACCCAATAACTGGGAACTTGAGTCCAATTCTAAAGTCCAGAGAGTCCACACACAATCTTGAACAGCACAAAAACCACGATTTTGACGAAACAATGAATCAGATAAACTGCCATGACGCTAAAACACCAGGCTGCACTTTTATCTGTAGCACTAATTACAGCAGCCCCACCCAACCACAGGTGGCCTCGTTTTCTCTTGTAATAATCCTTCAGTTGTTGTCTCCTATGCATCACTCTCGCATGCGTGGATGTGTCATTAATTCTTGTTCAGAATCCAGAGATGATACAGATGATTGATCTCCTCCTGGGCTGTCTGCCAAACTCCCCTCTTCCCTGTCACTCATGCTTCCTTGATCAGAGGAGGCTTCGTCGGCAGATTCCATCGGGAGCAAAATAGGCCTGCGGCATGTGGATGTCTCCCCCACATCCACATGCACATTCCTTGGGGCCGGAGCTGGGGCAGAGCTAACCACAACATTACCCAAATGAACATGTTATCTTATTCACCAGTGTTCTCTTCATTTATAATAATGTATTGTTGTTATTTTGAATACTGGGAGTTGTTGGTTTTTGGTTTTTCTTCTGGCCCCTTCTAAAATGTCTCCATGCTCATTTTCTACACTATTAGCAGTTTAAATTCAAAATTATACTTCCGAGAGAGGACTTTCCTTTCTTGGGGTCTGTTGTAAGATCAGGTGGCATTTTTATATTGTCCTCTTGGTACCTTATTTTATTTATTTTTTATTTTGTTTATTTATTTGTCAAACATGTATAGAATAGTAGTAGTTTGTATAAACATAAATAAAAAGTAACAATAAAAGAGGACAATAGGACATTAGGACAGGGGTGGTAGGCACAGAGGTGCACTTATGCACACCCCTTATAGACCTCTTAGAAACAGGGAGAGGTCCACTGTAGACAGTCTAAGTTCAGGTTTTGGGGTTTTGGGGAAGCAACCACAAATTCCAGACATTGATCAATCTGTTGCTGAAGTCCTATTTTCTGCAGTTGAGTTTGGAGTGGTTTACATTGAGTTTGAATCTATTGTGTGCTTGTGTATTGCTGCAGTTGAAGGTGAAGTAGTCATTAACAGGAAGGACATTTTGGTGGTATATGATTTTATGAACTACATTTAGATCAGATCAACGTAATTGTAAATTGTCTAATCCCAGTATTTCTTGCATCCCTTTGTTTCCCTCTTCTCTCCTTCTCTCTCTCTCTTTGTGTGTGTGTGTGTTTCCTGACTACCACAGCTCACAGAATATTGTTTCCATTGTCTTCTATGATACACCCCTCAGAAGGACTATCTGTGCTGCAGTTGCTAATTGAAGCAACTTTGCTTCTATAAAATATATCAAGGGAAGTTTTACATTAGATCCAGCACAATTTTTCTTTCATCCCATTGCAGTGTTTCCCAACCTAGGCAACTTTGAGATACTGTGGATTGCAAGTCCTAAGGTAGGATTGCAAGTCCTAAGGTAGTGATGGCGAATCTATGACACGGGTGTCACAGGTGGCCCGCAGAGCCATATCTGCTCGCACACAAGCCGTGGCCCTAGTTTAGCTGCAGCGCGCATGTGCGCACCTGGCAACTGATTTTGGGCTCATGCGGAGGCTCTGGAAGGGCATTTTCGCCTTCCGGAAGGTCTTGGAGGGACGGGAGATTTTCGCTCTCCCCAGGCTCTAGGGAAGCCTTTGGAGTCTAAGGAGGGTGAAAAACAGGCCTACTGGGCCCACCAGAAGTAAGGAAATGGGCCATTTCCAGCCTCCAGAGGGCCTCAGGCGGGAGCCATTTTTGCCCTCCCAGGCATTGAATTATGGGTGTGGGCATTCACACATGTGCAATAGTGTGCACGCATGCACTTTCGGCACTTGAGGAAAAAAACGTTCACCATCACTGTCCTAGAGTTTCCAGGGAATGTGGCCATTACCAAGAATTCCTTACTTTTCTACGAGTTGAAGTCCACAAATCGTAAAAGGGTCTTCTAGATCAGTGTTTCCCAACCTTGGCAACTTGAAGATATTTGGACTTCAACTCCCAGAATCCCCCAGCCAGCGAATGCTGGCTGGGGAATTCTGGGAGTTGAAGTCCAAATACAGTATCTTCAAGTTGCCAAGGTTGGGAAACACTGTTCTAGATTACGGCCCTGACGACTGCGTGCCCACTCCTTTTTTGGCACTTGGTGCTGAAAAGCTTCTCCATTACTGCTCTATAATATAAGTAGCCCTTGATCTTCGACCACAATTGAGCCCAAAATTTCTGTTCTTAAGTTGAGGCATTTGTTAAGTGAATTTTGCCCCATTTTATGACCTTCCTTGCCTCTGGCGAATCACCACAGTTGATAAATTAGTAACCAGATTATTAGGGGAATTTGGTATCTCACTTGATTTTGCAAGGTTGCAAAAGAGGATCACTTGACCTCGGGACACTGCAAACTTCATAAATATGAGTCAGGTGCCAAGCATCTGAATTTTGGTCACATGATGAGCTGGAAAGGTTGTACAGTAGTCCCTCGCCTATCGCTGGTGTTACGTTCCAGACCCGGCCGCGATAGGTGAAATCCGCGATGGGGAATTTCTCCTCCTTCCCAGCTCTTTCTACAACCCCAAGCACACCGCCGCCGCCGCCAACCACTAAGCGCGCCTCCAAAGACTGCCTTCTCGGCACTGGCGAGGTGGGTTAAACGAGGGGACGGGCCTCCGCCGGAGCTCAGTCCCCACCCCGCTCATCATTTGCCCAGCCACGGGCTGGTTGGCTTGTCCTGCCCTTCCAAACTTCTAAGCACCGTATCTGTGCCAACGCTGACTTCAAAACCCGCGATGAAGTGAAGCCGTGGTGGGTGAAGCGCGATATAGCAAGGGACTACTGTATCTGTAAAAAAAAGATCATGTCACCATTTTCAATGCCCTTGTAACTTTGGTCACTAAATACCCATGCTGAGTTACTTGACATTAGAAGTTGACAGGGTGAATTAGCACCAGGTTTGGGGATTTTCTATTTTCTTTTTTTGTCAGTAAGCAAACCACCCTCTTAGATAACTATTACAAGACCATTTCTTTAGTTTTTGTATCATTGCAGAGTGACGATCCTCCGTTCCGAATCTGTGCAGATTTACTACATTTGATGTTGTCCATTTAAGCAGTAAGGTTGTAAGGCTATAATTCTGGTCATTCAAACCTAATCAGGGAAAAAGACTTTCCTTTCCATCTGGGATTCTCTTTCTTCCTGGGGATTAATCTGAGAGAATATCAAAATATCCAGAGTGGCTTTGTTCACCCATCCAGATAAAAACTGAGGGAACGAATCAAAATAAATAAAATGAAATGAAATGAAATGAAATGAAATGAAATGAAATAATAAAATAAAATAATAAAATAAAATAAAATAAAATAATAAAATAAAATAAAATAAAATAAAATAAAATAAAATAAAATAAAATAAAATAAAATAAAATAAAATAAAATAAAATAAAATAAAATAAAATAAAATAAAATAAAATAAAATAAAATAAAATAAAATAAAATAAAATAAAATAAAATAAAATAAAATAAAATAAAATAAAATAAAATAAAATAAAATAAAATAAAATAAAATAAAATAAAATAAAATAAAATAAAATAAAATAAAATAAAATAAAATAAAATAAAATAAAATAAAATAAAATAAAATAAAATAAAATAAATAAAATAAAATAAATAATAAAATAAAATAAAATAAAATAATAATAAAAGTACATTAAAATACTATACAACAATAAAAAAATAAAATAAAACAATGTAATGGGATTATAATGTAATGTAAGGTAATGTAAATATAACATAACATTACATAACACAACATAATATAATATAATATAACATAATATAACAATACACAATACAATATGCAATGCAATACAATATATGTCTGGTCTGGTCTGGTCTGGTCTAATACGGTATGGTACAGTATGGCATAGCTTCCAGTAGTATTTATGTGAACAAAAAGCTTTTCACAGTCATTTCTCATCTTCCTAAGGTGCTATGCAGCCCACACCTGGCTTTCCCAAATTCACAGCAGGTGCCAGCTATGAATTCTGGGAATTGTAACCTGACAACGTATGAGAACATCAGCTAATCTTTTGGTGTGGGTACCATTCCAAGAATTGCATTGCAGACAGAAAAATAAGCACTGAAGACAGAGTACCATCCAGTGGCTAACCACAAAGAGTGCAGTTTGCAGAAGGTGCTAAGTTTTTGAGCGAACTTTTTCTATTTTTCTTGGTAAAATCCCATTTGAGTGACAAATTCACTCTTAGAGAGCAAAATGGACATCACCAATGGGTTTTGGAGCATTTTCTTCTCCAGGCATCCAGGCACGGTTGATTTTTAGAAACAGCAAACATAAGTACTTTTGTTTTCCATGGTTCAGAATTTTGTGCTTGTTATGGGGAAAAAAATAACCGTGACTTTGAGTTTTCCAGTTTAGATTGATAGATCTTTATTGAAATGACTTGTTCTTATTATTATGGAAAAACAAAAAACTGCGATTTAATGTTAATGCCGTATTCTACAGCAACAGAGAGAGTTGGAAGTCAATGCTTCTTTTTCTTTTCTTTTCTCTACCTTTCCTCACTTCTCTCTCTCCCTTTCACTGCTGTTTTATTTACTTTTGTATTTTGCATTTTGTAATACTTTATAATTTAATAAAAATGTTTGAACTGGGAAAAAAGATATTAAAAATAACAACTCATCACAATGTTGCCTCCGCGTCTGTTTTTGTGTTTGGGTTGAATACAATTTTTGGCCTCCTGGCCATTTGCTTCCCTGACTTTGGCATTCGGAATTTTCTTCTCCTGGTCCACAATATACTATTTTTGAAAAAGAGCAACCAGCATAATTTTTAAGCATGAAATTCCACTCCAAAAGTCTTACATCAGATGCCCATCTGGTGTTTGTTTCTGTGGTTGTGTTGAATAAGATTTTGGCCTCCTGGCAACACACATCCATGATCCTGGCATCCAGAACTTTTTACCCTGGGCATCTGATATGGTCAATTTGGTGGTGGCACAGTGGTTAGAATGCAGTATTGCAGGCTAATTCTGCCAACTGCCAACAAGTTGATTCTGAGTGGCTCAAGGTTGACTCAGCCTTCCAAGGTCGGTAAAATGAATCCACATTGTTGGGGGCAATATTCTAACTCTGTAAACCCGCTGAGAGAGGGCTGTAAAGCACTATGAAGCAGTATACAAGTCTACAGGCTCGTGCTATTTTTAAAAAGAGAAACCACCATTTTTAGGCATGAAAATAACACCCCATATGCCATTCTGGTGTCCATTTCTGCATTCGGGTTTGGGGGAAAAATTGCCCCCCTGCCCATTTGATTCCCCTGACCCTGGAATCAGGAATTTTCTACCCCAGGCATTGGAAACGCTTGTGTTTTTAAAATAGCAAGTAGCACCCCTTTTAAGCATGAAATTCTACCTCGAATCTCATTCTGGCATTCTTATTTCTATTTGGGTTGGGGGGAGGCAATTCACCTTCTGACAACCTCCAAATGCCTAGCCCCAGCATCATCAACTTTCTTTCATGGGGACTGTTGTGGTTAGATCGCAGCCAGGTCCATTGATAACAGACTTCGAGCCAGATGAACTGGGTCTGTCTGGGTATGGTCGGCCTGTGTGGCTGTCAGAGGAGTTGGACAGTGAGGAGAAGGGAGAAAAGGAGTGTGAGGGTCCTGCAGAGACTATAGAACTTCAAATTGGGACTTTGCCTGGGTCTGATGAGGAAAAGAAGGTGAGGAATCCTATCCTGGACTCAAGAGTGAGAAGGATGCGGGGGAGGCAAGAGCAGTTACACAGACTCAGAAGAAATACTTGAGTACAGCTGTGTGCAGTCTATAATCCCAGGGTGTATAAAAGGGGAAGAGATTGGGAGGTTCCTTTTGCAAAAAATCAACATTTGATCCTTCGAAGGAAAAGAGCACATAAAGAGTTTTTGCCCTTCATACAAATATATCTTTTTGTAGTTCTGAACAATTATAGGGTTAAGAAGCCTGTGAGTAATTTTGCTTTGGAGACTTTGTTTTGAAACCTTGCTTATCAGTTCTGCCACTCGCTTTGAATTTTGGCAGCTGAAGGACATTCCTTTGTTCTAATTTGTGTTTTTCAACAAACCTGGTTGTACAATAGACTATTTCATTTCAAACCTTGTGTCTGAGCCTTAATTGGAAGTTAATTGCTGCTCATTTGGAGTGTTAAACAGAACAGGAGCCAGATATGGTCGCTTTAAAAAAAACCATAAACCAGCAGCATTTTTAAGTATGAAAATCCACCCAGAATCTTGTCCTGGTGTCCTTTTTTGTACCCAGGTTCAACAAATGTTTGCCCTCTCGGCTACCCGCATCCATGATTCTGGCATCAGGAGTTTTCCTCTCCTGGCACCCAGTGAGGGGCTCCTATGGGTATGATCAGGTACGCAGTACCGGTAGCAAAATTTGGAGCTCCACCCAAGAACACCCAATTTGTACTGAAAGATATTGAAACAAAATGCATAAGCCATGCCCACAGAGTGGTAGTAAAAATTTTGGTAGCCCATCACTGCTGGCACCCTATATAGTTGATTTTTGTGGAAGGGAGAAAATATTTCTCCAAGGAAGATTCCCAATAAGTGCATTGTAGTTTGGATGAAAAGATGCCCTGCTTTATATGCTGGAATACAGTACATAAAGTTCACATAAAGTATTGCCCACAAGATCATATGCTGCAACGTCCTGCCTGTCGGCGACTACTTCAGCTTCAACCACAACAACACAAGAGCACACAACAGAGATTTAAACTTAATATTAAGCGCTCCAAACTTGACTGTAAAAAATATGACTTCAGTAACCGAGTTGTCGAAGCGTGGAACTCATTACCGGACTCCATAGTGTCATCCCCAAACCCCTAACACTTTACCCTTAGATTATCTACGGTTGACCTATCCAGATTCCTAAGAGGTCAGTAAAGGACGAGTACAAGTGCACTAGAGTGCCTTCCGTCCCCTGTCCTATTGCTCTCCTATATCTCCTATACCTTTCTTCTATTCCTATATCTCTTCTTCTATTCTTTCATTGATATGTTCTATTACTATATCTTCTTTTGTATTCTTTCATAGATATATTTTACTATGAGTATCTCCTTTATAACCTTCATCATGTATTTTACTATGTGTGTGTATATATATCTACGAAATCTATGAAATCTACAAAAACATATACAGTATATATATATGATAGAAAAACATCCCCAAAATATGAACAAGCGGGATGATACCTCCCGCCTACCAGACATCTGGAAACCAGCCCTCAAATGTAACCCAGCCATAAAAACAGAAACTAGACTCAGAACACATATTGCAAAACAATCAAGTAGCCTGCAAGCTCCAACTACTCAGGATATCACGCCTAATCAACAACCATTAACTAATCAGCATACTTCAGCTACATCAACGACCCCAGATGTTACCCCATTGACTCACCAGGAAGTTTCTACACAGCAGGCAATTGCTGAGCCATCAAACCACACCCAGCCACTAGTATTTATAGAAGGAAGGCAGCTTAGGTCTCGCAGTGTTCGCCTTAGAACAAGGACAGAAACACCAGCCTGAAGATGATGAGTGGGACCTCATCGAAACGTCGCCAGAAATTTCCAAATCCTACACGGGAAGAAACCCGAATATACCAAGACCGTCATATATACAGTGATCTCTTGAGTATCGCGAGGGTTACGTTCCAAGACCCCTCGCGATACTCGATTTTTCGCAATGTAGTGGTGCGGAAGTAAAAACACCATCTGCGCATGCGCGCCCCTTTTTCCATGGCCGCGCATGCGCAGATGGTGTTTTTACTTCCGCACCTGGGAAGACCCAGGGAAGGTTCCTTCCGCCGCCCAGCAGCTGAGGAGCCGCCTGCCTGCCCGCCTGCCCGCCGCTTTTCTGCCCGCCGCTTGTCCGCCGCTTGTCCGCCCGCCGCTTGTCCGCCCGCCACTTTTCCGCCCGCCGCTTGTCCGCCCGCCGCTTGTCCGCCCGCCGCTTGTCCGCCCGCCGCACGATCAGGGTTTCCCCGTTGCGTGGGCGGCGGGGAATTCTGGGAGTTGAAGACCCAGGGAAGGTTCCTTCGGCCGCCCAGCAGCTGATCTGCTCGGCAGCGCAGTAGCAGGGAGGAGCCGAAGAATTCCCCAGGCCAGACATAGAAACCAGCCAAATGAGGGTGGGATAACCCCACACGAGAAACAAGGGAACATACTGGAGCAATACGGAGGTAGAGGTGGAGGGGCACAATTTAAGTCTAACATAGAGGACAAGGGGGGATTAGAACAGTGTAGACCTAGGACGAGGACATGGGTAAAAAAATTGCAAGAGCAGACATGTACCACTATAGAAAGTAACAACGACAATGGGGGGAAGAAAGGAATACCAAACACCTCCGAAGCATTGCCTCACAACTCCACCCCCTCCCTTGGGGAGGGAAAAAGGCAACAGACACGAGTAAAAGCGGTAGATCTCCCTACAGCCAGCAGGATTAAGCCTCACAATTCCACCCCCTCCCTTGGGGAGGGAAAAAGGCAACAAACACGAGCAAAAGCGGTAGATCTCCCTTCACCCAGCAGGATTAAGCCCACAATTAGGCTTACCGCAGGGGGGAGGGAAGGGTGTGGCCCCGTGACGCGGGCAATGAGCAGACTGAGTAATGCTTTATAAAGATGTTTGTCTCCCACGGCATTTTAATACTCTGACGAAGTTAGCAGCACGCTAACGAAAGCTAAGTGGTTTTATTAAAGTTTCTATGCTGAAGTTCCAATCTTTGTGTTGTTGTAAATGGAATATGTAAATGTGTATATATATATATATATATATATATATATATATATATATATATATATATATATATGGGTTTTTTTTATGTCGGATCACCCTGGTATATTGAAGGAACGTCACAGCTCCTTTTTGCCTCTAGGCCCAACCCAGGACCATTTCAAGGCAGTTAATTTATTCATAGCCGACAACTATATTCTGTATGTATCAAATGTTTTTAGATGATTTTTTTTTTAAATTAAGGGAGACTATATATATACCCACTAAAACTGTCATTGTGTATTGGACAAAATAAATAAATAAATAAAAATAAATAAATTTGGAGGCAGCCCATATTCTGGTTCATTGTGGCCTGATCCTGCCCTTAAATTTGAATTGTAGGCCACCCAGAGTCACTTGGTTGAGTTGGGCGACTGTAGAAATTGAAATAAACAAATATATATCAATAAAGAAATGAAATGAAAAATTACATCATTTAGCCCCCAACAAACAAGTGACCAAACAAGAAAATATATTACCCAGTGTATTTGGTTGCACAGAATTTTATTACAGATATCTGTATTCAATTTTAAGAAGAGCAATACTTACAACACTCTCAAAGGCCTGTCACATACAGCTTGTGTAGCAATAACTCTATAGACACTGCAAAGCAGTAAAGGTCCTGACAGCATTTTTTTTTTTTTTTTGCCTCCTGCAAGTCTCTTAGCTACGTAATGAAAGTCGGCACCCACCTGAGCATCTCTGTGCCTTCCTGGGCTCTCTGTCGTCTTCTGCTAAGGCTGGGCTGGGAGCATCCTGAGAAGGCCAGTGTTTCAGGATATTACATTGAGGGCCATTATTCCTGTGGATTGTCCCTAGCATTCACCAATTGGAGGCTTACTATCTGGGGATGTATTGATTCCACTCTTAGCAGTTGTGCTACAAAACAAGCAGAATACTGAGGCGAGGACTCTGATACTTTCTTCTTCAGCGGAGCAGAGGGACACAGTTTGTTGCAATTTCTAACTATGATGTTGGTGGCAGGACCTCCAGAATTCCCAAACAGAAGAGCCAACATCTGGCTGGGACTTTGTCGAGTTGTTGCTCTAACCTATGAGAGATGGGGAGAAGATTGCAGTGGTGTCCCTGAGCTCCCAGCAAGGATGCAGGAAGCAAGATAGAAGTGTGGAGACAGTGGGTGCTTTAGAGAGGGAGTTGGGTTAGAAGAAAAGGGTCTAAATCAGTGATTATGACACTATGACTAGTGTTGGGCGAACCGAACCCGCACAATTCGGGTCCGTACCGAATTTTGCGGTGTTCGGCATGCCGAACCCGAACCCAATTTTTTAAAAAAATTCATGCTCCGGTTCAGCGTTCGTGCCGAGCACCGCGAAGTACCACCACCCGGCTGTCATCTGATGAGAAGAGGAGGAGGAGCCGGGCGACGGTGGCGGCTGAGGAAAGCGAACACCAGAGAGCTGTCGACCGGTCGGGAGGCTGGGAGGGAGGCACAAAAGGAGCTGGGAAATCCCACGGAGGGATTCCAGGGGCGGAGCTTTGACATCACGTATACCAGCAGGTTGCTAAGCACGCCAAGGTGATCAATTCCTGGATTCTGGGGGCAGCACTAGAATAATGGAGGGAGGATGGAATCCAGGAAGTGATCACCTTGGCGTGTTTAGCAACCTGCTGGTATATGTGACGTCAAAGCTCCGCCCCCGGAATCCCATCGTTTTTTATTTTTACGGATTTTTTATTTTTACTTATTTTTATTTTTACGAAAAAGGACGCCACAGCGGCCCCACAAGCAAAGGGAGGTCCTTTCATGTAATTTTTTTTTTTAATTTTTACGTGAAAGGACCTCCCTTTGCTTGCAGTACCGCTGCGGCGTCCTTTTTCGTAAAAATAAAAATAAATAAAAATTAAAAATCCGTAAAAATAAAAAATGATGGGATTCCAGGGGCAGAGCTTTGATGCCATGGAGCGTTCTGAGTTCAGGTTCGGGTTCAGCCGAACTTTGCGTGAAGTTCGTCCGAACTCGCCGAACCCGAATACCGTTGGGTTCGCCCATCACTAACTATGACATGTGTCAAAGGTGACACACCATGATGTTTTGGATGACACGCCAGCATTCATCAATGCCTCACAGCAAATATTCTCAAAAGCATGCCTTGTTCTTGGGCACATACCATCATATGTGGTGGATCTGTGGTAATGCAAAGAAGTTTTGGGGGGAAAATTCATAAATTGATAGAAAAGATGATTGAAAAGCATGCAGATTTTTAAACCTGAACTATTTTTACTAGGTGTAATATCAGGTAAATTTGATAAGAAAAGTATCAGGGTTGAAATTCAGCCGGTTCTTTCCAGATTATGCGTGCCGGTAGGGCCGACTGTGCGAAGCCCCACCTACCCCTGTGGATGTCCTAATGTCACTTTTTTTGTGACAATTTTCAGGCTCTGCATATGTGCGGAAGGCATAGCATATGCGCAGACGACGGTGCCCGAGAGCAAAATGAGAGCGCTGCGCACACATTTGCGAACCAGTATGGAAGGTAAGTGAATTTCACCCCTGAAAAGTATGTATTTAACATTGCAATGTCTTGACAGCAACATGGATTGTATCTGCACAATACTGGAAAAATGAAGAAACACCATGAGATGAAGAAATAATGAAGAATATACTAGGCAGAAATGGATAGACCGTCATTAAAAATGAAACAGAAAAATATATCATCAAACATGGAATCTATTTTATCAGTGGTTGGAAAAAAAGCTGGGCGATTAAGAATGGCCTTCTCTGTGGCGGCCCCGACCCTCTGGAACCAGCTCCCCCCAGAGATTAGAACTGTCCCCACCCTCCTTGCCTTTCGTAAAGTTCTTAAGACCCATCTCTGCCGTCAGGCATGGGGGAACTGAGACATCTCCCCCGGGCCTATACAGTTTATACATGATATGCTTGTGTGTAGGTTTGCTTTTAATAATGGGGTTTTCAGTGTTTTTTAAATTATTAGATTTGTTCTTACATTGTCTTTGTTATTGTGAGCCACCCCGAGTCTACAGAGAGGGGCGGCATACGAATCTATTAAATAATAATAATAATAATAATAATAATAATAATAATAATAATAGTTCAGCAAATTAAATACCCAAATAACACGATGTGTATTAAGCACTGAGAAATGTAATTAATAAAAAAGTAATTTTTACAAAAGCATGCTCTGTTCTCATGGCATTTTCTGTAGCTGTGGAGACCATGCAAAAATGGGCTGTGCCCTCACGTCCTCTCTAGAAATTGTGGGAAAACGGGATGTGCTTTTGTGCCATTTGGAAGGTTTCAGAAGCTGCAGAAGAGCATTTTCCGCAGCTGCTTCAAGAACGAATGCCTTGTCCCAACCCAAAGCAGCTTTTGATAGGCCGCAGAAGCCTATCAAACGAAAGAAAATACTGCCTGAAAATAAACAGACCATGAGAAATGCTGGGGCCGAAGGAACAATTGCACTGTCCCTGTTGGCTGGCATGCTTTGAGAAATGACACACAAGGCAAACTTTTTAAGTGGCAACAATTTCTCTAGTGGTGAAGTTGAGGCCTCTACTTCAGGTCCAGCCTTGGCACTGCTGCTGAGGGTGCTCTTCAGAATGGCCTAGATGGGTGGGGAGGAAACAGAGCAGGGGTGTCCAACTCAATTTAACTGTGAGATGCATTAAGGCTGTGGTTGACCTCGGGCAACTTGGTGGATATGGTCAACAGGGTAGGCGTAGCCAGCTTCACACCATTCCTCAAACAGTCTCCTCTTCGCGCTGGATAGACCAGGCCAAAGCCATGTGGGAAGGCCCCTTACATTTTCCAGTACGGGCTAGATTTGGTTCGAGGGCTGTGTGGTTGACACCCCTGAAATGTTGAATTTTTGACATGCAGAATCTGAAAAATCCGCTATCACTGATCTGTGTTGGAGTTTCGCTTCTCTCCCACCTTCATTCCTTGACTGGGTCCGACCCCTCCCTGCTTCCCCTTGAAGTCTGTGGCCTGAGCCTCCAGGCAAGAGTGGCATTTCCTGGAACTACTGTGGCATTGGAGCTGCTGCTGTCAAGACTGCTGCTGCTGCTGCTTCTGTACGTCAGCACCTCATGGTTCAACCTTTCTCCCCACGACGGTCGCTCGCAGCCGGCCTGGCCTTCCTTCTCCAGTTCCTCATCCGTGTCTGAATCTGGGGCTGTGTGCCGGCGGATCCTGGACATGGCTTTCTTCAGATCGCAAATATAGGAGGAGTGGCTTTGGGCAGAAATCCCCGGCTCTTCTTTCCTTGGTGGCAAGCCATCGGTTCTTGGACAAGGGGGCGTTGTAGACCTTCTCCCTTCCAGGTAAGGTGGCTCCTGCTTTGCAGGCCCAACCTGGGAACGGTTTGGTGTTGAAGGTCCAGGAGGTTTCCTAGGACTGCCTGGAGCAGAAGACACCCTCTTCATCTTCTCTCTTCCAGAACTGTCCCCGGGCATAGCGCCATTCTCCGATCTGGGGGTCCCGGGTGCCATAATCCCCTGCTCTGCCTCTGTGACTCCCAACTCGCCCAAGGGGAGGCCCAGTATGCGAGCAGCCCGTTCCTCCATTAAGGTAGGGCCTGGAGAGCCAGGAGAAGTGGGGTTTTTTATGCTACCTGCCTCTCCCTGGGCCAGATAGCAGACTTGCTCCATTCGGGGCGATGGAATGTAGTGAGCCTGGATCACCACACAAGTGGCATCAATTACAAACAGACCCCCATGCCTTTGAGGCAGGGGCTTGGACAAAGCTGGTTGACTCCCTGCATGTTTCCTGCAAGGGCTGGGTTTCTTCCACCTGGGGGAGAAGTCCTGGCAGCGTTTCTCTTTGGCGTTGTTCCCACCCCTCTTGGGTCCACACCAAGCAGCTGCATGGCTAAAGCCCCATCCAGCAGGAAGGGTGTATTGGGAAGGGTGGCAGGGCAGTGGCATGGCCTGGCTCCTTTTATTCACCAGAGGAAGGGTGTGGCTTCGGTGTTGGGGGCTAATGTCCCAGTCAGAGCCCGAACGGGATGGGAACTTGGCCTTCTCCGGCAGCATCCTTGGGCCATTCCAGGTTCTGGCTCCTGAGAGATAACTCCAGCTGCCTGGCATCTTAGCCTGCCACCTGCCTGCTTTTCTCCCAGGCGTGGGAGTCAAGGGCTCTGACTCACAGCCCGCTTCTCTCTCTCGGTATTTCTTAGCCACTCCAGTGTAGATAAGCTTCCCTGCTGAATCGGACTTGCCTGCCCGATGCTGGGGCTGTACTCTATGGTGGGAAGCCTCATAAGAGGGAGGAGCAAGGTAGGGTGGAGGATGGGGCCAGTTCTCCTTGCGTGGGCTCTGTTGTGCCCGCAGGCGCAAAAGCATGTGAGCTTCGTAGCTTGGGGGTGCCCTGGCAGGGAGCTCCCTCCTCTTCTTGGCACAGGCTCCTGGGTTCCATCTGCAGCTGACCAAAGAACCTCCAGGCCCTGGGCCTTTGGCATCACCACCCTGGATAGCGGGGTTGGCTCCCCAGCTCGTGTCCCTTTGGCAAACTGGATTGTACCCATTGTAGGAAGAGCTATGGTGCCGCGGGGACTTTGGGGAGGAAGCGGCCCTCTTCCCCCATCCCTTCCTTGAAAACCAATGGCCTTCCTGCTTCAGAGGGCCCCAGCCAGCTGGAAATTGAGGGTCATGCCAGTTGGTTGAATCCTGAAGCACGTGGAAACTGGGACAATGGTGGCGGGGTGAAAAGTCGGACATGAGTCGCTTCTCCAAGAGGCTGCAAAAAGACAAGAGAAAAAGACAATGAGACTCGAGCAGAAAGTCCATTAAAAAATTGACTATCTCGGCACCGCATAAAGTTGCTATCAAGCCTTCAAGGCAACATTGGCCCTATTTTTAACCCAACTCAGAATTGGTCCTTTTTCCTTTGTCACTGTTTTAGTTCAGCCCTTTACCCATGTGTCTGTTAAGAAGGAACAACAAAGTTAGAAACCATTTATTAGATCATTTATTACAGTGGTTCTCAACCTGGGGGTCGGGATCCCTTTGGGGATCAAATGACCGTTTCACAGGATTGCCTAAGACCATAGGTAAAGACAAATTTCCCATGGTGTTACTAACCAAAGCTTCTATTCTGGCACCTTGGAACATATTTTTACAATCTGACCAATCAGGTGTTTATAGTGGGGGTGTTCCTCTGACCTTCCTGCCAATCAGCTTAAAACTCTGTTGGGAGAATTGGTGCTAGACTTATGGTTGGGGGTCACCACAACATGAAGAAATGTATTAAGGGGTCACGGCATTAGAAAGGTTGAGAACCACTGTAAATTTAGATCAGCCATTACTTAAGCTTGCTCAGTGCTCAGTGCTCTGCCAACTTCATTCTAAGACGGTAAGCCAGAATTCCAGTTTTGCCTGTGAAGGTACCAAGCACTAAATCTGCCACTTTCTGTGTGCAAAGTAGATGTTCTATAATTGAGAATTACATTCAAGTCGAGTTAGAAACATAAAAACATAGAAGTCTGACAGCAGAAAAAGACCTCATGGTCCATCTAGTCTGCCCTTATACTATTTTCTGTATTTTATCTTAGGATGGATATATGTTTATCCCAGGCATGTTTAAATTCAGTTACTGTGGATTTATCTACCACATCTGCTGGAAGTTTGTTCCAAGGATCTACTACTCTTTCAGTAAAATAATATTTTCTCATGTTGCTTTTGATCTTTCCCCCAACTAACTTCAGATTGTGTCCCCTTGTTCTTGTGTTCACTTTCCTATTAAAAACACTTCCCTCCTGGACCTTATTTAACCCTTTAATATATTTAAATGTTTCGATCATGCCCCCCCTTTTCTTTCTGTCTTCCAGACTATACAGATTGAGTTCATTAAGTCTTTCCTGATACGTTTTATGCTTAAGACCTTCCACCATTCTTGTAGCCCGTCTTTGGACCCATTCAATTTTGTCAATATCTTTTTGTAGGTGAGGTCTCCAGAACTGAACACAGTATTCCAAATGTGGTCTCACCAGCATTCTATATAGCGGGATCATAATCTCCTTCTTCCTGCTTGTTATACCTCTAGCTATGCAGCCAAGCATCCTACTTGCTTTCCCTACCGCCTGACTTCACTGTTCACCCATTTTGAGACTGTCAGAAATCACTACCCCTAAATCCTTTTCTTCTGAAGTATTTGCTAACACAGAACTGCCAATACAATACTCAGATTGAGGATTCCTTTTCCCCAAGTGCATTATTTTACATTTGGAAACATTAAACTGCAGTTTCCATTGCTTTGACCATTTATCTAGTAAAGCTAAATCATTTACCATATTACAGACGCCTCCAGGAATATCAACCCTATTGCACACTTTAGAGTCATCGGCAAATAGGCAAACCTTCCCTATCAAACCTTCCCCTATGTCAGTTTTTCCACGTTGTCTTTAAAAACAAAAACTGATTATGGAGCATCAACTGATAGCCAGCACAGCACCCAGCTGGATTGCTGTATTTACAATTTTGACCAGAATTCCCTAACTTCCCTATTGCTCCATGTGTAACACCTTTTTATTTTATTTTATTTATTTATTTACCGTATTTATTTTGTCCAATACACAATGAAGGCTATAGAGGATAGACTCGTAGTAAAATATATCAAAGAAAGAAGAGAAGAGAAGATATAGGAATAAAATATATCAATGAAAGAATAGAAGAGAAGATATAGAAATAAAATATATCAATGAAAGAATAGAAGAATGCCATTGGAAATTATTATTTGATTATTTGAAACCTGAGTTTACAAACTTCTACATTTTCAAGAAGGGCTGATGGAGGAGGCCAATGAGCACATAAAAGAAAGTAATTCTAGACCTAACAATGTTGTATGCCGCTCCGAGTCTGCGGAGAGGGGCGACATACAAATCTAATTATTATTATTATTATTATTATTAATAATAATAATAATAATAATAATAATAATAATAATTTGCACCAATCCCAAGTCTTACAATCTCCATTCTCCATTGTTAATGTTCCATTGTTAATTAAACTGGTAAGCATGCAGAACCATGTTTTTAAGATACTCAACTTCCTTCAAATTGAACCATTATGCATAAATGTGAGTTTCTGAATTGACATTGATTGGTTGATTGATTGATTGATTGATTGATTGGATTTGTATGCCGCTCTTCTCCGAAGACTTGGGGCAGTTCACAACATATCAAAAAACCATAACAATACATCTGGATCCAATTAATGCAATTGAAAAAACCTAAAAGTTCTAATATAATTAAAAACATCCATTATTCACTCTGTGAATGGTAAATATCATGGTAAATACTAACATTTGCTGCAATAAAGTACTTTCTATTTCCATGACTTTCCCACACTGCAACCTTTGACTCCTATGGATAAACTGGCTGGAAATGAAGCTGGCTTAGGGGAAAAAAAACTTTTGGGATTCCCGCCTTTCCTCTGCTTTGACCCAGATGATGGCTAGTGTATTCTGTCTGGACCATGCTTACTGATGGATTCCTCTATTTTATTACTCCTTCCAGCTTGGCGCTGGGAAGCAAGCACCAAATGGCTTCATTTCCAGGAGGAAGACATAATAAACCTTTCATATGAGTCACCCTCCTTTGATTTCCCCTTATACTTAACACCTTTCCATCTGGTGCGTCTACCAATGAGGAAGGAAGAGAAGGGAAAAGAAAGCCAGCTTTATCATTCTTTTTGTCACTTGAGCTAAAAGAGAAATTTGGCAGAACTGTTGACAGTTTCAGCTGGTCCCAAAAGAAAAAAAGAAGAAGAAAAAAGATCCATGTTTTCACTGTTCCATCAATGAAATTGTTAAAAGGGGGGGGCAGTGTGGAAACAATGAGGAACTGTGGGGACCACAGTCAAAGAGGGAGGTATTCCTGCACTAGCAGATAGTCACCAATTGGAAGGGAGACATTGACCTAGATCAAAAGAAGGCACAGGTGGTGAACAGGACAGCCCACATAGATTGGCACAAGTTAAAAGCCATTGCTTTTGATCCAAAATAAGAATACTAGGGGGAAGCTCCCTTTGGATGGACTGTGGGTAGGTGGAAGCTGGCATTTTCTGTTTCCATCTTCTAATCACGGTTAATGGCCCCGTACCCTGGCTCAACCTGGCTGTGCACATCGGCCAGCAGGATGAATCCAGCTTCCCTGGACATCCTTTTGGATTGCAACATCAAGATAGTGGTGTAACAAATAATAATAATATGTCCCTTTTTCTTCAAAGCATTTTTTTTATACTTAGAATTCTTACAACTTATGGAAATCCATGATGACGATAGTAATAGTAACAAGGGGACACAATCTGAAGTTAGTTGGGGGAAAGATCAAAAGCAACATGAGAAAATATTATTTTACTGAAACAGTAGTAGATCCTTGGAACAAACTTCCAGCAGATGTGGTAGATAAATCCACAGTAACTGAATTTAAACATGCCTGGGATAAACATATATCCATCCTAAGATAAAATACAGAAAATAGTATAAGGGCAGACTAGATGGACCATGAGGTCTTTTTCTGCCGTCAATCTTCTATGTTTCTATGTTTCTATGTAATAATATTAGCAATGTTTGCAGAGAGCAGGAATAAAAGTAATGGTTTATTTAAGGTCATTCTATGTTGCCAGCAGAAGAGAAATTTGATTCGAGGATCCCTTGCCTCAAGTATTTGCCCTCCAGACAATTATGCCCAGTCACAATATTCATCCTCTTCCTAATCCAGCCTGTATGCTGTATAAGCATCATAGCTGTAGACTGCGATATTTTGGGTTTGTAGTGTATATACAGTACACACAGCATTTGTCATTAACCCTATCCTCTTAACCAAGGGTGTCAAACTAACGTTGTCATGTGACGTATTGGGACTTTTTCCCCCTTCACAAAAATGGGTGTGAGCCTGGGCAGGGTGTGAAGCATCTGGTCAATAGGCTGCGAGTTTGACAGCCCTGCCCTTGACCTTTCCTCTTTTACGTAGGAGTCCTAGGTAATCTTGTCCAGTCAGTGAAGCAGTGGAAGTGATGTGCCAGTGTCTGGAGGCTGTTGGGATCTGGATGGGTGTCAACAGACTCAAACTCAACCCTGATAAGACGGAGTGGCTGTGGGTTTTGCCTCCCAAGGACAATTTCATCTGCCCGTCCATTACCCTGGGGGGGGAATTACTAACCCCCTCAGAGAGGGTCCGCAACTTGGGCGTCCTCGATCCACAGCTCACATTAGAGAAACATCTTTCGGCTGTGGCGAGGGGGCGTTTGCCCAGGTTCGCCTGGTGCACCAGTTGCGGCCCTATCTGGACCGGGACTCACTGCTCACAGTCACTCATGCCCTCATCACCTCGAGGCTCGACTACTGTAACGCTCTCTACATGGGGCTACCTTTGAAAAGTGTTCGGAAACTTCAGATCGTGCAGAATGCAGCTGCGAGAGCAATCATGGGCTTCCCGAAATATGCCCATGTCACACCAACACTCCGCAGTCTGCATTGGTTGCTGATTAGTTTCCGGTCACAATTCAAAGTGTTGGTTATGACCTATAAAGCCCTTCATGGCACCGGGCCAGGTTATCTCCGGGACCACCTTCTTCCACACAAATCCCAGCGACCAATTAGGTCCCACAGAGTGGGCCTTCTCCGGGTCCTGTCAACTAAACAATGTCGTTTGGCGGGACCCAGGGGAAGAGCCTTCTCTGTGGCGGCCCCGGCCCTCTGGAACCAACTCCCCCCCAGAGATTAGAATAGCCCCCACCCTTCTTGCCTTTCGTAAGCTTCTTAAAACCCACCTCTGTCGTCAGGCATGGGGGAACTGAAATATTCTTTCCCCCTAGGCCTCTACAATTTATGTATGGTATGTTTGTATGTATGATTGGTTTTAAAACAAGGGGTTTTAGCTGTTTTAGTATTGGATTGTCGCATGTTGTTTTTACCACTGTTGTTAGCCGCCCCGAGTCTACGGAGAGGGGCAGCATACAAATCCAATCAATCAATAAATAAACAAATAAACAAATAATCCCTTCTTCTATCAGTCCACCCCTGTGTTTCACCAACTTCTTCAGTTCTCCTGACTTCCGTCCATCTCTCATATGCCACACAACTCAGCAGCTGCGCGTTTCAGTCTAAACACCAACACTCTTCTGTCATTAGAGCTGCCCCGGCTTAAAAAGAGCACTTGGCAACTAGCTGGTAGGAGGGATGAGCTAAATTTAATGCCTGTATTGATTCACACGACTGTGCCATCGTTTTAAATCTCCTTTGGCGTTTTTGAATGAGGTGATTCAGGAGGCATTACCCAATGCTGGGATGGGAAATAATCCTCAAGTTCAATTGTTGCTATTTATTTCATCCGCAGATCTTTCTGCAAAAATGGTTTGCTGGTCTTGAATCTCCCCATTGAATCTTAGCGTTGCCAGCCTGCAGAAGGCAAAGGATCGAAGGCTTGATCGAAGACTGTTTGCCAAACAGTGATTTGAATCTGAGTCCACCTCCCTTTTCCAGCCCCGTGCATTTCCCATGCCCCTCTACTCTAGGAATCAGCTCTGGATGAAGTGAAACAATACAAAAGAGTGCGTCTGAACAGGTGTAGAACAAAACCTTTCTCCCTTTTCTGCATCACTTTATGTAGTTGCACCATGGATTTAAGCAAGCTAGAGTTTACAGTTTTCATTTATGATTTAAAAATAATAATATCCGGGCCGTCAGGAATTTTTTTTTTTAAAAAAAACCCTGCTCCAGACCCCAACCACCAGTAAAAACCTACATAATAAGAGCAGTTGTTCTCCGGCACAGTTGCACAGCTGTAGGGTAGCAGTTAAAAAGATGTGCTATGAGCTCACAAGCCCTCAGTTCAAATGCCAACCCAGCTTTAGCCTGTTTTTATTCTCTCGGTTCTCAGTCCTTAATCTATACTGCTTTGCCTTTTCTAATGTTGTACACATAAAGTTATTCAGGAAAGGGCTAGATGGGTGACACTTGGCCAATGAAGAATTCCATTATGTTAGAAATGGAATAAAGAATTGTGTTCTGTTTTGTTATTCTATTCTCTCCTTTCTATTCTATTCTATTCTCTACTTTCTATTCTATTCCCTACTTTCTATTCTACTTTATTTTATTCTATTCTCTACATTCTATTCTATTCTATACATTCTATTCTGTTCTATTCTGTTCTGTTCTATTCTATACATTCTATTCTATTCTATTCTATTCTATTCTATACATTCTATTCTACTTTATTTTATTCTACTCTCTACATCCTTTTCTATTCTATACATTCTATTCTACTTTATTTTATTCTATTCTCTACATTCTATTCTCTACATTCTATTCTATTCTATACATTCTATTCTATTCTATTCTATTCTCTACATTCTGTCCTATTCTCTTCTCTACATTCTATTCTCTACATTCTATTCTATTCTATTCTATACATTCTATTCTACTTTATTTTATTCTACTCTCTACATCCTTTTCTATTCTATACATTCTATTCTACTTTATTTTATTCTATTCTATACATTCTATTCTCTACATTCTATTCTATTCTATACATTCTATTCTATTCTATTCTCTACATTCTGTCCTATTCTCTTCTCTACATTCTATTATCTACATTCTATTCTATTCTCTACATTCTATTCTATTCTATTCTATTCTATACATTCTATTCTACTTTATTTTATTCTATTCTCTACATTTTATTCTATACATTCTATTCTATTCTATTCTATTCTATACATTCTATTCTATTCTATTCTAATTCTATTCCCTTCTTAGTATCTCATTATTGGACTCATGTTATCATCCCTTACTCCCATCTGAGCAAACCCTCTGGTCAGATCAGCCCAACCTCTCTGCCTTCCTGGCAAGTTCGCAGAGCCCCCTGCTGTTCAGCCACTTCCCTCCCCAAGATTTTAGCACTCACGTGTACTGCCCAGCCACACTGTGGTACATCGAGGGGGCCCAGTAGCCTTGCCTAGTCCACGCCCCTGGCTCCATGATACTCCGACTAGAACAAGAGACTGCGTTAAATTCAACCAGGAGCAGGTTTTGCCTCTCGCAGACTTGAAGCCGCCTGGCATCTCCCTGATTCAAGCACTCAAACATCATCTTAGTTGCCGGGACATGTAGCAACGGCACGAGCCTGCAGCCGTACCACACGAGGAAAGCTGAGAGTGCATCACACCCACACAGCACATGGCAGTCAAGTTGCCTGTACACACGCATGGAGAGGAAGAAAGAGGGAGGGAGGGGGGCAGATTTGCCATCAGCAGCAACAGCAGCAGCATCTAAGGTCACGGAGAAAGCAGGATGCTTGGGGACAGAGAGCTACAGGTGGAGAGAGAGAGAGAGAGAGATACAGCACAAACGTGCATAACTCAAAGGCGGTTAGGAAACAAACTACATCCAGTGAGAAATTTTGACATGGCTTACAGGCTGTTCCATACAAAGATAGCACCTCTCCTATCACAAGCTGCTGCAAAAGCAGTTACACAGCAACGGCTACCCAAGATAGTGCAAGGGCATACTACACATAGAGAAAAGCTCTCTTTCCTCTAGGGGTTGAAGGGGCACAGAAGGATTGCACAAAGAGCTCGGTACTCAATCCAGCACCCATCCTGGTGCTCCTTCCTTTGTGTGGTTCATTTACGAGCCTTCTGGAAACTCTTTGAATTACAATATAGTACAGTCTCTCCAGTGGTTCCTGCTTTTCTTTAATTATGGGTTAAATGACAGCTAATGGGCAAAGCATTTTAGTCAACTGTATATGTGCTGTCAGAGCAGTTTATTTATTTATTGATTGATTGATTGATTGATTGGATTTGTATGCCTCCCCTTTCCAGAGACTCGGGGCGGCTAACAGCAATAACAAGACAGCATACAATAATAATCCAATACTAAGAACGATTAAAAACCCATTATTATAAAAACCAAACATACATACAGACATACCATGCATAAAATTGTAAGGGCCTAGGGGGAAAGAGTATCTCAATTCCCCCATGCCTGGCGGCAGAGGTGGGTTTTAAGAAGCTTACGAAAGGCAAGGAGGGTGGGGCCAATTCTGATCTCTGGGGGGAGTTGGTTCCAGAGGGCCGGGGCCGCCACAGAGAAGGCTCTTCCCCTGGGTCCCACCAAGCGGCATTGTTTAGTTGACGGGACCCAGAGAAGACCCACTCTGTGGGACCTAACTGGTCGCTGGGATTCATGCAGCAGAAGGCGGTCCCTGAGATAATTGTATTTGAACCTTGAAAATACAGATTTTAACCTTGTTTTTGAGTTTGGTCTTGTGTGTATTTATTGGCGGTCATCATCATAGCCTCTGATTTTGCTTTATCCAGTCACCTTTGACCAGCAATTAAGATGGGTGGTCTTTGAATGCCGTTGCAGAAAATAACCCTTCAGTTAGAGCAGTGGTTCTCAACTTTTCGAATGCCGCGACCCCTTAATACAGTTCCTCATGTTGTAGTGACCCCTAACCAGGGGTGGGCTACTGCCCGGACAGGGAGGTAACACAGTGGGGTAGTGGAAATGAGGTTTACCCCAGAGCACCTAATTTGCACTGAAAGATGTTGAAAGAAAATGCAGGGCATCCTGCATAAGCAACGCCCACTGTGTGGTTGTAAAAAGTTTGGTAGCTCTTCACTGCCCCTAACCATAAGTCTAGCGCCAATTCTCCCAACAGAGCTTTAAGCTGATTGGCAGGAAGGTCAGAGGGACACCCCCGCTATAAATGCCTGATTGGTTGGATTGTAAAAATATGTTCCAAGGCACCATAATAGAAGCTTTAGTTCCTAACACCATGGGAATTTTTTCTTTTATCTTAGGCAAACCATGTGAAACAGTCGTTCAATCCACAAAGGGGTCCTGACCCCTAGGTTGAGAACCACTGAGTTAAAATCCCATGGGGCAAGTCTAGAACGTCCTAGGGCCTTGCCATATTGCTATCCACAACAAGTTCTCAGTACTTGTTTCACCTTTCATGCTGTTCTTTATGCGGTAGCAACAGAATGCCTTCCTGTAGGAAGCAACAATCATGCATCTTGGATGTGTGGTGCTTCCTTAGAGAGAAAGGCAATAGATTTGTGTGTTTATCAGGTAAAAGATTCCACAGGAAACTGAAGATTTATGTTGGATCCCTGGATAACTTGTTCTACTTTGTGCTAAGCAATTGATTTACTGCTCTGGATATGATAAAGATGGATGGATGGATGGATGGATGGATGGATGGATGGATGGATGGATGGATGGATGGATGGATGGATGGATAGATGGAGGCGTGGGTGAGAAAGTGGGTGGGTGGAGAGAGAGTGAGGAAATAGGAGAGGGAGAGATCTTATGAATGAAGGCAAATATACATGACCCAGTATAAAGTTGCAAGGTCCAATCTGGGTTGGTCACCAGAACCAGAGGCTTTGTCTTCCAAGCTTTTGGATTCATCCTGGAGGTCATCTTAAGGGAACTTCTCTATACTGGAATATGTGCTTTGGGCTATTCTACAAGTCGAAATTATGTTGTGCCTTCCTATTGTTGATTGGCCCATTGATGACTGGCAATTGCCTCTTGTTTACTTGTGCTGCCAAGCCCTTGGCTCCTAAGTAACTGATGAGCTGGTAGTCAATGAACACTTCTGTTATCTGACAAGAGGCCCATATCCCAGGCTTCAATCTGAGGAGAGAGCTAATGCTGATGAAGATAGGTTGAGGGTGCATCATAGTATTTGTCTGCAGACTAAAAATATATATCTTTATCCAGCTCAGAATTCTGAATTGGAATATATTACATATGAAAAGACTCATATATATATATATTTTTAAACCCACCACAATTAGAGTCTCTGACATTTGTAATCCAGCCTTATGTTCTCCTTTTTTTATTTTTATATGCCCTATTTTATTTTTTATATGCCTTATTTTAGAAAGCAATGGGAAGACCAAAGAAAAGCAATGGTCACTTCTATTTACTTTTCCATTTCCCGAACTTTCTGGTAAGTGACGGCATTTGGCTGCAAAGAAAATATTAATAGAACCAATAGGAAGAAGGGAAGGTCCACTCAGAAAGATCTCGTGGACAGTATCTTGAAAAGAGCTTCAAAAACTAAAACTGGAGTCCACTATATATTTCACCCATGACAAAGCAAGAAAAAAGATGACATGAGCATCGTCTCTCTGCACTGTCTTAAGGTGTGCCTAATCATGTAGGAGAGAAGTCCCAAAACAGAGCTTTTCCAGGCAAGGGCTGCCTTACAGAGCTGCTGTAAGGCCTGGACTTTGCAGGCAGCTTGGCCTAGGCCCGACCCATGTTGACAAACCTATGGCACGCATGCCACAGGTGGCACACAGAGCCATACCTGAGGGCACGTGAGGTGTTGCCCTATATCAGCTTCATAAGTCAGCATGTGTGCACAGGCCAACTGATTTTCAGCATTCTGGAGGCCAGCAGGAGGCAGTTTTTGCACTCCCCAGGCTTCAGGAAAGTCTCCTGAAGCCTGGGGAGGATGAAAAACATCCCACTGGGCCTACTGGAAGTTTGTTTCCGAACTTCTGGTAGGCCTGTTGGGCCTGTTTTTCCCCATCCACAAGCTCTGGAGGTTTTCCTGAAGCGTGGGGAAGGCGAAAAACAGCCCAAAGGGCCTATCGGAAGTCCGGAGGCTTCAGTGAGGCCTGCACACGTGTGGGAAGGGCATCATGTGGGGGTTGTGCATGCGTGCGTGGGGGTGATGACGTTGCGTTAGGGGTGTGGCCATGCGCAACCTTTTGGCACCCGAACAAAAAACAGTTCGCCATCACGGGCCTAGTCAAATTCTGTCAGCCTTTCCCTCAGCTGAGAGAAGAACGAGCTGGAAAGGAACTCGGGTCGTACCAAAGCTTTGTTCCTTGTCCACACCCTGAGCTGGGTTATGCTCATTGGGTTGTTGGCAACAGGAGTCTGGAGCCTGGCCCCATCTCTCCCTTTCTGTCCCGACTCCCTTGTTGCTCTCGTTCTCAAGAAGAAAGCGTTCACCCTTCACTCCCAGGTAAATGCAATTGTTTCTTTTCCACCCCCACCCTCCAAAATTCCTCAGTAAATAAGAGACTTCAGCACAACTCCCACACCAGCTCCAAGTGAAACCTAGCAACTGAGCGCCAGCATGGCAACTGCATTGGCAACAGACGGCAACAACGGGAGTGGTTAGCAGAACTGCCACTGACACAAAACCCTCTGATTATAGGGGGTGGGGACTGGGGGAAGTGATTGAGGCTTGGCAACGTTTGTTCCCATATCACTGTTTTCAAAAGGCCGATGACGGAGACTCCAGGTGCAGAGGTCCTGGTGCTAATTATTGCAGCGTGGTGTACAGAATGCTTATAGGTCACATAATGATCCCGAAAGGTCGGTCATTATGATTTTTATGTAAATTGGAATTGCTAAGATGAGCTTGACATAGATAGGAGGCAGAGCGTAGCTTCTTGAATACCTTAATGCCATTAGAGTGATGGCAGGGAGATTTGATGCTTTCCTCTATGCAGTCGAGTAACACACAGGTGCACTTTGATCAGTGATGGGCTACCAACATTTTTACTACCACACTGTGGGCATGGCTTATGCATTTTGTTTCAACATCTTTCAGTGCAAATTGGGTGCTCTGGGGTGGAGCTTCAAATTTTGCTACCGGAACTGCGTTCCTGACCGTTCCGATAGGAGCCCATCACTGACTTTGATGCTTTCCTCTTATGTTTCTTCTGCATTTGTACACATCACTTGGAAAGCAGAGGGCAAGTTGTCTGTTTGTGTGTGTGTGTGTGTGGAAGGCGGGGCACTTAGAATGAAAGAGTTGGCAACAAGCTACTGCAATCTCTCCCCCAAGGATACACTGAAGGAATATAATATAATATAATATAATATAATATAATATAATATAATATAATATAATATAATATAATGCAATGGAATGCAATGGAACAGAATAGAATGTAGAATGGAATAAAATAGAGAATAGAATAGAATGTACAATAGAATAGAATATAGAATAGAATGTAGAATAGAAGAGAATAGAATATAGAAGAGAATAGAATATAGAATAGAAAAGAATATAGAATTGAATAGAATGTAGACTAAAATAGAAAAGAAAATGGAATAGAACAGAACAGAATAGAAAATAGAACAGAATATCGAATAGAATAAAAAATAGAATAGAATAGAATGGAATAGGATAGAAAATAGTATAGAATAGAATAGCAGAGTTGGAAGGGATCTTGGAGGTCTTGTAGTCCAACCCCCTGCTTATGCATGAAACTCTATACAACTTCAGACAAATGGTTATGCTTTTAAAAAATTTCCAGTTTATCTTGATAATTCTTTAACTGGCTTTTCCTCAGTACAAAAGGACGGTTTCATTTTTTGGAGAATAATACTGCTGATGGATAGACCGGAGGTGTGAGCCCCTTTGCATAATTATTTTCCAATATACTTTTGGGTTTGAAAGAATAAAACTGCATTTCTGGGCCTGTAAAAACCATCATCAGTCCCAAAAACAAAGCGATCATGTAATTTTCCTGGCACAGAGAGCTCACCTGTTATATCTGTAATCAGATCTTTTTTACTTCTGTGTTAAACTTGTCAACCTTCCAAAACCTGACAGGAAAAGATGGACAGGACACTTTAATGCTGGGAAAAGCGCTGAGATGAAAAATGAATGGATAAAGAAACAATTGCTAGTATTCTTGCTTTCCCAGCACAGATGAATATGTAGATGTTTTACATTGTCAGACCAAGGACAAATATCTAAAACCAGCTTTCATAATGTAATTAAACAGGGGACAAAACCACACAACCTTTTAAATGAGCAATTTAGTCCCAGACAACCTGGTGAAGAAATAGAGCCTGTTTGATGCAGTGGTTAAGAGGGCGGCCTAGAAACCAGGAGATTGTGAGTTCAATGTCTCCTTTTGGCAAGAAAACCAATTAAATTACTTTGGGCCAGTCACTCCCTCTCATTCCACATCACCTCACAGGGTTGTTGTTGTTGAGGGGAAAATAGAAAGAGGAAGAAATATTATGCATGTTTGCCACCTTGAGTTACTTATAAAATAATACAAGTAATGTATATAGTGATATACACTGCGCAAAAAAAAATAAAGGGAACACTTAAACAACATGATATAAGTCCAAGTAAATCAAACTTCTGTGAAATCAAAATGTCCACTTAGGAAGCAGCACTGATTGACAATTCCACATGTTGTGCACATTCAGCTTTGTAGGGAACAAAGTATTCAATGAGAATATTTCATTCATTCAGATTTTGGATGTGTTATTTGAGTGTTCCCTTTATTTATTTTTTGGAGCAGTATATATTGTAGATCAGTTCACTCTGATTCTCTGTTGGATAAATCAAGTACAGTAAATCAACATCACCCCTCCCTCCCTTCTGTCTCTCTCTCCCTGCCTCCCTCCCTCTCATACACACACACACATACACACTCCGACATCAACACAGAAATTCTTTTTTTAATTGTTTTTAAATTTTCAAATTTTTATGTTACAAACAACAATAAAACATGACAAAGTGTCAAAACAATAATTACAGTTATATAATAAATCGTTTTTGATTCCCAGGGCATTGGATTCATAAGAGATTATACAATTCCATTACGAAAAATTCCTTTCATCAGATATAAAGATTCATACATTTCTGCAAACATACAAAACATACCATATATTTGAACTATAGTCCTACCAGAGTCTTTTAACAAATGCAGCATGTGTTTCTCCTGTGATCCACATTCAGAAACAGGAAATGCAAACCTACCTCCACATCCATACCTGCGGGATGAAAATATTTTGGTACTATACGTCTTCCAGAGTTTGCAACAGGGCTACTGCTTGTTATGTTCTATTGGCTTTGAATCCCTGCTGGCATCCCCCTTTCTTTTTTTTAATCCAGGGTTCCCACTTCCGCCCAGTCCTTTTGCCCTACTTGAGATAGTTGAAATCAGCAACCCAGAAGCTCCTGGCCACCCACCTGCTCCTCCATCAGTCCAGTTCTGCCTTCTATTAGCAACGGATAGAGAATATTTAAAGCCCAAATTGTCCCAACCCAGGGGGTGCAGCCTTAACCATTCTCTGCTCGTCCTACTCCCACCCTGTGGGGAATGTGCTGCATCAACACTAGTGTGTGTGTGGGGAGGTGGGGGAGCGAAGACCAAAAGTAATTGAATGATGGTAGAATAGACTCAGACTATTGGGATACAATGCAGTTCCAGGCTGTCCTCCACATATTAGTTAGGGGAAAGATCAAAAGCAACGTGAGAAACTATTATTTCACTGAAAGAGTAGTAGATCCTTGGAACAAACTTCCAGCAGACGTGGTAGATAAATCCACAGTAAATGAATTTAAACATGCCTGGGATAAACATATATCCATCCTAAGATAAAATACAGAAAATAGTATAAGGGCAGACTAGATGGACCATGAGGTCTTTTTCTGCCGTCAGTCTTCTATGTTTCTATGTTTCTATTTTCTTGTGGTCAAACAACCTGCTCACCAGTCATCTTCCAATACAGGCTCTGGCAGCATTCATTCCTCCCGGTTGTGATTCAACATATAGTGCAGTGGTTCTCAACCTTTCTAATGCCGCAACTCCTTAATACAGTTTCTCATGCTTTGGTGACCTCCAACCATAAGTCTAGCGCCACTTCTCCCAACAGAGCTTTAAGCTGATTGGCAGGAAGGTCAGAGGGACACTCCCACTGTAAACACACGATTGGTCAGATTGTAAAAATATGTTCCAAGGCGCCAGTAGAGAAGCTTTAGTTCCTAACACCATGGGAAATTTGTCTTTTCTCGTGGACATAGCCGACCCTTGTGAAACGGTTGTTTGAACCCCAAAGGGCTCCCGACCCCCAGGTTGAGAACCACTGGTGTAGTGCAAGAGCAGTGTGTTGGACTCAGATGGAGATCCAGGTTCAAATTCTCCACTGGACGATGAAGTTCATTGGGTGATACTGGATCACCTATCAACTCACACTCAAGTACCCTGCAAACTAAGGAGACAGGGGCATGATTGAAGTTAAGAGGTTAAGATTCATGATTGGTTCACAACGCACTGTTTTCCCACCTGGATATCTAATGCTGCAAGTGGCTATATAGATGAAGCCCTTTCCTCTGGTTTGGGGGCACATTCCCCAAGAGATTGCAGAGCTATGTAGGTCCCAGCCAATACAAAACGTTATACTCTACCTATTGATCAAAGATCTTTCAAGAACTTTAGGCATTCAGTAATTTTGCCATAACTCAAGGTTACAAATTCTGGGCAAAAGAACCATCGGAAAATCATAAGAGCCACGGTGGCACAGTGGGTGGAGTGCAGTACTGCAGGCCACTAAAGCTGACTGCTAGATCTGCAGGTCAGCGGTTCAAATCTCACCACCGGCTCAAGGTTGACTCAGCCTTCCATCCTTCCCAGGTGGGTAAAATGAGGACCCGGATTGTGGGGGCAATATGCTGGCTCTGTTAAAAAGTGCTATTGCTAATATGTTGTAAGCCGCCCTGAGTCTAAGGAGAAGAATGGCATTAAAAAAAATAATAATAAAATGGACTAGAGGAGAAACAGAGATTCCATTGTCTCAAGAAATGAACAGAACCAATGCTACCCTGTTTCTCTGAAAATAAGACCCAACCGGAAAATAAGCCGTAGCATGATTTTTCAGGATGGTCATAATATAAACCCTACCTCCCCCACCCCAAATATGCCCCAGTTAAGATCATCAACCAGACTGATGCAATTAGTATCGTATTTCCCCAAAAAATAAGATCTATCCAGAAAATAAGGCCTAATGCATCTTTTGCAGCAAAAAATAATATAAGACCTGGTCTTATTTATTTTCGGGGAAACACGGTATATATTCAGCAACCTTTATGCCCCATCATATCAGAATGGTAGCCCATTAAGAGTTCATTCCTTTTCCAAAACCAGCCAGTTCAGCAGTCACCAGCTCTTTTACTCAGGTTGTGACCCACCACATAAGCATAATTTCCTAATAGCCTCAAGTAAGCCACAATTAATTTCAAAAGAGCTTTCTTGGTATCTGTTGTGGTTAGCTCTGGCCCAACTCCTGCCCCAAGGACTGTGGATGTGGGGGAGACATCCACATGCTGCAACCCTGTTTCCCCCCCCCCCCCCGGTGGAATCTGTTGATGAAGGCTCCTCTCACCAAGAAGACATGAGTGACAGGGAGGGGAGTGTGGCAGACAGCTCAGAAGGAGATCAATTATCTAGCTCCTCCTTGGATTCAGAACAAGAGTTAATGATACAGCCACGCATGCGGAGAGCGATGCATAGGCAACAACAACTGAGAGATTATTATCAAAGAAAATGAGGCCACCTATGGTTGGGTGGGGCTATGGTAATTAGTGAGGCTGCTATAAATAGCAGCCTGTGGGTTTGGCTATTGTGGAGGATTATCTGATCGTTGTGTTTCGTACTGCTTTACTGACTTTGACCTTTTGTGTGCTGATTTTTCCCCACTTTGAAACTAAACCAGAGCAAAGTGTGTTTCACTTTGTGCCTCACAGCTGCAAGCTAAGTATCACAGAACTGATAAGGGAGTTGTACAAATTACCAGTTTGTTTGGAGAGGAGTGCTCTTTGCTATACCAAAAGAGGTCTTAGGTTAAGGGAATTTTTATTATAAAGAACATTGTTTTGAATTTTCAAACGTGTGTGTGTCTGAAATTTGTACCTGTGAATTTTTGGGAGGAGTCTACCAGAGAGCCCGACAGAACAGTATCCTTCTTTCTTTACTGAGAGAGCTCGTCTGTAGTATTGGCTGTAGTATTGGCTTATTCAGTGGTGGGCCACTCCATTCCCATGGGCCTATCTTGCTCATCGGCCATCTCCTCTTGCTAGCATTCTGACCCATGGCTCCAGCTAAGTGCCTGAGGATTTCTGCCTTTTAAAAAAAATCACAGGCAGAACAAATAGGCATCTAGTAACTGGGCTGGCTCAGCACATTCCTGGCCATAGGGACGCTGGGGAGGACAGAGGAGGGACTGGGACAGAGACGCCAATTAAGGCTTTGGAAGTCAATGCAGGGGTGGGGGGACTAGTCACTTTGGCAAGACTGGGGCTCAAACAAGAACATGGAAAAATATGCAGCTTGGAAGACTGTGGCCTACAAGAACTACCATTTCCAAATGGAGGAGAAAACCCTTGAATCTCCGGCCTTTAAACTGAAGTCACAGGCCAAGTTGATATAAGCAGCGAAGTAGTCAGCCATTTCTCTCCATTTTGGAGCGCACAACATATAACAGAAGTGGCATTTCAGGGACATTAGAGCATAGGTTTCCAACCTTGTTGAACTAATAAGTACATTTTTAATTTTGAGAATATATATTCCAAAGGACTGCAGGGTGCTGGAGAGAAAACTGCATGTATAAATATGTGTGTATGTATGTGACTATATGTATACAGTACTGTATATCTGTGTGTTTGTATATCTATAGTGCAAAAATGCAAATGTAATATGAAAGACTCAATAATCATAGAAGTGAAGTAGCAACAGAGAAGCTGCTATCGGAAGGAATTTGTCATTAAACTGGATATGCTCTTGAGAAATATTGATATACACTCCTTGAGAAATACTGATGTCAAAGATGCAAAAAATCAAACTCTTGAATACAGACATAAAGATTATATGGTGTTCTTATATGCATAGCAGCAGAGTAGTAGTGGGTTCTAAAATGCTTTACTACCGGCTCGCGCTACGCTTCTGCACACCCCAGGCGGGTGGGCGGAGCCTCTCAGCACCGGCACTAACAGTTCTTAGAACCAGGAGCAACCCACCGCTGCTGCAGGGGTACAACAGCAATGTCTCAAAATTAAAATTTGGGGAAGTGAAATTATAGAGAAAACATACCAATCCAGACCAAATGATACGTGTTGGTCATGACCTTTAAAGCCCTACATGGCATTGGACCAGATTACCTCCAGAACCGCCTGCTACCGCACAAATCCCAGCAACCGATAAGGTCCCAGAGTTGGCCTTCTCCAGGTCCCATCGACTAAACAATGTCATTTGGCGGGGCCCAGGGGAAGAGCCATCTCTGTGGCGGCCCCAGCCCTCTGGAACCAACTCCCCCCAGAGATTAGAACTGCCCCCACCCTCCCTGTCTTTCGTAAACTACTCGAGACTCACTTATACCACCAGGCATGGGGGAGTTGAGATATTCCTTCTCACTAGGCCATTACAAGTTATGCATGGTATGTTTGTGTATATATTTGGTTTTATAATAAGGGTTTTTAGTTGTTTTATTATTGGATTGTTACATGTTGTTTTTATCATTGTTGTTAGCCGCCCCGAGTCTACGGAGAGGGGCGGCATACAAATCCAATAAATTATTATTATTATTATTATTATTATTATTATTATTATTATTACTATTATTGTTATTGTTGTTGTTGTTCTGAAATAACAATGAATTAAGCTGATGTGCAAAATAATTTTGGATCTTTGAGGTCAGAATACTGTAATCTTCCTCTCCTTTCTACAATGCTTGCCAAGATCCATTCATTATTCAGAAAATGCTGGTTAAAATTTCAGATTGATCTTTTATTAAGTACAGACTCTCAAAAATGTAGTAAATAATAAAAGGAAGGCTTTTCGGGGTTAAGGTTAACTCCTGTCCACGGACTTGAAATAATTAACAAACATTCTTAAAGTGACCTAAAAGAATTCTTGAAAGCTTTCCCCTTGAAAGTAAAAATATGGACAGAGGAATAGAGATAGGGGATACAACTTTACAAAAATATATATTGTACAATTTACCTGGAGAGGAAAGCAATATAGGAATGTGCAAAAGAGATAGCATTCTTGGCAAGGCAATATCTTTACAATGGGGAAAGACAAACTTTAGTAAAGAACAGGCCCTGGTTTTCCAAAAAATAAATAAATAAATTGTGTTGCAAAGAAGATCAAAATGTTTCCAGGCAGGATCATTTCCGGCTTTGGTTCTTTCACAGGGAAGTATTAAAAGAAGACAAATGAAGCCTCTCCCTGCACAGATCAGCAAATTCAAACGGTGCAGGAAGCCAAACAGTATCACAGGATGGTGTGATATACTGGCCCCAAAAGGGATTTTTAGCTCCAGTGATGCAATTGGTTCCATTTGGAACGTCTAAAATAAAGTTTAGCTCTTCTGCAAGGTAGGGCACTATGACCAATGGGAGCTGGGCAGCATAAAAGATGCCTTATCAGAAAGGGAGAAAGTCATGGATGGACATTGCAGGCGATACTTGGATAGTTTCTCACTCATTTACCTACATTGCTTAGATGCACATGACATGCAAAGGATGTGCAAACCAAATAATGGAAGAACTGTCACGGACTGCACTTCTGCTTTCACTGAAACTCAGAATAAGATTCCCCAAATATCTATATTCTGGATATTTTACCGTTTTGAGTACATGTCCACACCTGGTTATGACACACTCCCCCAGGAAATCTGACACACGCTCTTCCCATCCCAAAATGGCCAGTGTTATCTAAACTGAGGCTACATCCAGAGTACAAAATCAGTGTTTCTAAATCAAAGGAACAGCAGGAGGCCTTGAAGATTCAGGAAACCCAAGATTTGAAGAGGGGAGATGCCGTGAGAACGAACTCCGTGAAGGTTAACCCGTCAGCGGACCACGTGGCCTCCTTTACGATGCAGCTGCTTGGCCAAAAGAGTGATAAAGGAAAGACAGCTGTGTCGTATTTCAGGCCCAAATGAGTTGATTCAGCCCTCTTGCTGCTGACCCCCCGGCAGCATTAGCGTTTGCAGAATATCAGAGAGGGAGACGATGCCCTTCACCACGTCGTTTTCGTCTACCACAACCAGCCGATGAACCTGTTGGTTACAAAAGGTTTTGTGAGGGGCTATTTTACACAATGAAGAATTTGGTGGTCATTCATTCATTCATTGGATTTGTATGCCGCCCCTCTCCGCAGACTCGGGGCGGCTAACAACAATGATAAAAAGCAACATGTAACAATCCAATTTAATAAAACAACTAAAAACCCTTATTATAAAAACCAAACATACACACAAACATACCATACATAACTTGTAATGGCCTAGGGGAAGGAATATCCTAACTCCCCCATGCCTGGTGAAAAAAGGTGGGTATAGAGTAATTTGCGAAAGACAAGGAGGGTGGGGGCCGTTCTAATCTCTCGGGGGAGTTGATTCCAGAGGGCCGGGGCCACCACAGAGAAGTCTCTTCCCCTGGGGCCCGCCAAACGACATTGTTTGGTCCACGGGACCCGGAGAAGGCCAACTCTGTGGGACCTTATCGGCCGCTGGGATTCGTGCGGTAGAAGGCGGTTCCGGATGTATTCTGGCCCAATGCCATATAGGGCTTTAAAGGTCATTACCAACACTATCATCCCAGGATGATAGCCTGATACAATTGTCTAGAGTAGACCAGTGGTTCCCAACCTTTTTTTGCCTATGCCCCACCTAAACACCTCTAAACCCCTGATTCCCCCTCCCCCCTATTTTACTATTCAAAAAGTGAACTTTATATTCACACCGAGGAAGCCTAAAAGGTCATTAACTTGTTTTAAACAAGGTTCAATTGCCCCCTGTGAGGTGTGGGCCCCACGTTGAGAACCACTGGTCTAAACCCCAGATGAACCACAATAATCTCTCATCCCAAATTTTCCCAATCTTCTTTCTTAGGTGATTCAAAAGCTTCCCAGGTTTTTCTGTGGAAATGAAAATTCCCCTCCTTCAGTTAGTATGACTATGGTATTATGCCGTAGTCACATAACAAATACAAACTTACTAGGGCTACGTCAGAGTTTTAATTAGAGAGAGTAAAGCAATGTAGAGACTGACTTTCAAAACAGCTGAAAGTACTGTATTTTATAAGCACCTCTGGCTCCATCTTGCTATAAGAACATTCCCTTCCTTTGTTGAATTTAGCCAAATGACAGAAGGGGAGTGACTGGACTTACCTCAGCCTCTACTAGTCTGTTGATTATTGTCTCCAAAGTCTCGTGTTTGTAACATTTGAGCACACCCTCAAAGTACTGTGAGCGATGCTTCAATGCCTTGGTCACCGATATATCCAGATTATTGTAGGTTTTCTCTGCTGCCAGATTCTGGTGATAGAGAGATTAAGGTGAAAAGATCTGGTAGCACAGCTGGCTTTCACTGACTCCAACATTTTTTCTCTCCACACACCTGCATTGATGAGCTTGAATAGATCAAATGTGCTTAATGTCTACAAAGAGAAGCTGCTTAAACCCAGTAATGTTTTTATTATTTATTTTATTTTTATTTATTTATTTTATTGGATTTGTATGCCGCCCCTCTCCGAGGACTCAGGGCAGCTCATAGCATATACAAAAAAACAAGAATACAGTGTTCCCTCAATTTTCGCGGGAGATGTGTTCCAAGACCGCCCGCGAAAGTCAAATTTCCACGAAGTAGAGATACAGAAGTAAATACACTATTTTTGGCTATGAACAGTATCACAAGCCATCCCTTAACACTTTAAACCCCTAAATTGCAATTTCCCATTCCCTTAGCAACCATTTAGATTATTACTCAACAGGGTTATTTATTAAAGTTTATTTTAAAAAATATTTATTAAAGGCGGACAAGTTTGGCGATGACATATGACGTCATCGGGCGGGAAAAACCGTGGTATAGGGGAAAAAAACACGAAGTATTTTTAAATTAATATTTTTGAGAAACCGTGGTATAGACTTTTCGCGAAGTTTGAACCCGCGAAAATCGAGGGAACACTGTAATAGCAATCCAGCTGGTTTTACTAATACATTAAAAACAATCTTTAAAATTCTAATTAAAAGAAAAAAGCATTAATATCATTCATTCAACAATCATTCAACAATCACAAAGTGTTAATACCATTTCTCAGCTGTCACAGCAAATATTTCCATCATATGAATAACGTGCAATCAATTATCAGCCAATATTTGCGCTACCACATCCTAAAGGACTGGGTCATGTCCTAGTGAAATTTTAGAATTTTCTCAAGGGGTAGAAATACAAAGGACAGAACCATAAGCATTATATCAAATCTTAAATGATCCCAGCTTTATACTACAAATTAAATGAAGAGGACACCAGTATTAAACCCTGTCTCATTTTCTTTCCGGTTCCAAACACAATCAAATCTCATTAGTTGGATTTATCCAGATAGGATAACAGAAATTGTGTGAAATTTCATATGGAAAAAAAATCACATGATTGCTACTGCATTTATGATTCCAATTCACTCTTCCTTTTCCCCACTTCCCTGAATGTTTGTTCTGGCACTACAATAATTAGCAAGAAGGAAATTAGTGCTTGTAATTACATTCATTGGAGAAAGATTTAACAAGAGTAAGCAGGCATACGATGGGAATACAGTACACCAGCACCAACTGCTTCTTTTTTATGTGTATTCATTGTGTGCTTGCTTACTCTCCTGTAATCCCTTCCTCTCCAATCCCTCTGCTCTGTGAGAGAGGAAAGGGAAAAAAATAGGTCAAGCATAGGAAAAAACTGCCTAATTAGATTGCTTGCTTATCAGTCTCTCTGCTCTGCATGGAGATGGTGGTGGAGTAACAGGGCTGGGCATAGGACATATACTAACTGACTGTAATAAACACATGAGTAAAGGAGAGATGCTGTGAAGGTCATAAAATTGCGCCTTGGTCTCAAAATTATTTTTTTCAGCACTGTTCAGTAAGTCAGGTCTACTTATATAACTAAGGCTACCTGATCTCTTAGACTCCAAGCCATTAAACCAGGGCAGTTCCATAGGGCCATCGCTTCTATACCCAATATTATACCAGTTTCTACTCAAAGACATGGATATGTTTTCCAATATTAAACCTCTAACATATTTTTAGGCCACGACAATATAAATATTTACATAAATATCTATCCGCTGACAAGGTGAGGGTAGCAAATTAATTAAATTTCTCAATTTAGCTTTCAAGTTGGATTTAAGATAACTTAAGCTTAAGGTAAAGTTTAATTTTTTTTAAAAAAGAAAGTGGATAAGCCAAAATAGCACATTTTATTCCTAATGTTGTAAACAGTTTTTACAGAAATACTCACAATAACATCAAACTTGGAGTAAATATCCACAACCCGGCCTGAAAAACAGTGAAAAGACGAAGTTCAGTATTATGTACAGTGATCCCTCGATTTTCGCGGCTTCAAACTTCGCGAAACGCTATACCACGTTTTTTAAAAAAATATTGATTAAAAAATACTCCACGGTATTTATCTATCATTTCTCTCTCTCTTCCTTCCACTCTTCTCTCTCTCTCTTTCTTCCTCTCTCTCACTCTCTTCCTTCCTTTCTCATCTCTTTCTTTCTTTCCTTCTCTCTCTCTATCTCTCCCCCTCTCCCCGGGCGAGCGGCGGGCAGGTCCATATCCATATCAGTGGTCTGCCAACTGGCTTGGAAGCGCAACGCGTGCGCAGTAGGTAAAACAGCTGTTTTCACCCCTTCTCTTCCGCCCGTTCTTAGGCTTCCCTTCAACTTCCGAAAGGTCCTTTAAAGGGCCAGCAAAGCTTTAAATAAAAGATTTAAAAAATGGAGACTAAAATCAATTGTCTCCCTCTCCCTCTCCCTGGCCGTCACGGTCCTCCACTCTTCCCTTCTCCGACTCACCCGACTCACTCCCGACTCACTCCAGGCAGCGCGGCTCAGTTGTAAATAGTAGCCGCCATTCCTCCGTGTCTCCGCCAGCCCGACTCCAGGGCAAGTTCGTGGCCAAACGTAATGGAGCCGTCGGGGGCTGGAGTCGGAAAAGCCGGTGTCTTAGAAGAGGCAGGTGAGACCGGACCCTGCAGGCGATCACCGCCAGTGTCGGTAGCAGCGATTTTACCTGCCAGAGGAAGTGGCCGGCGGGCGGGCGGGCGAGCGGCGAGGCCGGAGGCGCTGGGGGGGGGGGGGGGTCAGCATTAAAAACAACCATTGCCAGCCTCCGAACTTTTGTCGCTCCCCGCCTCCACCATCTGCGCATGCGCGGCCATGGAAAAAAAGGGCGCGCATGTGCAGATGGTGTTTTTACTTCCGCGCCGCTACATCGCGGCATATCGATTTTCGCGGGAGGTCTTGGAACGTAACCCCCGCGAAAATCGAGGGCTCACTGTATAGCCTTCTAGCTAAGATCAGGAACTATGTACTTAAATTGGAAGAAATTGGAAAAAAACTTCCTTCTACAATGCAGAGATACAACGTATTTTTCAGCGTAGCAGACGCACCTTTTTGCCCCACAAAAGAGGGTGAAAACTTCGGTGCATTTTATACACTGAATGTAGGCCCACCCAGCCACCCCCATCCTTTTGACTCTGGTTCCCAGCAATTTACCTCCTTGCAGCAAACAGAACAGAGCCTGTTAAGCCAAGCAACTCATTAGCAGCTTCCTGGCCCCTCAGCTGATTTGAGGCTGGGCCACCTGCTAAACTGAAAGTGAAACTAGCTGCAAGAAGGCAAATAGCTGGGAGAGAGAGACAGATTATTTTCTGCTGAACTGGATGCAAGGAGGTAAGTCAACAATATAAATGTCTGTTTTTAAAGTCTGCTTTATTATTATTTATGGCAACAAAATGAAAAGGCTTTTTAAAGTAAATGATTGATGTGAAGAGGCCCAATGGTATTGTATCTTCTTTTAAATAGCAGAGAATATACTTCCAGAAAGCCACATCAATTTTAACAGGATCTGTAAAAGTATAATCTGAAATGTAGCAGTGTCCAGTTTAATATTAAGATAAGGCAGTTGGGTTAAACCCTGACTTAGTCATGTTTGGAGTAGATCTATTTAAATAATTGGGGGGAGTTAGCATGACTACATTTAAGAAAACTTCCTGGCATTAACATACTGCCATAATGTACATTTCTCCAATTCTTTGCTGTTTCTATGGGTCAGGCACACATGCACAGAAATACACAGCAAACAGTGTATATCATCTGTGCTGTTTGCTGGGAGGCAAAATTGCTGGGAGGCAGAATTTTTTCCCCTTGTTTTTCTCCCCCAAAACTAACATGCATCTTATATTCCAGGGCGTCTTATAGTCCGAAAAATACGGTAAGTGAGCTCATCACTTTGCCTCATGGACAGAACAAGGCAGTAGCTTGATATATTTGAAACTGGGTATATTTAACTACAAGGGTCCGCCCCCCTCTCCCCACTGGTCCATGCACTGCCGCCGGTCCATAGCATGCCAGAAACTGGGCCACACAAACAAGCAAAGCCCCATCTACGGAATGCAGGCAGCATGTGAAACCGCATCCCCTCCGGTCCGCAGAAAAATCTTTCTTCACGGAACCATTCCCTGGTACCCAAAAGTTTGGGGGCCACTGCTATACTAAATCAATGGGTTACAGAGTCTCATCAATTAACCAACACATATTCAAAAGAAAAATAATATGGGATTACTACATAGGGGTAAAACTAATCTCCTAATTTCCCATCTAGGGCAGTCCACAAGAAAACATATTGCTAAATTTAGTTGGGAAGCCTGGGATAATGGGAATCTGTGAGACACCAAGCTACAGAATTTTATTTCAGAGAGAGTTCTTTATTAATTGCCGTTTGTCTGTAGTGCCCTTCACTAATAAAACCAATAGCATTTGAACTCTATCGTCTTAGATGCCTTCATTTAATCCACAATGCTGTTTCTCACCTGATTCATCTACCACAGGCAATGCAGAGACCCGATGCTGTACAAAGATGCCCAGCGCAACATAGACAGGCGTATTGGTCTGCACTTTTGCAATGTTGTCATAAGTACCAATCTTCAACTCTTCTAGGGTTCTGGTCATGAATTCTGGCTTAGGGAACTCAGCAATCTGTGGGACCACAAGAGGGAGATTCTAGCACCACGATGAAGCTTTGTGGGTATAAGTAAAACGGCATCTCACATCTACACAACAAAGCAATGGTCCACAGAAAGGGGACACATGCATAACGGGAAAAGCCAAGCTGGCTTGCACTGAGAAGTACTCACAAACAGCTTGAGGAATTTGAGGATGCGCTTGTGTGTTAGGATGTACAGAGTGTTGCCTGACTCAGGGTCAATGACAGGTAGCCGGTGGATCTTGTTTTGAATCAAAGAAGTCACAGCATCGAACAGGCTTTACAAGAGAAGAAGGAGGAGCATATCAAAACTAAGAAGACACTCAGATGTCTACTTAATCCCCTTAACTCTACAAAGGATGTCTCTAAAGCTTTAAAGCGTATATCAGGGTCGCCTAGAAAGTAATGCAACCCATTTTTTTTCTCAGCCTACAGTAATGGTACGAATGCGAAACTTTAGATATACATTATTTGAATTGTCAGGAGTGTCTGTGCCATTTCGAAACACTGCTGCAGCTACACTATCTGTCTGAAATGCACTCCTGACAACTCAAATAATATATATCTAAAATTTCGCATTTGAACCATTGCTGTAGGCTGGAAAAAAATGTGGTGCATTACTTTCTGGGCGACCCTCATAAGATAGCAACAAACGCCACTCTTTCATAAAGAGAGACAAGACTAAACTTCTGGTCCAATTTGCAAAAGAGATAATACAGGTAGTCCTTGATTTACGACCGCAATTGAGATCAAAATTTCTGTTGTTGAGTGAGACATTTGTTAAGCAAGTTTTGCCCCATTTTACAACCTTTCTTGCCACGTTTCTTAAGTGAAGCACTGCAGATGGTAAATTAGTAGCACAGTTAAGTGAATGAAATAAATAAAATGTTAAATATTAAGTGGATAAATGAAATCATAATAACTTGGCACAAGCTGCCCAAAATACAAGGGACAGGATCAAACTGTCCCTTCGCCTTTCCTTTGCTTAACTGACAAAACATTAAGAGATGAAAATTTAAATTGACTGCGACAGTATTAAGGGCATGATAGCTAGAGGGAAAACCCTGTGATGTTGCCCTTCCTTCTGGGACCTAAGCATGTGCGTATTTTCCTTAATAGTTAATCCAGGGCTGAGAAGAGATCGTCCATGCATAGGCCAGGAGTTACTGAAAGACTGAAAGAGTGGTTAAACTGGTAATGCCTCCAGAAAACGAGAAGCTTTCAGCGAAGCAGTGGAAGTGATGTGCCGGTGCCTGGAGGCTGTTGGGGCTGGATGGGTGTCAACAGACTCAAACTCAACCCAGACAAGACGGAGTGGCTGTGGATTCTGCCTCCCAAGGACAATTCCATCTGTCCATCCATTACCCTGCCTGTCGTCTGGCAGGACCCAGGGGAAGAGCCTTCTCTGTGGCGACCCCGGCCCTCTGAAACCAACTCCTCCCAGAGATCAGAATTGCCCCCACCCTCCTCGCCTTTTGTAAGCTCCTTAAAACCCATATCTGTCGTCAGGCATGGGGGAATTGAGATATTCCCTTCCCCCTAGGCTTATACAATTTATGCATGGTATGTTTATGCGTATGTTCATTTTTTAAATAAGGGTCTTTTAATAATTTTAAATATTAGATTTGTTACATGTTGTTTCATTATTGTTGTTAGCCGCCCCGATTCTACGGAGAGGGGCGACATACAAATCTAATGAATGAATGAATGAATGAATGAATGAATGAATGAATGAATGAATGAATGAATGAATGAATGAATAAGTTGGGAAGATGGCAAGACGCATATTAGCGGCACTTCAAAAATGCAAAAGCAAATTAGTGGACAATCCTACGTGAGTGGGGTCGCCTACCTGGCATCAGGTGAAATGCAGACCAAGGGCTTGAAGGAGTCCTGCAGATAGACTTCTGCAAGAGAAAGGAAAGATCGTTCAGGTGTGTCCCTTTAAAAAGAGAAAATATACAAGTACACCCTGGATGACTTGAGGGTCCCCCTCTTGGTGACAGCCCAAGGGCTGTCAATTCTGGTGTACAATCAGATGCCTAGGAGGGAAAAGGGCTTCCAATATCTGGAAAAATACCCAGCATAACAACCCTTCGGCCATTACCTCGCCATGTTTCAATCTTGTGCTCTTCCAGCTCATAAATCTGCACCTGGGATACACAAAAAAAAGTATTAGGGCTATGTGCAATGAATAACCTCCATCCATGCTGGTCAGTGTGTGCTCTGGCTGGCTGAGGATGGAACTGAATCCTCCACATGCCATACAGTAGGTGTCAACCGTGGCAGGATCAGGGACATGTTCCAACCAAGTGGGGCAGAAGTGGTTCTGAAACCTGGGGGTCGGGACCCTTTTGGGGGTCAAATGACTGTTTCACAGATTCCTGCCTAAGACAAATTTCACATGGTGTTAGGAACTAAAGCTTCTATTCTGGTGCCTTAGAACATATTTTTACAATCCGACCAATCAGGTTTTTATAGTGGGAGTGTCCCTCTGACCTTCCTGCCAATCAGCTTAAAGCTCTGTTGGGAGAATTGGCGCTAGACTTATGGTTGGGGAGTCACCACAACATGAAGAACTGTATTAAGGGGTCGCGGCATTAGAAAGGTTGAGAACCACTGGAGTAAGGCTTTGGCCCCAAAGAATGTGAAAGCAGCCTCTCTTCAACAATGATTGCAAGACAAGCCATAAGCTTCTCCCAGTTCTTTCCCAAATCCAGGTTTCAGTGGTCGCGGTTAGCATATCTGTCACATAACTAAGGCATTTGGGCCACAATAATCTGCATCTTGGACGGTGGGAGATTGAGAAAAAAGACGAGTGCTCTTGTATCTCAATACTCCACCTATAGGAAGTCCTCAACTTGCGACCACAATTGAGTCCCAAATGTACGTGGATAAGTGAGAAATGTGTTGAGAGTTTTGTCCCGCTTTACGAATTTCCTTGCCAATTCTTAAATGAGTAAGGAAGTTGTTGAGTGAATCTGGTTTCCCCATTGACTTGACCTGTCCAGAAGGCCGCAAAAAGTGAATCGCATGACCCCGGGACACTGCGACCATCATAAATGTGAATCAGTTATCAAGCATTCCAATGTAAATCATGCGACCATAGGGATGCTGCAATGGTCATAGGTATGAAAAATGGTAATAAAGCCACTTTTTCAGTGCTGTTGTAAGTTCGGTCACTAAATGAACTGCTGTAAATTGAGGAGGCGGCATACAAATCTAATAAATTATTATTAATTATTAATTATTATTACTACTACTACCTGTACTTTGATTCACTGCCACCCCTGTTATTTACTCTCTTTGTTTCCCTACCCTGGAAACCCTTGTACTGTCACGGCTGGATGAAGCCCCATTAATATACAGTAGTCCCTCGCTATACCGCGCTTCACCTACTGCGGCTTCACTTCATCGCGGGTTTTCAAGAAATATTAATGAGAAAAATCATTTGTGGATCTTCGCTGGTTCGCGGGTTTCTGAGGAAGTCGATCAGCAGATTTAAACAGCCCGCCGAACTCGATCGGCAGGTTTTTCAAAAAAAAAAATCTAAAATTGTAAATACTGTATTTAAAATAAATACTGTGTGGGAAGGGTTTATAAACACTTAAAACAATGAAAACTTACCAAACAATTACAATATAAATACAGTGATCCCTCGATTTTCGCGATCTCGATCTTCGCGAAACGCTATATCGCGATTTTTCCACCCGATGACGTCACTCTCTTCCTTCCTTTCTCATCTTTCTTTCTTTCTCTCTTTCTCTCTCTTGCTTCTTCCTCTCTCACACTCTCTTCCTCCCTCTCTCATCTCTTTCTTTCCTTCTCTCTCTTTCTCTATCTCTCCCCCTCTTGCTGGCGGGCGGCGGGCGGGCGACCGGGGGCATCAGCGAGGAGCCGGGGTTTCCCCTTTGCGTGGGCGACTGGGAAACCCCGATCTTCGTCTGCTCGCTGCTGCTGCGCCGAGCAGATCAGCTGCTGGGAGGCCGAAGGAACCTTCCCTGGGTCTTCCCCCTCTTGCTGGCGGGCGGGCGAGCGGCGGGCATCAGCGAGGAGCCGGGATTTCCCCTTTGCGTGGGCGGCTGGGAAGACCCAGGGAAGGTTCCTTCGGCCGCCCAGCAGCTGATCTGCTCGGTAGCGCAGCAGCAGCGAGGAGCCGAATCGGGGTTTCCCCTTTGCGTGGGCAGCGGGGAACGCAAACTCCACCATCTACGCATGCGCGGCCATAGAAAAAAAAGGGCGCGCATACGCAGATGGTGTTTTTACTTCCGCAACCCTACATCGCGAAAAATCGATTATCGTGAGGGGTCTTGGAACGGAACCCTCGCGATAATAGAGGGATCACTGTACTTAAATAAGTACTATCAGTCGATAAAATCCCCATCGCGGATTTCACCTATCGCGGCCGGGTCTGGAACGTAACACCAGCGATAGGTGAGGGACTACTGTATTACCACTTGCGAAATAAAATTCACTCTCTGCATTAGATGTTTCACCTGTATACTGTATATTGTTTTTTTCCCCTTTACCACAGAAAATTAGAAATAAACTCTTGCAATACTCAGATGGGCAAGATTTCATAGTTTTGTTAAGGACCTTGTTCAACCAAGAAAAAATTTAAATTAATTATTTCTATTAATTGGATTAGAAGTGTTTTATATATTGTATTTTTTATTGAAATGTTATAAGCCGCCCTGAGTCCACGGAGAAGAGCGGCATATAAATCCAATTCATAAATAAAATAAATAAGATCTCCTTTAATGAAGTCAGTAGGGGATAACCATGTTCCAAGGGCAACTTACCAGGGCCGATTTATAGTACCGATGAAGGATGTTAATAAAGTCTGTGATTGTCAGCATTCCTGTGAGGAGATAAAAAGGCATGTGAAGAGGTCACCCTAGACCCAGGATGGCAAACCTATAGCATACATGCCACAGGTGGCATGCAGAGCCATATCTGAGGGCGTGCAAGGCGTTGCCCTGTCAGCTGGTTTTTGGCTTTCTGGAGGGTAGGAAGAGGCTGTTTTTGTCTCCCCAGGCTTCAGGAAAGCCTCCGGAGCCTGTGTGTGGCAAAAATTGGACCCAAAGGGCCTACAGGAAGTTCAGAAATAAACTTCTTATAGGCCCGTTGAGCTGTTTTCGCCCTCCCCAGGTTTCAGGAAAGCCTCTGGGGCCTGTGAATGGTGAAAAATGGCCCAATGGGCCTACCGGAGGCCCAGAGGCTACAGTGAGGCCTGCACGCAAGCACAGGGGGCAGTGAGGGGGTTGTGCACGCATGGATGGGGGGTGGGCATTGCATTATGGGTGTGGACACCCCGGGCCCTTTTGGCACCAAACAAAAAAAGGTTTGGCACCTCATTGGGATGAAGAAGTCAGGATAGGAAAAGGAAGCAAGGAGGCCCTTACCCACAAAGCTTTGCTTTTTGCTGTCCCATAGTGGAGCAGCCCGCACGCCATTGGTCACCAACGCGAAGAAGGCTTTCTTCACCTAGAAGCCACACAAATATGTTGTTATGACACAGCATTGGTTCATTTCCAGAGGAAAAAGTTACAGTAGCTTCCCGAGTCTGGTTCCCCTAAAAACTCTTGGGTTTCATTGCCAAAATCCCAACTTAAATCTAGGCAGTTTTTAGGATTATGGAAGTCACTATATATCAGTGTAGAAGATATGAAATAGCAAAATCACAAAGAAAGATCAGGAACAAGAACCTCACATTTTTACAAGAATTTCAGAGGGGTACTTTTGCAGTGCTTTCGCGTTCACTTTGTCAGCTATGGAAAGGTTAAGCAACACATACAAAAGACTGCACTACTGCTGCTGTGAAAATTTTATTTTGCATTTGTTTGTTACAATTTAAATCCCTCACTAAAAGGATTTGAGAGGGGTCTGCTGGTCTGGTCTGCTCCAGAGATTATCCTGCTCAAGAGCAGAGCAGCATTTTTAATCCATAAAATAGAGATTAAATGATTTAGTGTAGAATCTCATTTAGATATTGAGCATGTTTGCATGTTTATTTAAATGAAACATACAAACAAGCTTAGCATCTAAATGAGACATCATATTTACTGGAATCAAATTCATACTTAAATTCATAATGGTCACTGGAGAGGGGCAGCATATAAGTCCAATTAATAAATAAGTAACTTATGCCTTAATTATAATATGATTGAATTTACACTTTGTGCTAGAATGTAATCTGGTTTAGCGAGTTTTGGTTTATGAACTTAATCAGCTGTGATTGATTTAATAAAATGCAGTTTAATAAAACATGGTAATATAATTTGCAAACCAAGTCAGTAGTCCTATTCTGCCTAAAAGTAGATCCCAACCCTTATATATCAGTTTCAAAATTTAAAATTCTATTACTAAATTTAATGAGGTTTATCGCCTTTTGAAAAGTGACATTTGTCAAACCACTGATATCCACAACTTTGCACTCAAGATGCTAGAGGTTCTATGACCCTGGGGCATGTACACAACATACAAATCCTCAGAAAATTTTCCAATACATTTTTATATACTTTTCTACCTACTCACAGATGCAGAGATTCTCCTTCTATCTGTTGGTAGCCCCATTTTACTTTTTGTCAGTTAAAGGAAATGAAGGTTTATCCAGGAATCCCAACTCCGCAGAAGCTGCTACTGCTACTGCCCATCAAACCAGGTTGCTACTCACCTGCAGAGAGGTATCAAATACAACCAGCTTGGAGCTTGTTGGAATAAGGTCGTAACAGCGATGTGACTTCATGAAGCAGGTGTAGATGCCATTGTTGGAGTCGCCATCTGTTTGAGGGAGACAAAGGGAACTACAAGATACCCCTTAACAAAATAACATCAGAGCAGAAACATTCATGCTCCTAAGAAGCTTAAATATATCAGAAAACCATATTATATACACTCTATATCAGTGATGGCGAACCTATGGCACAGGTGTCAGAGGTGGCACGCGAAGCCATATCTGCTGGCACACGAGCCGTTGCCCTAGCTCAGCTCCAACGTGTATGTGTGTGTCAGCCAGCTGATTTTTGGCTCGCATAGAGGCTCTGGGAGGGCATTTTTGGCTTCCAAAGAGCTTCGGGGGGGATGGGGGAGGGTGTTTTTTACCTTCCCCCACCTCCACGGAGGGCAAAACACAAGCCTATTGGTCCCACCAGAAATTGGGAAGCAGGCAGTTTCCAGCCTCCAAGGGATGGGGGAAGCTGTTTTCGCCCTCCCCATGCATTGAATTATGGGTGTGGGCACTCACCCATGTGTGATAATGTGTGCATGCGGTCTTTCGGCACCCAAGGGAAAAAAGGTTCGCCATCACTGCTCTATATGCTTCCTTAAAAAAAAAAATCCAATCTTTTAACATCAAGGATATATCTAAGCACTTTGCACAACCCTCTGCTATTTGCTCAATGAAATCTAATATCTTTCAGAAACAAACAAAAGAATTGAAGCTTCATTCCAAGTGTTGCAACTTCAGTTCTCTCCTGTGCTTAACTTTCAGCAGAAATTTCCCTTTCAATTCCCAAGATTGCCTTCAATGCTATAAGAAATAAATTAGTTTCTTTATTTAGAAGATGAGTCTTCGGATACCTACGCTATCCTTTCTGCTTCTGGAAAATAACTCACTAGGATCAGGCAGTAGGGAAAGCAAGTAGGATGCTTGGCTGCATAGCTAGAGGTATAACAAGCAGGAAGAGGGAGATTATGATCCCGCTATATAGAATGCTGGTGAGACCACATTTGGAATATTGTGTTCAGTTCTGGAGACCTCACCTACAAAAAGATATTGACAAAATTGAACGGGTCCAAAGATGGGCTACAAGAATGGTGGAAGGTCTTAAGCATAAAACGTATCAGGAAAGACTTAATGAACTCAATCTGTATAGTCTGGAGGACAGAAGGAAAAGGGGGGACATGATCGAAACATTTAAATATGTTAAAGGGTTAAATAAGGTTCAGGAGGGAAGTGTTTTTAATAGGAAAGTGAACACAAGAACAAGGGGACACAATCTGAAGTTAGTTGGGGGAAAGATCAAAAGCAACATGAGAAAATATTATTTTACTGAAAGAGTAGTAGATCCTTGGAACAAACTTCCAGCAGACGTGGTAGATAAATCCACAGTAACTGAATTTAAACATGCCTGGGATAAACACATATCCATCCTAAGATAAAATACAGGAAATAGTATAAGGGCAGACTAGATGGACCAGGAGGTCTTTTTCTGCCGTCAGACTTCTATGTTTCTATACACAAAACTTTACAAAAGATAAGAGTCTGTTGCAAAAGAAAGTGGACCTCCAAGATCAGAATCCATCAATTTACTTGATAAACTAAGCAAAATCTGCCACAAACCAGTCTTTGTGCCTCACTCACCTTCTGATAAGGGCAGTTTTTTCTCCAACCCACACTCAGGTATTGCACCCTAAAAAAATAGAGAAAGAAATCAAGGAGATGCAACGTCTTGGGATATAATCCCTGCAACATTGAATGCTGATAGTTCCTTGAAATGTAATATATAATAATTAGGAAAGCCAGCAAGTTAAAAAATCTTATTAGCAAACATTTCTTGATTCATTAATTGATTAAATCTGAATGTAATTGTAGATGAAGAGCTTTGGAAATAACCTAATCAAGGTTGACTGGGCCTTCCAGCCTTCCAACATGGGTAAAATTAGGACCCAGATTGTTGGGGCAATAAGCTGATTCCATAAACTGCTTATAGTAGGCTGTAAAAAGACTATGATGTGGTATATAAGTCTAAGTGCTATTGCTAATATAATTTTAGTATATTAAAAGGGAATTGCTTCCTAAAACAGAGGGGAAACTGCCTTGTCAAAGCTGAATTGGTATGAATCTCTCTCCGTCTTCTGTTTTTCTCTTTCCCCACTCTCTCCAGGGTGTCCAGGGGTAAAGCATTTTGAAATTCCCTGATATTTCCCCGTAACTTGCGATCGACTTAAGGCACAGTCGTAGATTGACGTCATACCAAACGGCTAAGCCGTGGAGAAATATCGGTAGCTGAGGAAGCAAGTTGTTGCCACAGTTATGCTCATTTTTGCTTGATTCTGCCAGGCAGTGCGGTCAGTGTTTTTTTTTAACACGATTTCCCCCTGACTTTTAAGCATTTTAATACAATTTGGGTTTCCCCCCGATTTATTCCGTTTTTTTCACGAATTCCCTGAAAATTTCCTGATATTTCCCAAACCGCCGATTTCCCTCATAATTCCCTGATTTCTCTGTCTTCCAGGTTTGCTGGACACCCTGTCCCTTCTTCCATCTTCTCTTTCTTTTTTTCTCCCCCTTCTCTCTGTCATTTGTTTCCCTTTCTTTTCCCTGTCTCTCTCTCCTTCTCTCTCTCTCTCATTTCTCTTTTTCCTCTCATTCTCTCCCTCCATCATTTTCTAATTTCTCTTCCTCCTTTTCTCCCCTTTTCTCTCTCTCTTTCCCTCATTTTTCTCTTTTTCCTCTTCCTCCTTTTTCTTTTTCTCTCCCCCTTCTCTCACAGCCAGCATACAATTTCATGCAGTGTCTGAAATATAAAGATAAGCCTTCTTTTCCAAATTCCAATATTTTTATTGAACCTCAGCTAGTCTTCTAGAAACTGCTACCCTTTAGACAAGATGGACTTGAAGTCATAAACTGAATATATACATACTGGTAAGTACCACACAATATGGTTTATTACTTTTAGTTTAACATAGAGACTATAAAACTGCACATCATGATCCCTTGAGCCTGGAAGACACATTAAATTAGAGGATGATAATGTCTATTATCACTTCAACTTCTCTATTTGTGCTAGGTCAGCGTTGCCTATTGACATAAATTTTCATTTATAAAGGGTCATTTTTGTATTTTTTTAATGTCAACAAGAGATTCCTTAAGGTATCCTTACTTATAATCCTCATAGTATCATCAGGATATCTGAGGTTAACATTTCTTCAAGCAATTTTAATTTCAATGTCTAATTTTTCTCATGATACACTCTACATGTAAGATAAATAAGTAAGTCAACAGCATAAAATATAATATTTCTCTATTCTCTATAAGCTTTCTCTATTTTGAAACATTTGGGTGCTCCTTATTCCATTCTAGCTGTTGCTTCATGGTCATCATACAAATGGTTTGATGAGCTGATGAAATGGCCTGATACTTTCATGTTTTTAAGGTTTATCACAATGTATTGTGGTCTATACAGTCAAAAGCCTTTGCATACCAGTTAAGCAGAACTAGCCATCCATTTGAAACTTTCTTGCCCTTTCTATTATCAGTTGAGAATTAGCAATAGGATCTTCTTATGCCTCTGCCTCTTCTGAATTCAAGGGATACAGTAATCTGGTAATTTTCATCCCATGTATTGTTGAATTTTGGATTGCAAAATCTTGAGGATTATTTTAAGGAGCATGCACGAGAAGTGCAAACATTCAATAGTTTGAGCATTTTTAACGCAACCCTTGTTTGACATTAGAAATTAGTATAAGCAATTTTTTCCAGTCCTTTGAATTTTCTATGCAATTTACAAAACCACACACAGCATTTTGCAACATTTTGTATGCCGCCCCGAGTCTTCGGATAGGGGCGGCATACAAATCTAATAAATTATTATTATTAAACAATTATTCTGGTATTTCATTAACAGGCTGATAGTATGCACATGCAGTGTTGTTCTTAATTTTTTTCCTACAACTCAAAAATGTCTGGCTGTAGTTCTATGACCACTTTATGATTTTTCCATACAATTATTTTATATAATGGCACCATCTCTTCCAGCATCAACCTCTCCCATATTTGCAATGCTGTATTAGTGTTAATCCATACCATAAACAGCACATATTTATAAATTTCTAATTATGGAACACAAAGAGGGCCAGTCTCAAAAACAAAACCCAGATTTTTGCAATCTGCAGTTTATCCTTTCTATTAAAAGTAAGGTTTAAATTTTTTTTAAAATTTACAATGAACAGTTTTATTTTTTAAGACTGAGTTCTAGGATGCTTTGCTTGATCCTTAAATTAAAATTTAAAGTGAGTAAGATACTTTTGTTTAAAGAGATTACTACACAGGAAAGCATGGCCTCCTAATGTGATCAAGAATTGCTCCTTTTTAAATGTAGGATAAATTATATATACGCCATCAGCATGGTAAGGCAATGTCAAGTAACAAAACAACTTGATGACCTGCCTCAGAAGGAACAGAGAAAAACATACAAGTTTAGCTTAAGTTATAAATTTGTCCCTTCTCTCACAATTTTAAGCAAACCCCTCTTGCTTACAGTTCTTTTATCATGGGATAACATTAACTTACTGTGCTATATCTTCTAATAATTATATATAATATGGGAAAGGGGTTTTATCACTTAAGATTAGGGCTATAAAATCACAAATGCATATGCAGTTCTATATGTATTTTATGTAATATGTTTTTTAGACTCTGTAAAAAAACGGCCCACCATTTATTTAAATGCAATCAACGCTTACAGAAAAATCTGGGCTAATTTGCTAGCTCTATTCAAAGGTATAGTGTACAAAGCAATACATTCACTATTATAAATGCTAAGGTTTATAATACCTATCTGAACTCAACCCTCAATAATCCCAATAAAATATATATTGCGGTACCGCCTGTTCTCATTAAGAAAGAAGAGACTCACAAAGGAAACACTCTCCGCTACAGGGAACAACTAAAACTCTTCCCCCAGGCTCCACCATCCTTTTTCACTTACCGCCTCCATTACTGTATTGCTGCCTCCCCGCGCCGAACTCAGAGAAAGGGAGGCTCCCTTCTCCCCCCTCCCTCCCCCACGTTGCCGTTCCCAGCATGAAGCTGAACTTCCGACTTGAAGCCCAACTGCCCTCAGTTCCGCCAATAAAGGCGATGACGCAACCGGAAGTGGCCGCAAGGAAAGTTGACTTAGTGTTTTGCGTGGGAAGATTGGCATTTTTGTGTGTGCAATGTCGCGTCCTCGAGAGGGCTGACAACTGCTTATTAGAATGGTGTTAAAACAAGGGGACGCCTACAAGCGCCTCAACACAACTTCTTTTCCAAGCTCATTTGAAAAGAAATTGAATTGGCAGACTTGGTTTTATTTTGTTTTGATCATTCGATATTGGTATTGAAAAGGCACGCGTGAGCTTTCCTATTAAAAAAGATTCAGTAAGAAAGGTCTTGATAACAGCCTTGACTTCTCTAAGTGCTTCACATTTCGTTTCTTAAAATGCTATGATGCTTTTAGGCTTCATTATTCAATGAGTGTCAAAAGCTATTAGGAAAATTTCCAATTTCAAATAATATAACTCTCAGTATAGCAAGGAACTTTTTATAATTCTTGATGTAGTAAAAGGACAGGCAGATTGCTTGGTACCCTGCATGTTTAGTTTTAACATATCATCTAAGTCAGAAAATATAGTAGCGGTCATCCAAAAAATAGCTGCTGGCAAGTTTCATTTTTGTCTATTTTTCTATTTGCACATAAATTGGGATTGACAACCACTACTTTGTTGCCACTTCCGTTCTCACTGCTTACCCCATTAAATTCCCGTGAAAATACAAACTGAAGCTGTTTGTTTATAAGCCAGATGGTCTCTATTGAATTGCAACTCATGTGTTCTACTATAACATATTGTTCACTTTTTGAATTGTGTGTTCTACTATAACACACAATTCAAAAAGCGGGAAAGGCTGGAATTCAGCAACCTCACAGCCAATGAGACAATTGTCGATGTTGATACAAATACGGTTGGGAAGCTTTCTCCGAAATAAACCTGCAGATTACCTGACTTTACAAGCGGTGCACCCAGGGGTGGGCTACTGCCTGGACCGGGAGGTGGGGGGACGCAGTGGGGTAGCAAAAATGGAGCTCCACCCCAGAGTACACAATTTGCATTGAAAGATGTTGAAAGAAAATACAGGTCGTCCTGCATAAGCCACGCCCATGGTGTGGTAGTAAAAATTTGGGTAGCCCTTCACTGAGTGCACCCTATCATGACAGAGAAATACTGTAGATTAAAGAATTAACTTTAGAGTCTTGGCCCACAGAAAGTCTGCTCTGTTGCTTTTTAGATAATTTCTTACTTATCAGCCTAGAAAATGTGGGGTTTCTTCCCCAAACCCCCAAAATGACATCACCCCATTCGAAAGAGGTCTGTAAGGGGCGTGCATAAGCACACCATTGTGCCTACCATCAGTAATGGGCAGCCAAAATTTTTACTGCCACACTGTGGGTGTGGTTTATTTTGTGGGTGTGGCTTGGTGGTCATGTGACTGGGTAGGAGTGGCTTGCTGGCCATGTGACCAGGTGGGAGTGGCTTGAACGATCATCCTTGTTCAAGTGAACTGTTAAGTCCTGAACGTACAATCTCACCAGTGTCGCTCGCTGGGGTGACAATTTGCTTTGCGTTTCCTACGCTCTCCTTCCTGGGTCACTCCCTGCCTCAGGTTGGGTAGCTAGGCGAGTGGGTGCCAATCAGCTGTTGAGAAAAGATGGGGGAGGAAATGGGCCCCCTGCAACTCCTGCCAGTGCTGGTCCCCCTGCCGCTTTCTGAGTAGGAGGATGGGAGGGTGGAATGGTCAGCTGGAGCTGGGCACACAGCTTAATTTATATTGTGAGCTGCCCCAAGTCCTTGGAGAGGGGCGGCATACAAATCCAATAAATAAATAAATTTCCACTGGTGGAACTGCCCACCCCTGCCTACCATCCCTGTCCTACTGCCCTCATTTATCTGTATTTACTTTGTTTATGTTTACACCAATACCTGCTATCTTACATATGTTCTGATAGATGGATGGATGGATGGATGCAGTGATGGGCTCCTACGGGTACGGTCAGGTACACAGTGTAGCAAAATTTTGGTCAGGTGCACAGTACCGGTAGCAAAATTTTGATTTTTTTTTTTCTTTTTTCCCCCTTCTGGGCTCTGGGTATGTTTTTCCTATCACAGTAAATGAGGTTGCATGTGTATAAATTTTGAAGAGCTGTGCGTGCGTGTGTTTACATACACTTTATATAGTAGATAATAAGGGGTGAGCTACTGCCTGGACGGGAGGAATGCAGTGGGGTAGCAAAAATAGAGCTCTACCCCAGAGCACCCAATTTGCAACTGAAAGATATTAAAACAAAATGCATAAGCCACACCTACAGTGTGGTAGGATGGATGGATGGATGGATGGATGGATGGATGGATGATAGATAGATAGATAGATAGATAGATAGATAGATAGATAGATAGATAGATAGATAGATAGATAGATACCTACCTACCTACCTACCTACCTACATACATACATACATAGATACGTAGATACATAGATACATAGATACATAGATAGATACATAGATAGATAGATAGATAGATAGATAGATAGATAGATAGATAGATAGATAGACACATACATACATACATACATACATACATACATACATACATACATACATACAGATATAAAATAAAATAAAATAAAATAGTGGGCCTTATAGTATATTGTATATGTAGGATATGGTAGCCATATATCAGAAACAGACTGATAGCAATCCAGCAAATCGGATTAGGTCGCATTTTTTCCCGGATCTGCATTTTAATTCATCAGATGTGGTTATACGGATATAGACCACACAATACAGATCTGATGAAATATGCTGCAGTCAATGAAAGCCTGTGTCTTTAGGCTGCTTACGTTGGCGTGAGAGAAGACAGCGGCTGCTGAATGGGCGTGCTGAATGCCCCTTTCATTTCGGCGCTGGTGGGAACGGGATGGTTCCGGCTGAAGATATTTCGGTGAAGATTTGAGTCGCAAATAGGAAATACAAACGCAAACAAGGAAGGAGTGAATCTGAGCGTTGCGTCGCCGCCGGTTTCCACGCCCACGAGCGCCACTAAGAATTACACCAAGTCGGACAGATTGGAGGATCCGCCTCCTCGCTTAGACACACAACGCTTAAGACACACAATCAATGAGTTTGCTGTGCCATCCAAGGTCTCTTTTTGCTCCGGAACGGACGTGGCAAAAAAAGCCCAACAACCACCACCTACGTCCAGCTCGTTCGGCGGGGAAGCAAGGAAAAGGGCGTGTGGTTTGGTCGGATTGATTCCCCTCCGGCTGATCGGAGCTTCATAGCGGACGCGTGAGTCAAGGACTGGCCTCGGCTCCCGTTGGGTGGCAGATCGTTTCAGCGCCCGGCTCGGAGGCGGCCAAGCGGGGCAAAACGACGCGCCCTTCGATCTCTGAGCAGGCTGAGATGGTGGCGTTAGGGTGGCTTGGCCCGTGGGGCTGAGGGAAGGCGCTTCTGGCTCCCCCCGAATGCGCAGAGCGGGTTCTGTTGGATTGCGCGTGTTCTCTGCTCCAGGCGCAGAGATGGTGGGGCGCTGCCCTGGGGAGGATTAGGCAGGGAAATGTGATGCGTGAGAAAGGAGCCTCTCCCGTGCCTTTCTGGCATCTCGGCTTCCTGCTGCTTTGCTGACCTAAATCTACGCGAAAAGCTCAGTCAGGATTCCTCAAAGATGCTTTAGGACCGGGGTCTCAAACTAAATTTACCCGGGGGACGCTGGAGGTAGAGTCTGGGTGAGGCTGGGCGGCATCAGGTTTTCCATAAGAATTGCTCTTACAAAAAACATTCCCATGTTATCAAATGTCTTTATTTTTTCATCTTATTTTGGGTTCAAAAATAAAAATAAATTAACAAATTCATAAGAAAAAAAATCAATTAGTAATTAATAAATAAAATGAAAATGATCATAATCATAATTATAATCATAACCATAATCATAATACAGCAGATATAGAAGACTGAAGAAACCACATTCAGCTCCACACACAACACTGAAAAGTCCCATTCGTATCAAACTCGGGACGCGCTAACATTAAACTTTGATATTGAGGTGGAGGCCGCAAACTATTGTCCCAAGGGCCGCAGTTGGCCCACGGGCTGCAAGTTTGAGACCCCTGCTTTAGGAGGTCGCATGGACCTTCAGAGCTGATCTTCCCCCTTTCTCTGCTGCGGTGGAGCACCATTACTGTGTGGGTCTTCCTTTGCTTGCATCTAGCCCACAACACAGATCCCTGCTAGCTTTTTTAATTTATTTGTATTTAATTTATTTATTTGTTTGTTTGTTTGTTTATTTGTTTGTTTATTTTGTTTAGTACATAATGTAGGTATGTGAAGATATAATAATATTAATATACATGAATAAAAATATTAGAAAAACATTAGAAATAATAATATTCATATACATGATGCTAGTAAAACATAAAAAGACATTAGAACAGGGGACGGAAGGAATCTGGAGAGGTCAACGGTGGACAGTCTAAGGGTAAAATTTTGGGGGTTAGGAGATGGCACTACAGAGTTTGGTAGTGAGTTCCATGCTTCAACCACTCGATTACTAAAGTCATACTTCTTACAGTCGAATTTGGAGCAGTTGACATTAAGTTTGAATCTGTTGCGTGCTCGTGTGTTGTTGAGGTTGAAGCTGAAGTAGTCGTTGACAGGAAGGATGTTGCAGCATATGATTTTATGGGCTATGCTTAGATCATGTTTATGGCAACGTAATTCTAAGCTTTCTAAACCCAGGATTGTAAGTCTAGTTCCTTTGGCCCAAGAGAGGAAAAGGGAATGTGTTGGCAGTCCTTTCTTCTGGTGTCAAAATATTGTGGCCCCACCTAGGTTGTAGTCTTAGTTGGGGGGGTGCAGTGAAGGGCTACCAAAATTTTTACGCAGGATGCTATGCATTTTCTTTCATCTTTCAGTGCAAATTGGGTGCTCTGGGGTGGAGCTCCATTTTCGCTACCCCACTGCGTTCCCCTGGGGGGGGGGGGGGGGGGGGGGGGGGGGGGGGGGGGGGGGGGGGGTGTTATAAAGTCAGCATCCACCCACCCTCCTACCGTAGAGAATGAAACATTTTTGGGGATATTAAAAGGGCAGGATACAATATTTCCCTAAAGGAGAAATGGAGAAAAAAAATCTTAAGAGAGGCAGAAAGCAGCACCAGTCTCCCTGCCCCCAAGCAGTATATGCGTGTTAGTTCTGTTCACCAATAAACAGAATATTTCTTTCCAATCAGCCTCCATTTTATTTCCGGCTTGGAACTGGACTTGGATTTTTTTTTTCCAACAGCGGGTTACTGAACATGTAGTCTGTCCACACCAAGTTTTAAAAAATTGACCTACAGGAATTTGTGGTTGCTGTGCACTGGCTAGAGACGGAGGTAGAAATAGAGAGACTATTCAGATCTTCATTCTCAACCAAGAAGCTGAGTGGGTGGCCTTCAGCTAGTTACTGTCCACTGGCCGTTCTTTCTTTACATGGTTATTGAGTCCAATGACAGCGTTGGGCTGCTTAGGGAGAAAAGGACGGTGAGATAAATATAGATATCAAAAATGAGGAGACAGAGTTAAGCCATAATACCATGCTTCCCAAATTTGGGGCCACCGAGACATGTTGGGTTTCAAGGCCTATAATCTGCATCCAGACAGCAGGACTAAAGGAATGGGCTATAGAGCTATCTCAAGTTCCCTAGCAGCTACAAAAATCTCTGCAATCTCAAGTGAATCATCCAGGGTATAATAGCCAGGGAAACCAGTTTGGTAGGACATTTCTTTCTCTTGTCCCTCCTTTCTTTTTATTTGAGATGTAGACTTTTGAAAGCCACCAATCAAGTCAGGTAGAAAAGCCAAGAATTTTGAACTAAGGGATTTTGAACCCAAGAGTTAGTACTGAGTAGCAGCAAAAAGATTGAATTCTCAGCAAAAATCAGTTTTCAGTTGTTCTAATCTTTCTTTTAGATGAAAACAGAAGAATATAAATGCAGTTATTAAACAAAGCTTCAAAAGTCTTATCAGCTGAGGGCAAATCAACCAGAGATTAACAATAGATTTCTTCTGTGCCCCTCTTTTTAATAGATAGATTCGTTTTGCTATTATATACTGTATTTACAAAGCTAGAAAAAAAATACAATAATTAAAAAATAAATCACTATACTCTGTAAATCTTACTTCCTTTCCCCATCAAACTGAGAAGCTGAGCGCTTCAACATGAATCTACTAGCTGATTATTCGGAGTTGCCCAAGTATTTATCTCAATCCTGTATTAGACAGGGAAAGGAATGTGACCTCTCTGTTGTTGTTTTCTCAGTGCCCTTCTGACATCCAAAGAATGCCAGAGCCGGGTGGACAGGGTCCAGGCGCCTGGAAAAATGAACTCCTGCACTCAGTGGAAAGCTGAATTCATGGAATGTATTATGAAGGCAGGGTCTAACATCAGGACCACCTTACCCTTATGGAAAACACATAATTTGGGGTTAACAGATAATGTCCCCAACTCTGAAATCCTTCTAGCCTTCTGGTTGGTGATTGCAACCAAGGACAGGACTTTGAAGGAGAGCTTTCTCAGATACAATGGCCAAAGGCTTGAATTTTGCTTTCATGAGTGTCTTGAAGATCTTATTCAAATCCCAGCTATGGAACATGTGGGCAGCTGGGGGATTCAGAAACACTTCCCTCTGCCACTACCAGTTTTACCATTTCCTCAAACTGGGACTGGAACATAAATCTCTGAGCTGGCCCATATTGTGCCTCTTCCACCCCTGCTGAAATAGGCTGGGTCTCCTCTCTGGCCTCCATCCCTGGCTCAATGTGGTTGGGAGAGTCCCATCCTTCACGCAATGAGTTGGGGCGAAGGACGATCCTGGGAACATGGTCCGAAGCTGTGAGGCACGGGTGGATGATCCGCTTAGGCCGTGATGCACTCAATCAAAGGCCTCCTAATTAGGCTTCCTTCACTACAAAACTTCACTTTCACTTGGCCTACTGTGTGAGGGAGGCCTAGGCCTATGTTGGGGCAAAGGACGATTCTGGGAACACAGGCCGAAGCTGTTCCCTGTGAGATTGGGCTGATGTAGTGAGGTGGTGGTGGGGAATCATCCACTTAGGCCCTTGCACACTTAATGAAAGCCCTCTGTACTGGCCTAATCAGGTTGCCTTCACTTCATAGGCCTACTGTGTTCGGGAGGCCTAGACCTTAAAGCGCATATGCAAGATAGGGAGAGTAAAGTTAGGCTCAGTGCATCGAACATGACCATTGTTCTGAAAGGACACCCCTAGGGGTGCTAGCAGTGTCTTACTCACACAGTATTTTTTGGCAGATAGTAAGTCATATGTATACCAAGTTTGGTTGGAATTGCTCGAGGCATTCCAGAATTATTCTAGAACGTACATACATACAGCCATTTATAGATGGATGGATGGATCAATGGATGGATGGAAGGAAGGAAGATAGGTTATTGTTCCTTTATTTTCAATTGGAATTTTTTTCCTAAAACTATTTTGTATTTTTTCTTAGTTTGCATTAAAGAATTAGGGTTTATATAGAATTTAGGGTTTTTTAATTATATTAATTGGATTAGATGTTTTTATATATGTTGTGAGCTGCCCCGAGTCCTCAGAGAGGGACAGCATACAAATCCAATCAATCAATCAATCAATCAATCAATAATAATTGGACCAGACTATTTACGGGACCGTCTCCTCCCTCATACCTCGCTGCGACCAGTAAGGGCCCACAGAGTCGGACTTCTCCAGGTTCCATCCACCAAACAATGTCAATTGGCAGGACCTTGGGGAAGAGCCTTCTCTGTGGTGGCTCTGACCCTGTGGAATCAACTGCCCCCAGAAATTTGCATTATCTCCTCCCTATAAGTCTTCTAGAAAGCCGTCAAGACTTGGCTTTCCCGGCCGGCTTGGAATTAGGATTGACTGTTAGTATGCATGGTTTCTTTTTATGATATAGTAGTTTTTATGGTATTGTAGATTTTATCAATGTTTTATTACTCTTTTTTACTTGTATTGTATTTATAAATGTTGCTAGCCGCTCAGTCTGTTTCGGAGTGAACGGCATATAAATGCAATAAATAAATAAATAAAATAAATAAAGACTAAATTAATAATAAATCTATTGCCTCATCTATCCTGGGCAACAAACAAAATTGTCAACATTTTACCTTCAAAGAACATTTTTCTTTGATGGTGATGGTGATAACATTTATCTTCTTGAAAGCAGTATAAAATTGATCTACCACTACTTTTTTCCAGGATGATTGTCCAGTTTCCAAATATATCCTGATAATTTTCAATCCAAGGTCTAATAAGTTTTGACCCTGCTCAGGTTTTAGGGGTCAGGGGAAAAGATCAGCCAGAAAGGGCTGGATCAGTAGTGGGTTCTAAAACTCTTTACTATTGGTTTGTGCATGTACAGATGTGTCCCAGGTTATGCCTCCTCCTACTAGTGCTACCAGTTCTTAAAATCGGGCCGAACCAGGAGCAACCCACCACTGGGCTGGATGCTGCCACCTGTTAGGTCTCTTTTTTCTAGTTAAAATATTTTGTTTGTAAAATGTATTGGCCACCCCATCTTACTTCAGACAACTCTAGGCACTTTAGCAATCATAATTTGTTCTTTTATTAATTTTAAAATAGTGACAAGAAACGTCTGATAGTTCACATGCAATTTCCTGTTGTAATCCCAGCATTGCAGCACACAAACTCTTGGAATAATTGCTTACCTCTTCACCCACCCACCCCCATAGTGTTCCTCAGTTAGTGTTGTGGTTGGCTCTAGTCCAGCTCCTGCCCCAGGGAATGGGGAGGTGGATGTAGGGGAAAATTCAACATGTCACAGGCCTGTGTTATTGCCGACAGAATCAGTTCAGAATTTAGTTTCCTCTGACGAAGCAGAAGATGGGAGTGACTCGGCAGAGGAGGGCTTGGCACACAGCCAAGGCAGTCAGTCTTCCTTATCTTCTATAGCTTCAGATGATGACATTTTGGACCCATGCAAGCGCAGAATTATGCATAGAAGAGAACAAGTAAGAACATATTACAGGAAACAAGGGAGGCCACCTGTGTTTGGGTGGGGCTCCAGTAATTAGGGCTGCTGCTATAAATAGCAGCATGTGGGTTTGGCCATTGTGGAAGAGTATCTGATCGCAGTTCTTCAGGAATCGTGCCTTGGCTTTGTTTGTTGATTTTTCACATCTTTGAAACCAACGCAGAACAAAGTGTGTAGGTGTTTCACTTCGTGGAAGAAGAAGGGGTGTGAAGTTTCTCCACAGCTGCTGGCTAAGTACTTAATGACTGCTTAAGGGAAATTGTACAGACTACCTGGTTGTGTTGGGAAGAGTGCTCTTTGCAATACAAAAAGAGTGCTTAGTTTATTTTGACTTTTGTGATAAAGAACTTTGTTTTGAATTTTCAAACATGTGTGTGTGTGTGTGTGTGTGTGTGTGTGTGTGTCTGAAATTTGTACCCTTGAATTTTCGGGAGGCTCCTATCAGAGAGCCCGGCAGAACAGTTAGTATAGGAGTTTTTGTGCATTTTCCCACCTAATCTTTTCCCTTTCTCTTTTCTCTGTTTACAGTATGACAGCTCTTCTGAGGAGCCTGCTAGCTGCCTCAGAGAAAGCTGCCTGCATTGCCCAGCTATGCCGCCAAGAAGAGGCCCTCTTCAGCCTACTCATCGAGGAGAAGAGAGGTGCAGACAAGAATAAGAAGTTCTTGCAGGACTTCAAGACACTGGCAGATGTGCTAATCCAAGAAGTTATTAAGCATGACGTGGGAAAAGAGGTAGCTGCTTGGAGAAGAGTTCTTGTATAGTGAGAGACATAATAAGGTGAAGATTGGGCTGTATTCTAGAGGATTTAAACTCTTTTCCTCTCCAGTGTCACTCAAAGGGGTTTTTCTCCTTGCTCTAAACTCTTATACAGTGTTCCCTCGCTTTTCGGGGGGATGCGTTCCGAGAAAGCCCGCGAAAGTTGAATTTCTGCGAAGTAGAGATGCGGAAGTAAATACACTATTTTTGGCTATGAACGGTATCACAAGCCTTCCCTTAACACTTTAAATCCCTAAATTGCAATTTCCCATTCCCTTAGCAACCATTCAGATTATTACTCATCATGTTTATTTATTAAAGTTTATTAAAAAAAAATATTTATTAAAGGCAGACGAAAGTTTGGCGATGACATATGACGTCATCGGGTGAGAAAAACCGTGGTATAGGGAAAAAACCCGCAAAGTATTTTTTAATTAATATTTTTGAAAAACCGTGGCATAGACTTTCCGTGAAGTTCGAACCCACGAAAATCGAGGGAACACTGTATTCTAAAGTGTTATATTCTAAAGATAAATAGTAATAGAAAGGAATAGCTGAACCTACTGCAAAAGTAGGAGCAGATAGGAACTGAGAATGGACCTTGATCTATCACCCGTTTGAATAATATACTGTATTCAGTTGTTTACGGTTGAGTGCAAGAGCTGTTCTCATGTATCTCAAACTCTTCACATATCATTTCTCACTTCTCAAATAGCCATGTAAAGTTGGCCTGTGTTATTATTCTTACAGCAGGGTGGAGGCAGTAAAGGCTTAGTGATGCTGATTACCTTAAGAGAATATTAAACTCATGGTTGAGCTGAAATGGTTGTAGCTGAAATTGTTATTTTTCAGTCCTCATTCACTTCAAAGTGAGCTGCCAGGAGTAGGACTCAAAACTACCTGGGCCTGATGTGACATTCAGCTGTCTCCTTCTCATCCAGAGGATCAACCTGAAATGGGACACTTAGAATTAGTGAAGCCAGAATAGCCATAACTTGTATCAGGCTTGTCAGCTTGGTTAAAGTTTACTTTCCTCTTCCCCCCCCTTCAGTTTCATTTTTCTTTCCTTACTCTTTCTCACTCATGTTCACAGTTTCCCGAACTACAAGATCACATTTGTGGCGAGGAGTCCAACAAATTTGAAAATGGCCTTGGTGAGTAATCAACACAGGGAAGAGAAAATACCAGCATATTCTCTAAAATAACTTTCCCTAACTGGACTCCTTCCAAATGGGTGGGATTAAAATTTCCTCCTGGCACAGTGGCTAAGAATTTTGTGTGTCCTTGCCCCATTAACTCTATTGGGAGCTAGATAGGGCCAGACTGCCTATCTGACATGCTTGGTCCTCTTTTTGATTTATCAAGTCATTCTCCCGCTTCCAACTCCGTTTTCTTCAGTGAACTATTTCCATCACCTGTCCTAGGCTTACTCTGATAGCCTCTTGGAAGCTTTGTCCCTGTTGAAAATTGCAGAAAATTGCAGAGAGACTTGGGGAAATTATTTTAGAAGACTTTCCATTTCAGGAAGAGCACTGAACTAGACATAATAGGAGCTGTATATAAAGGAGGAACATGCCATAAAATGCTAGCTGTCATATTCAATATGCAATCAAATATCTGATGCCAGGATTTTTTCCCCTCTTCTAATTCATGGCCGTTTCCTTTGTAAGGCAAACTTTCATATGAATTAAATTGCTACAACACCCATTATTCACTCACAGAGAATGTCTCTAATCTCTGTATTGGATGGGATAATTGTTAGTAGGAAGGTAATATTTTCAGAGTGCGCCAAGCTGCAGAGATTGCAAAGCGCAAGCCTCCTGTAGGTTTTAATTTTGCTCTGCAGTGGAGGAAATGATCAATAAATTAGGGTTTTTTTTACTACTAAGAAATCCTTCATCTCCCTTCTTTTAGGAGTTTGTCAGAAGAGCAGAAATTCTGCATGCTGTTACATCTGATTATCCCATTACTATTTTTTTAAAGTGCCATCTCAAAAAAACCTAAAGATAAATATTATTGATGTAAACCATCCTGGGTGTCGGGTGCGAAAAACCAGGACCACACGTTCAGTTCCAGTTAAGCGGATTTATTGCTCATGCCTAGTCAACTAACTATCAGCACTAAATTGCTGCTAGATAAGAATTCAATAGGGGTTGAACTTCAACTGCTTGAGGAAACCTAACAAATCCAGGTTGATTCCTCTCACTCCACCCCCCGCCCCAGGCTCTGGCTGTTCTTCTACATTGGGCTATTTAACCTGTGTGTAAATTGAAATTGACTAGCTAAAAGCATATATGAGGACCCGGATTGTGGGGGCAATATGCTGGCTCTGTTAAAAAGTGCTATTGCTAACATGTTGTAAGCTGCCCTGAGTCTAAGGAGAAGGGCGGCATTAAAAAAATCAAATAAATAAATAAATAAATAAATAAATAAATCCTACATCTCATCCTGTCTTTATCTTTCTCACACTTACTACAGTGTGGGTAGTAGTAGCACAGACTGGTGGAAAAGGACAAGCCATATCTCAAAATCCCAGCGACCAGTTAGTGGGCCTTCTCCGGGTCCCGTCAACTAAACAATGTTGAGTCTTCGGAGAGGGGCAGCATACAAATCCAAATAATAAATAAATAAAGAAATAAATAATAAAAGAGTCTTCTCTGTGGCGGCCCCGGCCCTCTGGAACCAACTCCCCCCAGAGATTAGAATAGCCCCACCCTTCTTTCCTTTCGTAAGTTCCTTAAAACCCACCTCTGTCATCAGGTATGGGGGAACTGAGATATTCTTTCCCCCTAGGCTTCTACAATTTATGTATGGTATATTTGTATGTATGATTGGTTTTTAAAATAAGGGTTTTTAGCTGTTTTAGTATTGGATTGTCGCATGTTGTTTTTACCACTGTTGTTAGCCACCCTGAGTCTACAGAGAGGGGCGGCATACAAATCCAATAAATGAATGAATGAATGAATGAATAAATAAATAAATAAATAAAAGAAACTTCTCCATCATTATGGGCTGTCTTAGAGAGCCTCTGATAAGACGTGTGTCATTAAAATAATTCTCATTGCTTGCCTAATATAGAAGACTGAGAATAAATGTGAAAGACCCCCTTGATCAGTAGAGGGGGCCCCCTTCAACAGTCTCTTAACTTTATTTGTCTTTGCAGGCGAGATTGTAGTGGTGCGGGTTTGCCCCACCCAACAGGAAACTGCTGCCCTGCTGCAGAAAGTCCTGGATCGGAAACAGACGGCAGCTGAATTGTTGGCAGCTGCTGTTCATCAGGAAATGGTGCTTTCGGACCCAGCACTGGACAATGTGGATGTGACCATCTCCACAGAGAGCTTGGCTGTATGGATTGACCCCATAGGTAAATAGAATGGCAGATGAAGGTTGGGCATTGGAAGTCATTTACATACAGTCTTTCCCTAGTTTTGTCTACAGGTAGTCCTCTATTTACAATCACAATCGAGCCCAACATTTCTGTTGCTAAGCAACACAGTTGTTATTATTTAGATAAATATGAGTCAATTGCCAAGCACCGAATTTTAATCACTTGACCACGAGGATGCTGCACGAGGATGTTAATAGGAAAGTGAACACAAGAACAAGGGGACACAATCTGAAGTTAGTTGGGGGAAAGATCAGAAGCAACGTGAGAAAATATTATTTTACTGAAAGAGTAGTAGATCCTTGGAACAAACTTCCAGCAGATGTGGTTGGTAAATCCACAGTAACTGAATTTAAACATGCCTGGGATAAACATAGATCCATTGTAAGATAAAATACAGGAAATAGTATAAGGGCAGACTAGATGGACCATGAGGTCTTTTTCTGCTGTCAGTCTTCTATGTTTCTATGTTTCTAACAATCATAAGGGTGAAAAACAGTCACAAGTCACATTTTTCAGTGGCATTATAATTTTGAAGGGTCACTAAATGAACTGTTGTAAGTTGAGGACTACCTACATATGGCGTAGACTGGATTACATAAAGGAAAGTTGAGCACTGTCACATCCAGTCTTGTTCCTTAGCAATAGGGATATTCTCCTGTCTTTCTAGGAGTCTTTTCCTAGCCTGTACCCAGTATACATTTATCAGGAATTGAGTTGATACTATTTTTAAAGTCTGTTCCAGTGGGCAGCACTCTGACATCTATTATTCCGATGCTAAGTCTTGCTGAAGGAATGAAGGAATTCTCCCTTTCTTACTTCCCTCTTTTCAGATTCGACTAACCAGTACATTCGAGGGTGTGGCAGTGTGAAGCCTGTGAATGGCATCTATCCATCTGGACTTCACTCAGCGCTTGTGCTGATAGGAGTATACAACCGTCATTCGGGTGAGCCCGTCCTTGGCATCATCAATGAGCCTTTCTTCCAGGAGGAACTAACAGCACACAGGTAACAATAACACTGTGGGTCAGTATTGCCTACAATGTACCAGGCTGGCTCTCCCACCAATTATGTGGAAGTGATGTGCCGGTGCCTGGAGGCTGTTGGGGTCTGGATGGGTGTCAACAGACTCAAACTCAACCCGGATAAGACGGAGTGGCTGTGGGTCCTGCCTCCCAGGGACAATTCCATCTGTCCGTCCATAACCCTGGGGGGGGGATTATTGACCCCCTCAGAGAGGGTCCGCAACTTGGGCATCCTCCTCGATCCACAGCTCACATTAGAGGACCATCTTTCAGCTGTGGCGAGGGGGGCGTTTGCCCAGGTTCGCCTGGTGCACCAGTTGCGGCCCTATCTGGACCGGGACTCACTGCTCACAGTCACTCATGCCCTCATCACCTCGAGGTTCGACTACTGTAATGCTCTCTACATGGGGCTACCTTTGAAAAGTGTTCGGAAACTTCAGATCGTGCAGAATGCAGCTGCGAGAGCAGTCATGGGCCTACCTAGGTATGCCCATGTCACACCAACACTCCGCAGTCTGCATTGGTTGCTGATCAATTTCCGGGCACAATTCAAAGTGTTGGTTATGACCTATAAAGCCCTTCATGGCATCGGACCAGAATACCTCCGGGACCGCCTTCTTCCGCACGAATCCCAGCGACCGGTTAGGTCCCACAGAGTTGGTCTTCTCCGGGTCCCGTCGACTAAACAATGTCATTTGGCGGGACCCAGGGGAAGAGCCTTCTCTGTGGTGGCCCCGACCCTCTGGAACCAGCTCCCCCCAGAGATAAGAACTGCCCCCACCCTCTTTGCCTTTCATAAAGTTCTTAAGACCCATCTCTGCCGTCAAGCATGGGGGAACTGACACATCTCCCCCGGGCCTATACAGTTTATACATGGAATGTTTGTGTGTGTGTTTGCTTTTAATAATGGGGTTTTTAGTGTTTTTTAAATTATTAGATTTGTTTTTACATTGTTCTTGTTATTGTTGTGAGCCGCCCCGAGTCTACGGAGAGGGGCGGCATACAAATCTAATAAATAAATAAATAAATTATGAAGGGTTTCGCCCTGGATTTTTTCCCCTTTCCTTTTATGGTACATGGACATGAATGGAGATGAACGATGAAGCAGGCAGAAGAGGGCCGAGGGCTGTGATGGAGAACTTATGGCGTGCATGCCTCAGGTGGCACGTGGACCCACAAGTTCAGCTTGAGCCTAGTTTGAGAAACTGAGTTGAGAAAATGCTTCCTACATGTCCCTCCTTAGTTTATACAAAGATAAAAGGCAGAAGGAGGGGAGCATATTGAGACATGGAAAACTTTCTTGCTATAGCTGTGACAATGAGAGCAGTCCTATGTGGCATTGGTTTCATAGTCTGATATATATACTGGTACAAAGTTACATGGTTGTTCTATAGTTGCTACTCCTAAGGAGCAGCCCAGGCTTTGCCATAGGTATCACATATAAAAAAGCCAAATCAAGTCTTAGCATCTGGCTGACTGTGTGACCAACCATAATAATTTTACTGTTTTGAGAAAAAGCCTTGAAGGAGTAGAAGAAAATGACTGAAGTGGCTGTCAGTACTGTATTGCACAAGGATAATCCAGTGATTGGAAGAAGCTATGCTTCTGCCACAAAAATCAGTGGTTATAAAAATACTTTACTGAATGGTTCCTGTATTGTTCCCTTTTCCAACTAAGCAAAAGCATTGTGCCATATGGACTGCCACCTCCATCAATATTACCTCTTCAACCCCCTCAAGGCTTTTTCTCAAAACAGTAAAACCATTATGGTTGGTCGCACAATGAAAGGATGTTACGACTGGATTGGGCATTTTTATCCAACTATCGAAGCCTCTCCAGGGATCTGGCATAGGGAGCTGTTGTTATTTGATGATGTTAAAAGTATTGCCACAGGATGTAAGCTGTTTCAAGTAAAACTGCCTTTTGCAATTGACCGATGGTGATTTTCTCTGTGCGGATGATGTTCCAGTGGTGCTCCAGTTGTTTTGTGATTTCACCCAAAAAGCTTATTATTGTTGATGCCTGTCTTTGCTTTCTTTATATTATTCTGCCTATCTCTCCCTCTCTCTCTCTCTCTCTCTCTCTCTCTCTGTATGTGTGTATGTACTGTATATATAGTGTATATATATATATGTAGGTAGGTAGGTAGGTAGGTAGATAGACAGACAGACAGACAGATAGCTGATGAGGCCAAAATAAGGCCGAAATAGATCTATCCTAGTCTCCCTTAATTTTCAAATTCAGCAAAAGACATATGACACACACACACGTTTTTGCTGAATTTGAAAATTAAGAGAGACTAGGATAGATCTATTTCAGCCTACTTTTGGCCTCATCAGCTAGCCATACCTTCACTGGGACTTGAACTTGCAACCTTTGCCTTGTAAGGCAGAGAATTAACCTCTAGGCTACAGTATCCAATCCCCTCAGCTCTGTACCAGGGAAGGGTTACATGTTTTCTGTGTCGAATCACCCTGGTATATTGAAGGAACATCACAGCTCCTTTTTTGCCTCTCAGCCCAACCCAGGGCCATTTCCAAGGCAGTTACCTAATTTATTCATAGCCGACAAACTATATTCTGTAGGTGTCACATGTTTTTGCTGAATTTGAAAATTAAGGGAGACTAGGATAGATCCATTTCGGCCTTATTTTGGCCTCATATATGTATGTTTTTGTGTATATATATGATAAGAGCTAAATAGCTTGAAATAGATCTAGTCTATTTCTATAGACCTAGATTAGTCTCCCTTCATTTTCATTATCAGCAAAAATATCTCTCTCTCTCTCTCTCACACACACACACACACACACACACATACAAATAAATAAACTCAAGGTGACAAACATACCTAATACCCCTGTCTCCTACTTTCCCCAAAGCAGCAATCCTGTGAGGTAGGTTGGGCTGAGAAAGAGTGACTGCTGTTTCGCCTCTGTCTTCTCAATGTTGTGTAATGGTGGGCGTGTTTCTTAGCAAAGCTACCCTGACTCTTTCTCTTTGGCAGGTGGCAGAGCAAATACCATTGGGGCATTTCCTATGGAAGCACCAAGCTAAGCTCGCTGAGCCAACCCCAGCAGCAGCCTTCCCCCTGCGTGGTGCTGAGCAGCAGTGAGACCACCATGTTGCAGAAAGCGCTGGCCCCTCTATACGGTGAGAAGCTCTGCTTTGCTTCAGGTGCTGGCTACAAGATGCTCTGCGTCGCCCTCGGCCTTGCCGATGCTTATGTGCTTTCGGAAGGCAGCACCTTCAAGTGGGACTCGTGTGGCCCCCATGCCATTCTGCGTGCCCTCGGGGGAGGCATCGTTGATCTTTCAGCAGCCTTGCGGCTTTGGCGTGCTGGGCAACACAAGAATTTGCCTGAACTGACCTATAACAAGCCCATAGAGGGCGCTGTGGGTGCTGAATGCTGGGCAAATCAAGGAGGGCTTATAGCCTACGTCTGCCACAAACATCTCGAGGCTGTGATGGTCACACTAGCAAATGCAACACATACTTTCTAAAACAGCCCCATCAGTGCAAATGAGTGGGAGCATTTACCTACGTATGAGGGGAGGAAGGCAGTCTCTAAGTGAGGAAGGATAAGATTCTTAATTTTTTTTAATGGACCGATCAAATGTTTATGGTGGCAGCATGGCAGGATAGGAATGGCACAAATGTCGTACTTTTTGGCTTCTTGCTTTTCCATGCCAACTGCATCTATAAAATTTCCACTTCTCACGCAGAGCGCGCAGTAGGGGAAGTATTTCTTAAATTGTTCCCCTTCTTGGTGTATCCTTTTAAAAACAATTTCTAAATTGTTCTTCTTGGTGTATCATTTTTCTTGTGTGGATAATGTGCATCATAAATACGCAGCAAACATGCATTAGGACCATTGAATAATCTCTGTTTAGGCATCCTTCATATTTAGCATGGGATACAGCTCAAGGCTTCTTGCTGCTGCTTTCTGAATTGGCACAGTTTTTGCAAGGCTTTTGATGCACAGACCTGGAGCCTTGATGGTGCCATGGTTAAAGTGCAGTATTGTAGGCAAACTCTTCCCATAGCTTGGAGTTCAATCCTAATGGGGGTCAAGGTTGACTCGGCCTTCTATCCTTCCGAGGTTGAAAAAATGAGGATCTAGATTGTTGGAGTCAGTATGCAAATAATGTTTTTACTTTATTTGCAGAGAGTGCTGTAAAGCAGTGACTTTCAACCTTTTTTGAGCTGCGGCACATTTTTTACATTTACAAAATCCTGGGGCACCAACCAAAATGACACAAAATGACACCCTAAGACACTCTCCTCTCTTTTTCCATCCTTGTCTCTTCCCCACCCTTGTGTGTGTGTGTGTGTGTGTGTGTGTGTTTTTGTATACACACTCTTGAACCATTTCCAAAAACAGGTGAGGGCTGGAGTTTTTTTCTCTCTTATTCTTTGGGTGCTTTTTATCATATGCTTTAAATCAAGAGTCACTTCTCTCTCTCTCTTGTTTCTCTCTCTTTCCTCTCATTCTCTGTCTCAATCATTTTCTCATTTCTCTTTTTTCCTCCCCTTTTTGCTCATTTCTCTCTCTCTCCCTCCCTTCCTCTCCTTTTTTCTCTCTCTCTCTCTCTCTTTCTTTCTTTCTCTCTTGCTTTCTTTCTCTCTCTCTCTTGCTTTCTTTCTCTCTCACACTCTCTCTCTCTTTCTCTCTCTCTTGCTTTCTTTCTCTCTCTCACTCACTCTCACTCTCTCTCTCAGCAAAAAGTTGCGAGACCGGAACCTGAGCTTCCTTCTTCGCGGCACACCTGACCATGTCTCGCGGCACACTGGTTGAAAAACACTGCTGTAAAGTACTATTGGGCAGTATATAAGCCTAAATGCTGCTATTATTAAATAGCAGCAAAGCATATTCTGACAATATCGTCAATCTGTCTTGACCTTTGGGCCCGAAGAGGCCCGGTTTGTTTATCTGTTGTATTTAGAGAGCCAGTAATTCTACAAAGATGCTTGGCTGCCAACTATCATTAACTGCCAGTTCTTCAGTGTAGTCTGGCTGCCACTTGTTGCTAGTCTTTGGTTCACACTACTGTGCTATCAAGGGGGAGCCACAAGGAGGCAAACTAGCATCACATACACCAAGAATTTACACCTGCCCATTGTCTGATTTTTTTTTCCAACATAGACCACCCTGTCCTTGAATTGCTGGGTGGACTGGTCATGTAACATTTGAACTACTATAAGTCCATGTATTTGCCATACGCTAAATAAAGCAGCAAAGCAAACATAGGTTGAGCTGTAAGGACTCTGGGATTTATGATCCGGCTTCATGTTTAGAAGAAGGGTTAATTAGCCTCTGGATCGCTTTTAACAGTCTGAGGAGTCACTACTGTTAACTTTATTTAACTTAAAGGCATTTTTCTTTAGAGAAAACTTGAGAATTTTAGTTCTCTGGAAGGGGACCTTGAATGGGATCTCTTAATAGGGAGGCTCTGGGGGAAAGGTCTATAGGATAGGAATATAAATAAAATTGCTATATATATGAACATATACTTGGGAAATTTTCTCCCAGGCCACTACACTATGAATTTATAATCTATCTGTTGCAATCAGGTGTGATGGAAATTCTTTAAAATTAATCAAAGCAATTGCCTGGTGGTCTTGTATTATACATGTTAAATATATTTTTAAACAAATACTCCTTAGAAATAAAATATATTCTGCAAGTGACAAAAGAAACATTAAGTCTTTGTTCAGAGAGGAAGAGAAGGAGGCAGGCCAACATTTCTTTATTGCCATCCATACTTCCTTGGCATCTAACTAACTCTTATAAACAAAAACTATAAACCCTTAAATTCAGGTATTGGGATTATATTAATTAAATGAAAGTTAAATCAAATTAGATTTAATGTAGACAGTTATTTAAAATTAGAAATGGACTATGAATCATCATTACAATATACTGATTTTGTAAAGTATATTTTCACTTTTTATAAAGAACGTATAGTGATTATTTTAAATAGTGGAATATATCTAAGATTGAAATTGTACAGATCATTTTCAGAAATATATTTTTTTCCAGACATTTTATCTGGTATATTAGATAGCTAGTATAATATTGTAATAAACAATTTTTGAAAATATTAAGTACTGACTTAGTTTCTATTATGGTAATTATTTTTAAATTGTTTATGTTAGGATAGCCATTAAAAAGTCATTAGCAAAATACTCCATTAGCTGAGCTGCTTTTTAAATAATAATAAATTAATAAACAGTATATAATTACAGGAAAAAGAGTCTAGTTATCCTCCACAGCTACGGCTGCCATCATCAATGCACCTTTATGACTCGACTTAAGAATGATATCAGCTTCACACTGGCCCTGATTTAATCATAGTTTGTCTAAGAAATTGAAGTAATGCAAAAAATGTTTGTGTCCCAGAAAGAATTGGTATAGAATACTGCTGAGGCTACAGTTTTAAGAAGCAGTTCTCCCAGAATGAAAGAGAAATCTCAACATCCCCACTCTATATTATTTAAACAAGAGACAGATAGAAGCCAGGTCTCCTGCCAAAAAGGAGGCACAGTATATTAATTGCTTGAAGGCAGTGGAGGACAGTCAGTGAGATAAATCAATGCATATCTAAATATTGGGGCTGGTTTGGGGAAAAATAGCAATTGCCAAAATTCTTTTGTAATGACATTACTGTTTCTTATATAATAAACTAATTTAACTGCAGTTCGTGAGTCTTGGTATCCTTATATATTTGATTCTTTAGTTGTGAATGTGAAGGTAAGTGTACTTTTGTGTGTGGAGAAACCAAATGGTTTGCAGCAAATGTTAGGTAGATTATATGATGCAACAAGGGATACAGAACTGAACATTATTGTATCAAACTCCCAAGCAGTTATGTTTGACAGGGAAAATGGAGAGAATAATTCCAAGTCATAAATAAATGGCAGAACCTCTCCCTTTTCCTGAGACTGTGCTTATATTGGTAGAATTTTTCATTAAATATAAGAAAATGGGTACAAATTCTGGTAGAAAAGTAGTAGGTAATATGGCCATATTTGTTGAAAGAAATGGTTTTGTATAAAAGCATATTTCTGCCCAGTTTGTTATATGCAGTGAGTGTTGAGTATGTCAGACTAAATATTGATTTCTTTGGTTTATATAAAGGCAGCATACACAATGTTCTCACTTCCTATTTTCTCCATAACAAGAACCCTGTGAGATGAGTTGGCTGAGAAAGAGTGATTGGCCCAAAATAATCTAGTAGGCTTTCCATGTTTAAGGGAACTTATTAACCCCAACACCAAAAAAATTGGTGGTACAACCAAATGGTTGCAAAAAAAATAAAAATCGCAAGTTGAATCAGTTGGAATGAAGTTGTAATTCATGAAGGACATGTGGTTCAGCAAGAAGAGATTGAGTCCAGAGTGCACAGGGCCTGAATGAATAAGTTAGGACTAAAAAAGAAGTAGAATGGGGTATCTTAATAATAATAATAATAATTTATTAGATTTGTATGCCGCCCCTCTCCGAAGACTCGGGGTGGCTCACAACAGTAATAAAAACAGTATAACAATGGAACAAATCTAATAATAAAAATTATATAAAAAACCCCAACTGTTAAAAACCATACAACACATACATACCAAACATAAAATATAAGAAAGCCTGGGGGAGATGTCTTAGTTCCCCCATGCTTGGCGATATAGGTGGGTCTTGAGTAACTTGCGAAAGACAAGGAGGGTGGGGGCTGTTATAATCTCCGGGGGGAGTTGATTCCAGAGGGCCGGGGCCCCCACAGAGAAGGCTCTTCCCCTGAGGCCCACCAAACAACATTGTTTGGTCAACGAGACCCGGAGAAGGCCAACTCTGTGGAACCTTATCGGCCGCTGGGATTCGTGCGGTAGAAGGCGGTTCCGGAAATATTCTGGACCAATGCCATGAAGGGCTTTAAAGGTTGTTACCAACACTTACAGAAATAATTAATGAAGATTAAATCATAACAAAAAGCAAAGTAATCAGGAAGGGAAAGGCTATGTGTTGTGATTTATGGAAATACTGAGAAGATGAAAAACAGTGAAAATTAAAAATAAAAAAAGGTTGTGTAGGAAGCAGATCGAAACATGATGGATGGAAGCAAGAATAGCTTGCAGGGATTTAAAGGCATGGAACAGAATCATAATGTTGGTTTAAACTGGATTTATTTATTCATTCATTCATTCAATTTACGTAACTACTAATCATACATTCGTAACTGGGTGACTTAAAATTAAAACAATAACAAAACATCCAAAAAATAAAAAGAGCCAAACAAGCAATACAATTTAAAACAAAATAATACTCAAGCTACAACAACAATTGAACCCAAAATTTATACTGCAAAGTGAAACATTTGTTAAGTGAGTTTTGCCCCATTTTATGACTTTTCTTGCCACCGTTAGCAAGTGAACCATTGTATTGTTAAGTTAATAACCCGGTTGTAAAGTGAATCAGGTTTCCCCATTGACTTTGCTTGTCAGAAGGTCACAAAAGGGGATCTCGTGCCTCCCCAGGACACTGCAACCATCATAAATATGAACCAGTTGCCAAGCACCCAAATTTTGATCATGTGACCGTGGGGATGCATTCACACGGTTGTGTGAAAAAAGGCCATAAGTCACTTTTTTTCAGTGCCGTTGTAACTTTGAATAGTTATTAAATCAACTGTTGTAAGTCGAAGACTACCTGTACAGTCACCGGGTGGGTGGCCACATTCATTCAAGAAGAGTACGGCCATTTTATGGGCTTCATATTGCTTTCTGATTTTCTGGCCAGGAAGTTGGAAAAGCCTGAAGGCTTTCCAAGAAAGGCCATCAAGGTCAGAGCCAGGGGTGGGTGGTGGTCTTTGTTTGCATCCTACCTTTCTTATTTTTACAAATAACTCAAAGTGGCAAACATATCCAATACACCTTCCTCCTCCCATTTTCCCCACAGTAACTCTATTATTATTATTATTGTTGTTGTTGTTGTTGTTGTTATTATTATGTCAGTACAACACAGCAAACGAGATCACTATGCTGGATTTCGTATTTCATCACCAGTCGGGCGCTTCCCAGGCACCTAGGACTGCGTGATGTAGCGGTGAATTATGTTTGCCGATCCCAGTAAAGCGGCCTTTTGCAATTGACAGATGGAGATTTTGTCAATTCTGATGGTTTTCAAATGTCCGCTGAGATCCTTTGGCACTGCGTCCAGCGTGCCATGTACTACTGGGACCACTTTCACTGGCTTATGCCAGAGTCGTTGCAGCTCGATTTTTAGATCTTCGTATTTTACTAATTTCTCTAGCTGCTTCTCCTCAATTCTGCTGTCTCCTGGGATTGCGATGTCGATGATCCATACTTTCTTTTTCTCCACGATGACAATGTCTGGTGTGCTATGCTTCAGAATTCGGTCAGTCTGAAGTTGGAAGTCCCACAGTAGTTTTGCTTGCTAATTTTCGACCACTTTTTCGGGCTTATGATCCCACCAGTTCTTTGCCACTGGTAAATGGTAGTTTTGGTACAAGTTCCAGTGGATCATCTGTGCCACAGCATCATGTCTATGCTTGTAGTCAGTCTGTGCGATCTTTTTGTAGCAGCTGAGTATGTGATTGTTTCATCTGTTTCTTTACAGAGTCTGCAATTTGGATCATCTGTTGATTATTATTATTATTATTATTATTATTATTATTATTATTATTATTATTATTATTCTGTTTCATAATGTTCATTTCTTGTGCTGACTCTTTCTAGCTCTTTTTCGGTGAGTAAAGTGTTGCTTGTCTTGAAAAGCAAGTTAAGGGTAGTCATGTCGTTATTTTGATATAGTACAACATCCTTTCCTTTTAGAAGTAGCTTGCGCACTTTGCCTTTAGATGGCACTAAAATTCTTTCAGGTTGAGTGCAAACTGAGCAGCAGCTGAACTGAAGGTTTCTCAGGGTTTCCTCCATCATTTAATATCTCATATACTGTAGAGCTGGCTTGATTCCAACTTTACTACTGCATGAAAAGGGAAGCTGTAAACAGGAAAGTAGATGCAGTCCGCTCTGCTGGATAAAATTATAGAGAACATTTGTTTATAAAAATACACTTAACGGGCAGTGCAAAGCGAGACGACTTGCTTTTTTACAGAAGGGATGCTAGATGGGAGTGGATATGTATTTTTAGCATTTAGTACATTAAAAGTCTCAAGCCCTTTGTAAAAATACATATTAGTGTAAATAGCAATTTCAATAAGATTAGGGACTTCGGAACGACAAGCTTATAGGTCAATTGAGAAGTTAAACAGCAGCAAACCATTTCTGGATTTTAGCCAGAGAAACATTATGGGCATGAAACTACTAGATGTTAAGGTAATTTGACTACCTTACTGTATTCCAATTGTGTCTTGTGATTAAAACACTAGGCTAGAAGCTGAGGGACCATCAGTTCTAGTCCCGTCTTAGACATAAAAGCCAGCTGGTGACTTTGGGCCAGTCCTCTTCTCTCGGCCCAATTCACCTCATAGAAACATAGAAGACTGACAGCAGAAAAAGACCTCATGGTCCATCTAGTCTGCCCTTATACTATTTCCTGTATTTTTATCTTAGGATGGATATATGTTTATCCCAGGCATGTTTAAATTCAGTTACTGTGAATTTACCAACCACGTCTGCTGGAAGTTTGTTCCAAGGATCTACTACTCTTTCAGTAAAATAATATTTTCTCATGTTGCTTTTGATCTTTCCCCCAACTAACTTCAGATTGTGTCCCCTTGTTCTTGTCTTCACTTTCATATTAAAAACACTTCCCTCCTGAACCTTATTTAACCCTTTGACATATTTAAACGTTTCAGTCATGCCCCCCCCTTTCCTTGTGTCCTCCAGACTATACAGATTGAGTTCATTAAGTCTTTCCTGATACGTTTTATGCTTAAGATCTTCCACCATTCTTGTAGCCCGTCTTTGGACCCGTTCAATTTTTTCAATATCTTTTTGTAGGTGAGGTCTCCAGAACTGAACACAGTATTCCAAATGTGGTCTCACCAGCGCTCTATATAGCGGGATCACAATTTCCCTCTTCCTGCTTGTTATACCTCTAGCTATGCAGCCAAGCATCCTACTTGCTTTTCCTCCCACCCGACCACACTGCTCACCCATTTTGAGACTGTCAGAAATCACTACCCCTAAATCCTTCTCTTCTGAAGTTTTTGCTAACACAGAACTGCCAATACAATACTCAGATTGAGGATTCCTTTTCCCCAAGTGCATTATTTTACATTTGGAAACATTAAACTTATTATTTTACATTAAACATTAAACCTCATAGGGTTGTTGTTTTTTGGGGGGAAATAGGAGGAAGGAGCACCGTGAATTACTTATAATTAATGATATAATATATGACAATGAATGAATGAATGAATGAATGAATGAATGAATGAATGAATGAATGAATGAATAATTAAATAAATAAATAATAGTCAGTCTACCTGTCTTGGAAGAAATTATACAAAATTGCTTCACTGGCACAGTCTTTTTGGCTAAAATGTTGCTTTAAAATATAGACCATAAACAATGTGCCTGTAGTTTCAAGTGATAGCTGTTCAATATCCTGGCAGACAAACTGCTTTGTGCTCTTTTTAAGAGCAATTCTGGCAGCCCCAGATGAGAACATTGGAAGCGAGGATTGCTGGCAAAGAGTGTCTGCAAAAGCTCAGCTAATGCAGATTAATTGTCTTACGAAAGACTGTGTACAAAGGTAGACAACATGTAGCTGGTAAATACATTATCTGTACGGCATCTGGATTGATGTTGTTTTTAGGAGATGAGAGAAAGGGAGAGATTCTGAACAGCTTAGACAGTGATCAGGAGAAAAGAGGCAAATTTAAGTAATAATACAAAGGCCAATGCTGTAGAGAACATATTTTCAAAATGTTTCAAATCTCATTTCAGAAAGCAAATATATTTCATACAAATTAGCAGGAACTGAAGCATAATTCATATTAAGCTTGCATTGGGTATTCAATGGATCACATGAATTAGTTTTCTAGTCTCAGAATTGAACCAAAAAGTTGCTCTCATTTAGCATTTCCTGCAGTATTCATAATACCCTCTATAGAAAATGAAATTTTGTCATTTAGGGTATGAGAGAGAGTATTTTAAAGCCATATACTCAGTTTCTGTATAAAAGTGAATGATATACTGCAGGATCCAAACTGCGTCAGTACCAGAACCAGAGATTTTGTCTTCTGAGCTTTTGGACTCATGCTAGAATCCATGAGTTAGTTTTCTATCTATGAATTTAATTTTGAAAATTGTTTAAGAAATCAGTATAAAACTACAAGATCGTCCACTGCTAAAATAGAACCCGAATTCACAGGGAGGAAAGGCAATTATGTTTCACTTGTTTCTGTCTTTCCATCATTGAGGAAGGAAGCAGGAAATAGCATTCTGTATTAACTGTTGGGTTTTACTTAAATATCTAGTTTTATTTATTTATTATTTTTATGGGTCAGTTTTGGAGCAACCCTCAAGACATTTCAAGAAGGAGAAAAGCCAGAGGGTTGCTTAGTAGAATTCCTCATATATGGCTCTTATTCTCAGTGACAGTGTGTTTGAGGCAGGGGTGGGTTCCACTTACCTTCGCCATCGGTTTGCATTGCGACCTTTTGCGCACCCGCTCTGCTCACCCACACATGAGTGTTCCTTCCTGCAATTTGGCTTCCGCACATGCTCAGTAGCTGAAATCAGCCCGAAACACAGCTGAGGAGCTGATCAGCTGTGCTTCAATAAAAGTAAGTTTAAACCCAGGAATGGGAGGGGGGGCACTTTTACAAGAAAGCAGAACAGGAAGAACCTTCAAAACAGTAAAAAAATTCACACACACACAAAAGAAGATTAGATTAGATTAGATTTATTGGATTTATATGCCGCCCCTCTCTGCAGACTCGGGGCGGCTCACAACAATAGTAAAAAACAGTACATAGTGACAAATCCAATGCCCACCAATCCAATTACAATTTTAAGTTAAGAAATTCATAAAACAATCCCAATATATATAAATATATATATATATATAAGCACACAATCAATCAAATGGCAAAACAACATGACCAAGGGAGAGATGTTTTAGTTCCCCCATGCCTGACTGCAGAGGTGGGTTTTAAGGACTTTACAAAAGGCAGGGAGGGTGGGGGCAATCCTAATCTCGGGGTAGCTGGTTCCAGAGGGTCGGAGCCACCACAGAGAAGGCTCTTCCCCTGGGTCCCGCCAGACGACATCGTTTAGTCGACGGGACCCGAAGAAGGCCGACTCTGTGGGACCTAACCGGTCGCTGGGATTCGTGGGACCTAAGCGGTCGCTGGGATTCATGGTGATGGATCGGCACCAGCCGATCCAGTTCAGTGATGTCACCAGCAGGTTTCTACCGATTCGGGCGATCCGGGCAGAACTGGGAGGAACCCACCCCTGCTTTGAGGGCAATATGGGACATATAAAACACTCCATAAGAACAGTGAACTGTGAAGTTTCAAAGCTTTAGTTGTTTATTAAATTGACAATTTTCAAACAGGGAGAAAATATTTTCCCCTCCTTCATTATTTTATTTATACAGTAGCGGTCTTTAACAAGCACAGTTTTGCCATTTCATCTGGGCTGGCTTTTAAAAATCCATGTAGACTATTGCCTTTATTATAAATTAGGTTCCCTAAAGTTAAGTTCTCTAAATTAAGTTCTATAAACAGCTTGCCTCCAGAAGTTGTGGTTGCTTCATCAATGGAGGTTTTTAACAAGAGACTGGAGAATTACTAGTCTGAAATGGTACAGGCCAGGGTCTCCTCCTGCTTGAGCAGGGGTTGGACTAGAAGACCTTCAAGGTCTCTTCAGGCTCTTTTCTGAATGATTGAAAGCAGAGCAGGAGAAAAATGTGCTACCAATCCTTGCTGATAATTAGGACTGTTTGTGTCATATACAAAGCACTCTTTTGAGGATCCTTGAAAGTAATGGAAGTTTGTATGTGTGCTTCAGTAACTAAGAGACAAGTAAAATAATATAGTAATTAAATATGAGGTAGTGGGAAAGATGGGAAAACTGTAGCCAGAGTTGCAAATAAATTAAAGCTTGAGAAAGACTAAATTGTTACAATATTTTGCTAATTTCATATCCGTTCAGTCCTGGAGCCTACAGCAAGACTGTTAGAGTTGGGATGCTAGACACGCAGACAATAAAATGCAATCAGACAAATGGATATTAGTCTATCTTCGTAAGCTTTCTTTTGGTAAGACAGTGTTATGAATCCAGAGATGATGTCAGAAATGATAGAGTGAATTAACTCAAAAAATAGCATAATGGATTGGATATACTTGGATAATGTTCAGCATCTTAAAAAGAAATGTCCTAAAGTTTAAAAAATTGAGCAATATTTTAATCAAACTATTAGTTTCAGAATTGAACCAAAAAGTTGCTCTCATTAAGCATTTCCTGCAGTATTCATAATACCCTCTATAGAAAATGAAATTTTGTAATTTAGGGCATGAGAGGGAGTATTTTAAAGCCATATACTCAGTTTCTGTACAAAAGTGAATGATATACTGCAGGATCCAAACTGCGTCAGTACCAGAACCAGAGATTTTGTCTTCTGAGCTTTTGGACTCATGCTAGAATCCATTTTCAGGGAACGTCTCTCTAGCTGTACTGTGTATGGTATGTATAGTGTTTGTTATAAGTGGCTTTTATAATGTTGCTTGGAGTGTGTTGATGGCTGGCTTTTAAGTCGTTAGTTGCCCAGCTCTCACCTTCTAAGTACTTACCAGTAATAGGCTAGTAGTAAATCAGTACTCCTATTCACTGATGAGAAGCCTGTTTCTCAGGCGTCAATCACTTCCCTGGCTGTTTTTTTTCCTGCTTGTCCAACAATCTTTGTTAGCCACAAAATTGAATGTGTTTCCTTGTTGTGTGGCTACAATGAGTTCGGATCTCCTCATTTGACCACTGTGTTGTGTTGTCGCAATCTGGTAGTTTTCTTACAGAATACTGTAAGAATATGCAACTGAAGTATAAAGTAATCTTTATGTTTACTGGAACAACATTTCTGAAAAATTGTATTAGGAATCAAACATAGTAAAGCATATAAGTAGAAGAGGTAGTACCTGTAGGATGCTTAAGAATGAGTCCATTTGTAAGAAGACTGAAATGTAAAGAGAAATGAAGCTTTCAACACAACAAATAACAAGCAATGGCTGAAACACACACACACACAGAAATACAGGAACAGAGTTCTAGAATAGCCAAGTCAAAGCTTGAATCAAAATTTCAAGACACTGTGGGGTGATTTCATGCAGGTACTGCATCCAGGAAACCCTTCAAGTATTGCCCAGTTCAAAAAATATTATGTGGAAAAATGGAGAGAGGGAATCATCTCAGCAGATGCCAGAGAATAGTAGATGCACCTGCTTGAGGTTATTTCTGCCAAAGGGAGCAGTACCTGGTACTAGAGCCAAAGATCTACTGTTTTCATAGTGGTAGAAAGAAATGACATATTTGTTCATTTGTGATTGCAAGACATTTTTGTCATACTTGTTTAAATCACATCACCTTTATATCTTGTTTGAATGAAGATAAAATATTGGTATATTCGCAAAAAAAACCCCACCTTTAAGCAGGATGCATTCTTTTTCACATGACTGTATATACCTCCCCTTTAATTAATAAAATGATCTATATTACCAAATGTCAGGATTTTTTTCCAAATGATATTGAGTTTATGAAACTTTAACACCAGTGTTTTATTTAGCAGATTAGATTAAGATTTTAGTCATTTGTCCCTTCTTTCTTTTCTGTCGATTTTTAAAAACAATACCTGCCAAATAGTCTTGTCTAAAGCTGGTTTGAATAAACAGTTAATGAAATCAATTCTACCATTACAGATAATAGAGCCGGAGTTGTGCAGTGGTTAGAGTGCAGCACTGCAGGCTACTTCAGCTAACTGCTAGCTGTAGTTCAGCAGTTGAAATCTTACCATATATCATCACAGGCTCACGGTTGACTCAACCTTCCATCCTCCCAAGGTGAATAAAATGAGGACCCAGATTTTTAGGGGCAATACACTGATTCTGTAAACCACTTAGAGAGGGCTGTAAAAGCACTATGAAGAGGTATATAAGTCTAAATGCTAATAAAATATATTTCCAGAATGAACTGGGCAAATTTTGACAATTTCTGAAAAAATGTTTAGCGTAATCTGCTTTTAGGGAGGGATGGATTCAAGGATTAATTTTCTTATATAATTCGGTAATGGAACGACTGGCTGTCACAAAATCCTGTCCACTGTTCTGACCAATTCTTACAAATCTTTAAATATTTTGATGGTTGTTATTCTTCCAGTTTTATCTCCTATAATTAGTGATCGGGCATTGTTGGAACAAGAATTGCTGAGTCCCCTAGAATTCAGGGGTCTCCAACCTTGGCAACTTTAAGTCCCGAGGACTTCAACTCCCAGAAATCCCCAGCCAGTCTTTGCTGGCTGGGGAATTCTGGGAGTTGAAGTCCTCCAGGCTTAAAGTTGCCAAGGTTGGAGACCCCGTCCTATATTATCTACTAATTATACTGCACTAATTATATTGTACTGCTGGTTTAATGAACCTGGATTTGTTCGCAATTTGGGATGATTCTTGGAAATGCACGAATGACAAGAAAAAGACTAGTCCGTGAAGAAAATTAAGTGGGGGAGAAAAATAGGATATTTTTTTTAAACAATACGTAAGAATAATAAAGCAATGCGTCTCTCCTCGACTTCCCGCCCCTAAACTACAAATTTGGAGTGAGGCAAAGCTTGACACGCCCCTCGTCCCGCCCGCCCAAACCAGCAGTCAACCAATCAACAGTTACATTACCTGAGGGACTCCGCCCCCCTCCAGCGCTCAAGCCAAGTCAGAACTACTGTAAAGAAAGCCGTTGCTTAGTTCCGTTACCTCGGAACGCTCGCCGGCCAATCAGGACGAAGAGGGGCGGAGCTTTCTGGTTCTGCCGTCTTTTCCTCCGGGAAGCCGGGCTAATCAAATCCCGCCGGTCCCTCGGTTTATTGCCGCCTTAAGCTCCACCCCCGGGGGTCTACTCCTCCAATCCGCTGGCGCGGAGGGGGCGTTGTTTCGACTACGGCCCGCCTCCTCGATCCATGACTGCAACAGCCGCGGGACTTCAGGAGCGGTTGAGTTTAGCCGCAGTGCCAGCCCGGTGCTCTCCGAGTGCTCCGGTCGGTCCTGGGAAGCACCATGGAGCGGGGCACGGAGCAAGAAGCTGCGCCGGCCGATCCGATCCCGTCCAGTTCGGGATCGCGGTTGCCGGGCGGCTTCAGCTCCGCGGAAGCCTTGACGGCGCTCGGCGCGATCGGACGGCGGTTGCTGTGGCTGCTGCCCGTCTATCTGGCCGGCCGGGCGGGGCTCAGCGTGGGCTTCGTGGTCGCCGGCGTGGCCCTTTACATGGGCTGGCGGAGCCGGCGGCTGAGCAAGGAGCGCTCGTTGCACACCGCCGGGCAGCTCCTGGGCGACGAAGAGGTGACGGTGAAGAGCGCCGTGGATCTGGGCCGAAGCTTGGGTCGGAACGAGCTGCCTGCCTGGGTAAGAGTGCCGCGCCCCTGCCCGAAAAAATTGGGTGCGTTGTAGAGGAATCCCCGTCTAGTAGATATAGGCAGATGTAGGGTCCCCTGCTTGGGCAGGGGGTTGGTCTAGATCAGTGTTTCCCAACCTTGGCAACTTGAAGCTTTCTGGACTTCAACTCCCAGAATTTCCCAGCCAGCGAATGCTGGCTGGGGAATTCTGGGAGTTGATATCCAGATAGCTTCAAGTTGCCAAGGTTGAGAAACACTGGTCTAGATTACCTACAAGGTCCCTTCCAACTATGTTAGTAAAATCCTCCCCGGACGAGCATCAAAGCGCTTTACCAGGCAGGAGCTGGGATTGAATTCCGAGCAAAAACAAAACAAAACATGAGACTACTTCCCCATGTGCGGCATCCTCTTAAATTAGGAAGCGCATCCTGATATGTACTTATGTATGATTTCAATTCTCTCTTCCCCGGGAAAGAAGAGTTTTTGGCCTATTTTTTTTTCTTTCTTTTAGCTCAGTCTAGGCTGATGTTCCAGGGCAGCTGAAGAAAAGAAAGGAATCCACCCAAAAAGTTACTTGCTGCCCTCAGGCTTGTAAGCCTGTTGTAAAGGAATGGCTGCAGCCGCAGAGTTGAGTGGGTGGAGGGAACCCCACTAGCATCTGTGAGATAATGATATTACAGAAATCTCTCTCCAAGAATGTTTAAGATAACCCTCAAAGTCTTGGTTATTCATGCATATATGCATTGATTCGGTTATTGCTGAAACACCCACCCACCCCGCAAAAAAAGGGGGGAAGGAGGAAAGAAATCTGATTTTGTAAAAAATACTGTATGTGGTTTGGAGGCTCTGTAAGTACCGGTAGATCCATCTTACTTTTATTATAAATAAGGGAGCACACAATGGATTCTTTGAGGTGGGGTTTCACCCTTTTATCAAGCTCTGCGTCTTCTTCAGTGAACTGATATTTAGCATATACAGTAATCCCTCGCTACTTCGCTGTTCATCTTTTGTGGATTCGCTGCTTCACAGGTTTTCAAAGGGGGCTGAAATCCATTAAATCCATTAAAAATTCATAAAATTCTTCTACAGTACTGCTGTACTCTATTAAAGAAACTGGTAGGATATCACATGTAGTTCCAGCTGAGAAACACTATAGAATGACTGTTTAATGCAAAGGGTGGGTTTTAAAAGTCCAAATACTCGTTAAATACATTTAAAAAAATCTTTCCTCTACTTCACGGAAATGTGTTTTTCACGGGTGGTCTTGGAATGCATCCCCTGCGAAAAACGAGGGATCACTGTATACTGGGGCTCTATAATATTTGGGATTGGTATGTGTACTAGAAAAATGTGGATGCGCTGAGAAAATGGAAGACGAGGAGGGTGTCCATTCATTAAAAAAACCCAAACACCTGACATAATCCGTTACACATAATCAGTTGACCAAAATGTGACTTGCCAGCCCTTTCTTCCAGAACTCTCCCGGCCACTTTTTTCCTTTACTTGTATAGTTGAGCACATTCCCAAAGAGACCACTGGACTGTTGCTGTCAACCATCTTTATTTTCTAGGAAAAACATTTGGGGCCCCAAGATGTTCTTGGAAATAAATCTGATGCTGGGGGATGATTCCACTTTTTAAATTGAAGGTAAAATGTCTGGAAGGTTGGTGGACACTAAGGGAGAGGTTTGTGGTACGTTGTAGCCTCCAGGCAAACAAGATTCACGGGTTCTGGGTTTCTGGGCTTGATTCTTGGGTTTCTGGCTCCTTTCAAACTTGATTAGCAGAAAAATCACCGCCTCTTGATGCATGGATCTTTTCACTTTGGTCAGTGTATAAATCTAATCATGTGGCTATAAAATGTCTTCTCCAAGCTATTTCTGCCTTCCCTTTTGCCTTATTACTCTCCAGTATGCTCTGCTGATGCAAATAGGCTTGAGCTAGTTCGCCGAAAAGTTGTGTGCCTACAAGCACATGGGTTTGTTTATTTATTTATTTATTTATTAAATTTGTATGCCGCCCCTCTCCGTAGACTCAGGGCGGCTCACAGCAACAATAAAACAATGTAGAACAAATCTAATAATTTAAGAAACACTAAAAACCCATTATTAAAAGCAAACATACACACAAACAAACATACCATGCGTAAACTGTATAGGCCCGGGGGAGATGTCTCAATTCCCCCATGCCTGACGGCAGAGGTGGGTTTTAAGGAGTTTACGAAAGGCGAGGAGGGTGGGGGCAGTTCTAATCTCTGGGGGGAGCTTGTTCCAGAGGGTCGGGGCCGCCACAGAGAAGGCTCTTCCCTTGGGTCCCACGCATGCACAGCTTCCGCTGCATAGCGAGGCTCGAACAAGCACCCTTTCAGGGATCTCCGGAGCAGCGTCTGCTTCTCTCCGCACTGTAGTCCCATCTGGAAAGCATTACAGCTGAGAGAAGTAGCATTCAATATGGCCGCTGCTTCTCTGTGCCGCAGCACTTTCCGGATGGGACTGAGAGGAAAATGGTGGCTCACAGCTGCTAAATTGCACAAGATGCTTTCCCAGCCAGAGCAACAGTGGAGAAAAGCAGCTGCCGACCTGGAGAGCACATGGAGCATTTCTGCGAGCAACTGAGGCTTGGCTAGGGACAGAAAAAGCTTTCCATGTGGGACTCTTACAGGTGAGGAGAACCATCTAGTCTATTCCCAACTGCCACTCCCTTCTGGCTGTAGTTTGAGGCCACAGGAGGCTGTCAGCATGCAGGTGGAGGCCTGGGGCAAGGCCAGAGCAGGGGAATGACACGTTCCCCGACCCGTCTGAAACAAGCGGGTTGAGGCTCTGGAGCAAGGCTGGAGTTGGGGAATGGTATGTTCCCTGATCCGGCCGAAGCAAATGGCAAGCGGGCAGAGTCTCCGGAGCAAGGCTGGAGAGCATGTTTCCCAGCCAGGGCAAATGGCGAATGTGCAAGAGGCCTGGGACAAGCCCGGAGCAGGGGAATGGCATATTCCCTGACCCTGCCAAGGGTTAGGGTTAGCGATAAGCCAGTGACCAGGTGGGCAGGCTCAGGGCCCGCAAGAGGTGGTATTGGCCGGTTCTCTGAACTACACAAAATTTCCACTACTAGTTCCTCCGAACCAGTTCAAACCAGCTGGACACCACCTCTGGCTAGTTCATATGCTACATGAAATTTCTGCTGAACTCTCTTACAGTTTTGTTGTTCAGCTTAGAACATAACCACATTATAAGACTATGGCATATATGCATGCTTTTATTGTTCTTTTCAGTAATAGGAATCTCCGTCTAAGTAGCAGTAGCTCCGGTATCAACTCTGATTTATTTTTCTTGTTGTCCTTTCAGCAAATCTTTAGACCAGCCTTCTCCAAACCAATGAGTTCCATATGCTTTGGTCTTCAATTCCCAGAATTCTCAGTCAGGATAGACCAGGAATTTTGGGAACTGGAGTCATCAGCCTGGCATTTTCCTTGTTGGTTGCTCTGTCTATGCTGGAAAAATTAAATGTTATATGTTGGTGAAAAGGAAAAACAAACATCCTGTGAATTGTTTGGGAGATGCATGCAAGCTCCTTTGCAGACCAGTTGCTGCATTTTCCTTGGATTCATATCCTTTAATGCCATTTGTTCTAATTTTCTGCCTCCCAAATTCCCTTTTTTTTTAACTTCACAAACTCTTTCATCTTTGGGAGGCTGTTGAAAGCATTTGGAATTTTCAGGACATGTTGCTGTGGGCACTCCCAGGAAAAGCTGCCTTGCTGCAAAACAGCTGCCATGTTGTGTGCACAGTCAGTCTCTTAAGGTACTACTTAGAAGAGGGTCAACTAGCAAGTTCATTCATCCTCAAGCAGCCCCTCTTCTAACTCTGCTAACCTCTGTCTTTTGGTGGGCGAAAGAAACAGACTCAGTTCCAAACAATACACAGTAACCCACAGTTTGCATTTCTATACGTTACCGATGAAGTGGTAAAAATAAGTCTATATGCTGATGCTTTACTTTGCAGCATAGCAGCTTTCTGTTTAACATTTTATATTCCCCAAAAGGTAGAGTGCAACAGAAATAAATTGATGTTTAGGAGTATAATGCTGCCTCTATCTTTTTCTAATTCTAACCATCGTGTTAGATAGTTTCCATATTTGCTATCGCTACAGTTTCCTGTTAGCATCCTGTTTATCTTGAGAAAACTTCATATGATTTTTTTCTGTTGTTTTTTTTATGCACAGTGCTTTTCTAAAATGTATCAGCATCTTGAAGTTGCCTTCTGGATTTCTGACTGTTACTTTTCTTAGCTTTTCCTTTGTATATGCTACAAAGAATTTGAACAGGTACAAGCAATTAGGCCTGGCAAGACTTTTCAGAATAGGGTAAAACACTATACATAGTTTTTTCGGCAAAACTTTCTTTGATTTGGTGATATCCTATAATTAAACAAGGGTTGGGGGGTTTTTTGTGGCTCCAAAATGCTGCCCAAGATGCAACAAATCAAAATAGATTTTGCGTGTACCGACTGCAGCTAGCATCATATTTGCGCAACAGTGGAAAAGGGAAGTCAGCCCTACCGATGAAAATGTGATTTAAACAAAATACTAGATAGGATAGGCTAACACTTACAATTAAGAAAAAGGAAGAAACTGAATATTTTTTGATTTGGGACTTATTTTATCAATGGTTAGTGGATAAAAACAAGAGTTAGAAACAGGGAATTATAAGGAAAGAATCAGTTATATGAAGGATGTATGTTAAAGTGGGTAGACAAAAATCATTGTTATTATTATTACTGTTATTATTATAGAATCAATACTAATATAGTGAACACTGTTGCAAATATTTTGATTACTATTTCCTAAAATTATTTGTACCCAGACAACAGACTGTTTAATATGAAAATGGCATTTTTGTATGTTATAAAATAAAAAAAAACTTGATTTACAAAAAAACAAAACAAAATGCTGCCCAAGGACAGATCCTTCAGAGATAAAAAGGAATGGTTAATTAATTTGTGTACAGTCTATTTGTTTTAGTAGGACTCCTTGTCTAAAGTGTTCATTGAATGGAACGGTGTGTAGATTTGAGTGCTGGTACACTGTCTGCTAGATATGCAAAATACCCCATTAAACAGTAATTCTATTGTACTTTGCATTTGAGAACTTTTCTAGGATGAATTCATGGATTATTACATTTCTTATGCCTCAGGTTTCTTACAATGTAGATTGTTGCCTCTTCAGCAAATATCTAACAAGGGGAGAGACTGATGGAATGCAGTAGCATATTTCTGCACTGACTGTCCTGACGTGAAATGTGAATTTGCCCTTTACACCGATACATCTTAGAAGATATTCCAAATCTTGTGAGATATAAGCCAAGAGTCAACAGTTCTAAAGACAGGGGTGTCAATTCTTTCTATAAACAACTGCCACTCAGCACATGAAATCGACTGTTACGAGATGTTGGAAAGGCAGGCAGAATAAACCACAGGCTTATTTATACTGACTTGGATGAAAGAAAGAACTGCATTTTTACTCTGACAGAGGACAATCCCCTGTTAAATGCATCTTGCCAGTTCAGCTTGCAATAAAAATCCTTATCTAGATCTATTCTCAATTTAAGCCTCGCCACGCAAAATTGGGAGTTGGAGATGCAGAGCCAATTGTTGATTTGGGGAGCCTGTATTTATTTTGCAGAGATTGTACTGCTGCAAGGCACGCAATCCTTGGTAAATCTTCAGATATGGAACAGTCTATAACTGGGTATGGTTTAATTGAGCCATAAATTGGCTGAAATGCATGCTGACGTCTTTTAAATTGGCCCCCTTGCCATAGAAATTGTAAATAATCTTCCCATCCAGAATGATTCTTCTCATCAATAATGATAATTGTTGCAGTCGTATGTTTAGCAGAATGGCTGGGTTCACACATGGTGCCAAGCTGCAATATTGCATTATGTTTTTTTGAGTTATCATATTGTGTGGACCCAGCTATGGTGCTTTTATAAACCATGGTTAGAATTTCTTTTACTGCAAACTCAGTTAAATGTAGCTCGTTTAATAGATCACGACTAGTCACACTCTAGTTTAATACCAGATCTGCAAATTATAATGTGAAGATCCCCTGTGGAATTTATGTACAAGTCAAATATGTGATGCCCTCATTCTCTTCTTTACGTCTTTACAGCTAGCTCTTCCTTGTACCTTCTGGATCTCCTCTGTTAACAGCCTCCTTGCATTCCAACCATCCCAATTTTGTATTCAGAAATAATCTCACATGAATACAGTATCTCCTTGCTAATTGATCTATACGATAGAGAGAGTGGGGGGGGGAGAGAATTGGACGGAGATATGGAGTGTTTAAATCTGGTGAATCCAGAGATGATGAGCCTTCCCCAACTCCTGTTATTGAACAGGTTAACATTAATCGATTGGAAGAAAATAGGGGAAGTCCCTTATTATAAAAGGATCGCCTTTGCAAGAGATATAAATCCTGATTGTGCATGGCTAAGCGCTCATCTGTCCCTCTGGCATGATACCCTCCTAAGCCTGTGTGAGTCTAACTTCATCTTTGCTGGTCTCAGAGTGGTGAGGCCTATCTGCCACCACCAGCAAAGTCCATTTTAAGTGCTTTTTGTTTGGTTTACCAATACTTTGGCCTTTGAGACAGAAAACCAAGACTGTGAAAATAGTTCAGTTGGACAAGTTCAAGAAAATGCTCAGAAGGCACTCTACCTAGGCTTCAGAATTTTGTCTCATTCTCAGCCATCCCCTTTTGTTGGTGATGGGACAACCTGCCCTCTTTGGCTGCAATTGTTTTGTTTTGCAAACTGAGCTATTTTGCCTTAGTCCCTGGGGAGATAAGAGGGAGTCTTGTGTTCCCTTTCTCCTATATAGGAAAGAGGTTAGAATTCTTCAATTTTGGCCAACAAATATAGTCCTTCTTGAAGTATTTCAACCAGATTGTCTTCTGTGAAGATCATTCCCCTGGGTCTCAAGGGGAAAAAGTTGAGTGTGGGTTTGTAGCCTTGTGAAGGGATTACGGAGACATAGTAGGGGAAATTTTGGGAAATATGTGTCTAGAGCAGGGAAAGGATCTCATGTGTTAATTGCATGTATCTGAGAAAAGTTGTACATACATACTCATGTGTTGATAAGGATGCCCCAGAAGCCTATTCTGGTACCTATGAAAGGCTGATTTCTCCTAATTATTTAGATCTTGCCTGTTGTGATTCAGCCTGAGGCTCCTCAGGGACCGGCTGCGTCTCTGCTGGATCCATGCCCAGAGGAGGGGGACAGTGAACAGGAGGGGGAAGACCAGGCAGACGGGGGAGAGGAAAGTCAGGAAGAGGAGGAGGGAGAGCAGCCTGAGAGCCCGGGGGGGCTCTCCCCAGCTAGTAGCCTGGACTCATTGGATGAAGAAGCACAGGCTATAATTGACATGAGACAGCGACGTGCAGCTCAGATACGGGACCAATTAGAAAGGTATTTGCATCACTGAATTGGCAACAGCTGGGTTTGGGTGTGATTCTCCTCAGCAGGGTTTAAAAGGCAGGCCCGCCCTTGCAGCCTTGTGGAGCGTTATCAACTGGAAGTTCTGTGACCCTGCTTCGCTTCTCGGCGTCTCTGATCTTGGCTTGTGGCCTAGAAGTCTGGAAGACTTGGGGGAGGCGTGGGTTTGTTATCTCCAGCGTTGTTTTTGACAGCAAGAATCCTGTTTTATTTCATGGCCTTCGTGAAACCTCTGTGAAGTTCCAGCGTGTTCCTGTCTGTAAGGACAGTTTCTGTTACCTGTGTTTGCTTTGAATTATATAAACTGCCTTTGCTTTTTACCAGTGTGTCTGGATTCTCTTTTTGGTTGGTGTTGGCTTCAGAACATTGCCTAAAAATTCTTCTAAGATCTGCATTCCAGCTGCTGCAACAAACAGGGAAATGAAATACCATCTCAGAAATGAATTGTGGCTGAGCAATAGCAATAGGGTCATCTTATAGGAATGCAAAGACAGCAGCAGTTGTGGGCTGTAAGAAAGGGCTGTATGTCCAAACTTCTAGGCCAATGAGCTCACAGCAACTTAAGAGTATCCTTTGCCTTAGAATGCTAAAACAGAGTGTGTGTGTTTGGAGGTGAGGGTGGCTGGCGGTAACTCTTGTTCTTATTGCCGAAGCCAGAGCAGAGGCTGCCTTGTGTTTAGATTTCCCATTTTGCCCTCTAGCCTAAACCTTGTATCATAAAAATCCAGAATTTGTATCCTTCTGTGCTTGGTTTATCAGAGTTTGATGCATAAAGCAGAACCAGAAACACACATAGATAACAGATTCAGTTGGCTTCATTCATTCTTTATAAACATGATAATATATATACTGCTCAAAAAAATAAAGGGGACACTCAAATAACACATCCTAGATCTGAATGAATGAAATATTCTCATTGAATACTTTGTTCTGTACAAAGTTGAATGTGCACAACAGCATGTGAAATTGATTGTCAATCAGTGTTGCTTCCTAAGTGGACAGTTTGATTTCACAGAAGTTTGATTTACTTAGAGTTATATTCTGTTGTTTAAGTGTTCCCTTTATTTTTTTGAGCAGTATATATACAATATTACAAGTAGATATTACTTCTTCAATGTAGCAACAGTTACAAGGAATTTCATTTCCAGCAGCAGACAAGCTTTCAGTTCAGTGTAGACAAGAGAGGACAGAGTGGGCTGAGCCACGCCCAGCCTTCTAGCTTCAGTTTGGATTCTCTGCACAGACTCAAGTTTGTTTAGCTCCCATTGGCTGACTTAGTTGCTATGCCTTTTCATGGGCTGACCTTGTTACCATTGGCTCTCCCAGTTCATAAATATCTTAACATGGTTTAGTTTTGCTTTGTTAAAAAAAATAAAGGCAGACCCAAGCTCCGGTTTCTGGATTTTCAAGCTCCGATTTTTAGTTTTCACTGGACTTTACAGATCACCCTCAGTTATTGACAGATAGTAGAGTTTGGTGACTAAAGCTATATTATTTATTGATTTGATTTGATTTGATTTGATTTGTATGCCGCCCCTCTCCATAGACTCAGGGCGGCTAACAACAATAATAAAAACAGCATATAATCTAATATTTAAAATAACTAAAAAAAACTTTATTAAAAACCAAACAAGCACACACACAAACATACCATGTATAAATTGTATAGGCCTAGGGAGAAAGGATATCTCAGTTCCCCCATGTCTGACTACAGAGGTGGGTTTTAAGGAGCTTACAAAAGGCGAGGAGGGTGGGGGCAATTCTGATCTCTGGGGGGAGCTGGTTCCAGAGGGCCGGGGCCGCCACAGAGAAGGCTCTTCCCCTGGGTCCCGCCAATATTGCTGTAAAGTGTAATGCTATCTGCGACTGCACTACTTAGCTACAATAGCTCCAGCACTTCCAGTTGCTGTTGTTAAGAAGAGATCCGGGGGTCACCATTTGTGATCTCCTTCCAGCTTCTTCTCTGACTTTGTTTCTTGGAAGCCGGCAGTGAAGGCTGCAAATGGCGGTCCTGTAACCCAAGGGATGTTGCAATGGCTGGAACTTTGAGGACTCCTCATAAGTAGCACTTGTTCAGCAAGAACCACCTGTACTTTCCATAACTATAAAGATTAAACAACTAATCTTTAAATGGTCTTTAACAGTGATTTTCAACCTTTTTGAGCCACGGCACATTTTTTACATTTACAAAACCATGGGGCACATTGAGGGGGGGGGCCTAAAAAAAGTTTGGACAAAAAAATTCTCTCTCTTCCTCCCTTTCGCTCTATTTCTCTCTCCCTCTTTCTCTCCCTCTTTTTTTCTCTCTCCATCCCTCTTTCTTTCTCTTTTCCATCTTTCCTCTTTTTTGCTCTCTTTCTCTCTCCCTCCCTACTTCCCTCTATGTCTTTCTCTCTCCCACCTTCCCTCCCTCTTTCTTTCTCTCTCTTGCTCTCTCTCTCTTGCTTTCTTTCTCTCTTGTTCTCTTTCTTTCTTTCTCTTTCTTGCTTTCTCTCTTGTTTTCTTTCTCTCTCTGAGCTTTGCGGCACACCTGACCATGTCTCGCGGCACACTGGTTGAAAAACACTGGTCTTTAAGATGCTCAAATGTTCAGTTGCAATACAGACATTTTCCTCCTTTTATTTTGGAAATTATGGAAACGAAGATTATCTGCTGACTATGATAACAGAGACTGAAAAAGATCATGGGGGGAATCAGCTGATATAAGCTGTTAAAACCACAGTGCCTTGGGGAATATATTAAGTACAGTTTGCAGCACAGCTTGAGAATACAGTGGTACCTCGAGATACGAGTTTAATTTGTTCCGGACCTGGGCTCTTAAGTCGAGCAGCTCTTATCTCGAACGACTTTTCCCCATAGGAATTAATGTAAATAATTTTAATTGGTTCCAGCCCTCAAAAAACTCACAAAGTTAGTCTAAATTATGCAGAAAGACATGTTTTTAATGAAGAAATGTACATGTACATATAAATGAATAATGAAGTTTCTTTCACTTAACTTGTAAACTTTCTTAAACTTTTAAATTTACATATGTTCAACTTCTCTGCCACCCAATCCTGTAGGACAGAGGTCCCCAACCCTTTTTGCACCAGGGACCGGCTTTAAGCGATCAAGAGAGGAATGGGTGAATGAATGGACGGAGGGTGGGAAGGAAGGAAGGAAAGAGGGAAGGGACAGGAACAGAGGAAGGAAGCAAGGAAACTTATGAAAGGGGAGAGTAAGAGAGGAATGAGTGAAGGGAGGGAGGGAGGGAAGAAGGTGGGAAGGAGAAAGAAAAGAAGAAATAGAGGAAGGGAAGCTAAAAGAGAGAAAGAAAAAGAGCAAGAAAAAAAGCTGCAAGCACCCCCCCGAGCCCCCCAGGCCGGCTGCAACCTTTTAAAACACGCGCGCCGCTTCGCAGCTGTTTCCTGAAGCCGAACACGGAAGTTAGCGTTTGGCGTCAGGAGACAGCTCCTTGGCGCTTGTATCTCGAATTTGGGCTTGTAAGTAGAACAAAAATATCTCTCCCCTCCCAGCTCTTATCTCGAGTTGCTCTTAAGTAGAGCAGCTCTTATGTCGGGGTTCCACTGTAGTTTAAATTTGCGCCCGTGGCTTTTCATAGAAATAAATTCTCTACTCTAAGTTCCAGATAACCTCTGTTTAAATTGCCTTGAAAATTTATTGCATTTAAAATTTCTGTCATGCAAGGTACCTAACAAACCTGGAAAACAGGGAAATCAGGAAATTATCAGGGAAATTGGCGGTTCAGGAAAAGTCAGGGAATTATGAGAGAATTCATGAAAAAACAGAATAAATGAGGGGGGGGGAAACAAACTGTATTAAAATGTTTAAAAGTTAGGGGAAAATCATATTTTTAAAAACGGATCATGCTGCCTGGCAGAGTCAAGCAAAAATGAGCATAACTGTGGCAAGAACTTGCGTCCTCAGCTACCGATATTTCTCTACGGCTTAGCCATTTGGTATGACGTCATCTATGACTGCACCTTAACTACATAGCAAGTTACAGGGAAATGTCAGGGAATTTCAAAATGCTTTCCCCCTGACACCCTGTTATGAATCTATCTGCCAACACATTTCAGTTGCGCAGTGCCCTCTGTTTTTAGTTTCTTAGTTAAGAAGAACAAAGAATTAAGAACATGGTAAAGGCAAGAGAAGTACAAAATTAGCACATTCATTTGAGACGGTGAAATATATTTATTTATTTATTTATTTATTATTTATTTATTTATTTATTCTTTGTCCAATATACAATACATATGGAAGAGAATAGACATTAGATTTTTAATCATCAATACCAAATTACTATTGTACACTGTTTTATTGTCGCTGTTAGCCGCCCCGAGTCTCTGGAGAGGGGCGGCATACAAATCCAACAAATAAATAAATAAATAAATAAATAAAGATAGAAAGATAGAAAGATAGAAAGATAGAAAGATAGAAAGATAGAAAGTGAAAAAGAAGAGAAGTAGATGGGAGGGAGAGAATATATATGATATAAGAGATAGGGAGAGAATATATATGATATATAATATATATAGTGAGAGAGAGAGAGAGAGAGTGATAAGGAGAGAATATATATGATATATGATATAAGGAAAGGCAATTGAACAGGGGACGATAGGCACATCAGTGCACTTATATACGCTCTTATATTTAATTTGCTCTTTTATAACTGACAGAAGGGAAACAAACCTAGCATAATAATTGAGAATCTTATTTTTTAAATGAATCTCTAGAACAGAGGTCCCCAAACTTGACAACTTTAAGACTTATGGACTTCAACTCCCAGAATTCTCCAGCCAGCTGTGCTTAAGCTAGAGGAGTATGTGGAAAAGGGCATAAATGAATCTCCTTTAAAAGTACACAAATCAAATCCTGTAGAAATACCTTCAGAGAAAAGGAGTTTACTTTTATCTTTTAAAACAATGTATTCTCATCCTCACTTTTTGGCAAGTTGATTGCCTGTGTGTAATTTGGGATTGGGGGTGGGGAAAAGACTGCACATATAATACGATGTGGAAAAAACCAATCCACTGCTTGCCATAAATGGAGAGTTTTTCTTTCCCTCGTCCTTCTGCCTGATGACATCAAGCGACTGAGTTTGCACTCCATCCCCTGAACTGCTGTTCTTGGTTTGTTTCCTTGGCAGAATGCCCTAGCTTGCAATTGCAACATCTGGCATCTTCAAATCACTTACACAGAAAGTATTGTTTTAATACCCAAATGTTGTAAGTGATTTGATTGTAGCCAAACAGTCTTTCAAAAAGGACGGGAAACTGCCTTAAAACTGTCAGATCATGGATGGATCCAACTCAATGTTATTTATTATGATTGACTCTTCTGGATTCCTCTTTTACCAGCTTTGCATCATCCTCTTTAGCCACAGATACCAAGGACTGAATGTGTGGGACCTTTTGCATACGAAACTTGGTAACTTCTCAGAGAGCCTGGCAATTAGGTGGCCTATATCATTTTTTTCATAGTACAAGACACATCTTTTTACCCCCCCAAAAGAGGTTGAAAACTTGGATGCATCATATACACCAAATATAGTCCCACCCACCCAGCCTCCCCCACCCTTTGGCCTCTGCCTCCCAGCAATTTGCCTCCATGCAGCAAACAGAACAGAGCCTGTTAAGCCAAGGTATTCATTATCAACTTCCCGACCCTCAGCTGACTGAGATGCCAAAATAAAAATAAAACTAAAGTGCAGCTTTAGCTGCAAGGAGGCAAATTGGGAGTGAGAGGCAGAATTAGCAGTGCTAATCAGTTGCTGAATCTGGATGCAAAGAGTTAAGTTTTTTAAAGACTGCTTTATTATTGTTCTAGACAATTTAACAAAATGAAGAAGCTTTTTAAAATAAATGCTTGATCTGAAGAGACCCAGTGCTATTGTATCTTCTTTTAAATAATAGAGAATAATATATACTTCCAGAAAGCCACATCAGTTTTAAAGATCTGTATAAGTATAATCTGAATGTAACAGTGTCCTGTTTTAGTATTAAGATAATTCAGCTGAGTTAAACCCTGACTTAGTCATGTTTGGAGTAGATTTATTTAAATAATTGGGAGGAGTTAGTGTGATTACATTTAAGAAAACTTTCTGCCATTAATATACTGACATAATGTACATCCTTTGCTATTTCTATGCGCCAGGCACACATGCACAGAAATACACAGAAAAAAGTGTACATCATCTATGCTGTTTGGCAAATTGCTGGCCGGCAGAGGCCTATTTTTCTTGTTTTCTTCCCTCAAAACTAAGGTGCGTCTTATACTCTGAAAATACGGTACATTTTAATAATCAGAAGTAGAATGCAGCCTGGATGTGAAAAAAATAAGAAAAAAAGAAGCTGAAATGAAATAAACGGTGTAGAGAAGAGGGCAAGGAAAATCAAGAATAGGTCAGCACCAGAGGAAGATGAGCAGTATAGTTTTAATTGATCCGCACCCACTCATTGTCAATCAATTTAACAATATGTTGCAAGGAGATGAAATTGAGATTGATTAACATTAGCAAAATTTACCTGATAGTGAAAATTCCAACAAAAGGGGCAGCACCAGGCAACTAAGTCCAATTACCTGCTTACCGACCTCTTTTAGATTACTAATTGGTGTGTTAGCTGATGCAGTCAAACAGCATTTAGTTGAAAACAAGCTCTTTCCATCTGAGCAGAAACTAAGGAACAAAATATCCACTCTTAATTACCAAAGGACTTTGGAAAATTGCAAGAGAAGGAAGAGGAACTTGAATGTAGGTTGGAATGATTACAATAAAGCATTTGATTTGCTGCCACATGATTGGCTGATTTAACGGCCTAGAAATAACAAGCGCCAGTAGAAGCTTTGCACAAAAATCAGTGGCACAATGGAAGATAGAGTTGCTGATCAATGGTGATAGATTGGATTAGGTTAATATCAAGAGAGAAATCTTTCAGGGAGACTCCCATTACCACTGTTGTCATTGCATTGATTTCTTTGCCAACAGTACTGAACAAATCAGACCATGGCTAGCAGACATTGAAAAATCTTAGACATAGAAGACTATTGACTCTGGAGGGACTTGACCTACAAGTGGGCTGGTATGGCTTTTTTGTGGTATAGAAGAAGCAAGGTACATTGTTCCTTTCAAAGATATTACAGAAGAAATGCACTGTTGTTAGTATGGGAGAAAATTAGAGAACAATATCACTTGAGGATTCCAGTTTGGCTTTCAATAATGGAAGCACTGGTTCACTCAAATGTTATTAAAATGGGATGGTAGTATGTCACAAAGAATCTGAAGAAACAGTGGACCACACAGAAGATGGCACAGACTGACTACAAAGTAGCAACAGTGGTAAGTTGGAATGTCCACAATAAATACCATTTGCCTGCAAGCAAGAGTTGGTGGAAATAACAAGATATACAAAGCAATAGAAAATGAAGAAGTTAAAGCGTTCCAGGACTTTAAAATTCAAACACTTGCCACATAACATCCCAGTCTTAACAACTGCCCCCCCACCAAAAAAAAAGACACACAAAAAAAAAGACACACCAGAAAAAACAACAACACCCAAGATAATGAACACTGCAATCTCTGGAGATAGCAGAAGAGAAAGAAAACGTATGAGTTTCAACTCCTAGATTTCCCCAGACAGGATGCTGGCTAGGGAATTCTGGAAGTTGAAGTCTACCTATCTGAAAGTTGCTGAGGTTGAGAAAAACTGAATTCCATAGACAATGCTGATGCACTTTGCTATGGATTATAATTGTTGCAGTTTTCGTGATAAACAAGCAAAAAGTATTAGCATTTTTTTAGACTCATATATTTTGTGATCGTATGAAGAGACGAGAAGAAAGACTATTGTTTTAGTCCATAGAATTAGTATCCAGCCTCAAAAGTAATATCCTTGAGCTAAAGTTGTATTGTCGATGAAAGTAATATCCTTGAGCTAAAGTTGTATTTTTTACAGTGAAGTTTGGATTCTTATAGTGAATTGGAAGAAAGTTTTGAAAAGCAAGAACTTCTCAAAATGTATGAGGGAAATGAAAGATTTCCAAGTACATGTACAAATGTTTATAACAGGATATTTGTTGTAACATTTTTATGGATGCCCAGTTGAACATTGCAACTCTTGAGTGGCTTATAGCAAACAAACAAGCCAAAAAGAATCATTTCAGTTCAAACCAGACTATCATTAATAGTCACCAGGGTCACACTCAAATGAGAACTCTGTGCATCCTGAGCACAATGCCCAAGGAAATAGCCAGGTTTTTATGGCCTTTTTGAAGCGCAACAGGGGTGCAACCACTCTTGCAGAAGTGGGGTATGGAGAACAACCTTGGAGGATGGAGAGGACACCATGTGTTCCTACTCTCATTTCTGAGCCAATCCGGGTTACAATGGTCAAATATTGACAGCCACTGAAATACCACGGAGGGTCATAATAGATAGATTGATGCTATCAAAGTCTGCTAAGGGCAGTCAACAAGCACAGCCAAGGGAAAGTTGGAAGCAGGACAAAAATCACCAAATCCAACTAATGCATTGGTCACTGCAGTACTCCCTCTCCAGAGGATTTCAATCAACAGTGTTAAGGATCCTCTTCACTTCCTTAAGACTAGCAGGCTCAAACTCCTCCCAGATACAAGATCGTGGCTTAGTCAACTGCATGTGATTTGCAAAACTGACATTCGGTTCAATACAAAGCCAAGCAACTTTATCCACCAAGTGTCAGGAGCATTCCTTACAGTGATCCTGCAAAATCTTCCCTGGATCTAAATGTCTATGGAGATCTCAGTCCTCCAGGTCAGTTCCCCTGGATCTTTCCTCTCTAGAAGAGATCAAATTACCCTAAACAAAGCTTTTGGCTGATACTCAAAAGAGTAGAGAAATAGTCACTTCTATTGCCATGAATTACATCTGAAAGAAAGGCTTTTAACCAGTATCCAGTTGGAGACTCCTTTTCCTGCAGGTATCGCTTGGCTATTTCCTTCTCTGGAGATTCTCTGGAACGAAACTATGGTAGCTGTGCTTGCAGAGAGAGATTATTGCACAGGACAACCCAATATAGATATTAGCTTATCTGTGTATACCTGCATATGCCTAACTTATTCAACATATTTAATAATGTCCACATCAGTCAATAATCTGAAAGAATAAGAGATTACCATGTTTTGAGAAACTTTTGCTAGATACCTGGGGGCTGTTCTTACACAAAATTAGGCATGTAGATATTGTTTAGGTGTTGCCTAACAGGATTAAAAGTTTATTTCCTGATTGGCATACCAGGTATGAACTTTAAAAAAGCAGGATAAAAAGAATGTTGAGATGTTTGAGCTTTGATGATGGAAAAGGTACCTGAAAATGCTATAGATAGCCAAGAAAACAAACAAATGGATCATTGAACAAATGAACCCAGAGTTCTCTCTCAACGCACAAATGATCAGGCTCAAATGATCCTACTTCAGAGTCTTAGCTCTCTGAAAAAGACTTTAATACTGGTAAAAAGAAAGAGAAAATGCTGGCAAAAATAGAAAGGAAGAAAAGACGACAGCTAGCAGCAAGATGAATGGACTCAATTATAGGGGCTATGGATGCACCTTTGGGAGATTTTACTTTATTTTATTGTTTTGTTTTATTTCAGTTTTTTGGTCAGGCATGTATTAGATAGCAGATGTAGGTATAAACATGGTTATTATCTTATTATGCATAAGATTTGACTGGTTTTTATATAGATGGGTTTTATCAGGGTTATTTTTAGAGATTATATTCGACTTCTTTTATTGCTTGTATCTTTTTGTATTATATTATGTTGTAAGCTGCCCAGAGTCCTTCGGGATTGGGTGGCATAGAAGTCGAATGAATGAATGAATGAACAAACGAATGAATGAATGAATATTAATATATGAAATGGATATGAAAAAAAGGGGACATTAGGACAGGAATAGTAGGCATATTGGTGTGCTTATGCACGCCCCTAAGCTGAGATCCTCCCACCCCTGAGAAAATGTATGTCGTCACCAAGGGTGAAATGTTACCAGTTCGGTCCGGTCCGGGTGTATCTGTAGCGGTGACTGCTGGTGGTTCTGAGAACCAGTAGCGGCTGCAGCATGAGGCTCCACCCACCCACCCAGATGTTGCCATTTTCTTTTCTTTTTAACTTTCTGCACATGTGCAGAGGGTGAAAAAGCGCACGCATGAGTGGAGCGAGGGTGAAAAAGCACACACATACGCGAGTGGGGCTAGCACAAAGCACGCATTTCCAAACCGCTTGCAAAGATAAGTAGATTTCACCGTCGGTAGTCACCAAAAGTTGACACCGATCCATCTGCACATTATTAAAAGTAATCAGGACTATAATCTCTGTATTGTAAAATCTGAAAGAATAGTAAAAGAGAAGCTGTTACGTTGGTTTTCTACATCCTAGTCTTCATTGACAAGCCCAACAGCAGTGGAATATGGAGATTTCTTCTCTCTGACTCACTCAGTACCCACTCTGTTTTCTTTTGTATGGGAACTGTTGTTGCTTTGTTCCCTTCGCAGCCACACAGCTTAAGATTGGTGGGTGTAACATTTTGGGTCCGTGCCAAAAGAGAATTCCTCTAAATATAAACTAGTCTAGCACCTTCCTGCTGTGTTGATTCCTTTTGAGTAGGATATTTCAGTTTTGCATTTCTGCCAAGTTGGCTAAAAGAAACACGCCTTTTGATTATAACTTCTTTATAAAATTAAAAGCTCCAGCCAGGGTAGTCCAACAATTAATTGGAGGGCACTTGATTGGCAATTTCTTTTCTAGATTTTCCTGGTGCCCTGTGCTGCACAGTGGACTCTTTCCTCAGAAACATTGAATGGAAATCTTACATCCATTTGATTGCATAATTTATCTTGTAGGTTTAAAGCCATGTAAGTTTAATTATTTCCATAACGTTGCCACACTGTTTCTTTATCATATATAGGAGCCACCCATCTCCTTCCTGGAGTGAACCTGGGTGATATTGAGTTGAGATATTCCTTCCCCCTAGGCCATTACAAGTTATGCATGGTATGTTTGTTTGTATGTTTGGTTTTATTATAAGGGTTTTTAGTTGTTTTATTATTGGATTGTCACATGCTGCTTTTATCATTGTTGTTAGCCGCCCTGAGTCTACGGAGAGGGACGGCATACAAATCCAATAAATATTACTACTACTATTATTATTATTATTATTATTATTATTATTATTTACCAATAGGTACCAAAAAAACCCCATGCCTATGTACTGTATAACTATTATAATAAAAGCAGTTAAAAATGGCAATAAAATAATTAAAAGTAAAATGATAAAGTAGGAGCTTCAAGGTGTTAACCAGCGCCATGGCTGGGTGCTCTTCTGTGGACCTCTTCTGTGGAGTCTTGCCATTTGGGGAGAACGTTTCATATAGGGTGAGGGCAATGGCAGACCCTGCCAATCAGAATTCTTTAACTGACTGAGTAGGATGCCTGACTAAGTAGACCAATGTAACGGAGCAAAAACAGCTCCATAGGTAATCTAGCATGTAGGGCTTTCAAAGTCATAAGCAGTACCTTGAATTGGACCTGGAAGCAAACCGGCACCGTGCAGCAGAGGTGTTAAATGTGCCATTTTGGGGGTGCTCAAGATTGCTTGCGCAACTGCATTCTACACCAGCTTGCAGATACTTTTCAAGGGTAGAACTCATGTCGAGCACATTGCAATAGTTCAGACGGAATGTGCCCAGGGTGTCAGTGACTTCATAGAAGGAATCAAAGGTGGCGTATAAATGTGATTATAATCCACATGAATGATAACAGCTTCAGAATTTAGGCCAACCAATTGCCAAATGTATCATCTACTGAAGCATTCCTACTAGTTGAATATTGTCTTGTTGCCCTTTATACTGAGTGTTTTCCTTTAAAAGAGAATATTTGCACTGAATCTCATTACTTGAGCTAAGGAACATTTTTGGCAACTTCCAAATATGCTAAAGTTTATTAGGTTTTAGCTTAGTGCGATGCATAAATCCACTGTGATTGCAAAACTACTGTTGATAACTTAGTTTTGTGTGAATCTAATATTACAAAATACTCAGCAAAATAAATTAAGGTTACAAAGAACGATGTAGAAACTCAGCTTAGCTATCTAATGGTCAACTTAACATTTAGCCTGAGTATTCTTTTTTCTGAATTTGCAGGCATCTTGTTTTTATTTTTGTAATACTGCATGATTTTTATATTGCCACATTCCCAAAGGACTCCGTTGGATCTAGAGGCAGCAGAAGAAAATTGATTCCTCCCACTTAAACTCCATCTCTTTGCTGATATTGCTGACTCACATTCTCACCTGGCTTTTGGGCCCCAAGAAGAAAGACTATCTTGTTGCCCTATATGCACATTAAAATAATGTAACAAAGATTTAGATTTCAGCTTGAAAGCATAAACAGTGATCCCTCTATTATCGCGAGGGTTCCGTTCCAAGACCCCTCGCGATAATCGATTTTTCGCGATGTAGGGTTACGGAAGTAAAAACACCATCTGCGCATGCGCGCCCTTTTTTTCTATGGCCGCGCATGCGTAGATGGTGGAGTTTGCGTTCCCCGCCGCCCACGCAAAGGGGAAACCCCGATTCGGCTCCTCGCTGCTGCTGCGCTACCGAGCAGATCAGCTGCTGGGCGGCCAAAGGAACCTTCCCTGGGTCTTCCCCCTCTTGCTGGCGGGCGGGCGAGCGGCGGGCATCAGCGAGGAGCCGGGGTTTCCCCTTTGTGTGGGCGGCCGGGAAGACCCAGGTTGGGGCTTCGGGGGGGTGCTGGGAAGCCCCCCAGGCAGGCTGCGACCTTTTAAAACAGCCGCGCCGCTTCCCAGCTGAGTCCTGAAGCCAAACGCGGAAGTGGGGTTTTTTTAAATTAATTTTTTTTGTTAAATCGCGATACATTGATCCCCCGGGTATCACGATCCCGATCATTGCGAACGGGCTAAATCGCGATTTTTCAACCCGGAAGTCAAAACACCATCTGCGCATGCGCGCCCTTTTTTTCTATGGGCACGCATGCGTAGATGGCGCCGGGCAGATCAGCTGCTGGGCGGCTTCCCTGGGTCTTCCCCCTCTTGCTGGCGGGAGGGCGAGCGGCGGGCATCAGCGAGGAGTTTCCCCACCGCCCACGCAAACTCCTCGCTGCCGCTCGCCCGCCCTTCGCCCGCCCACGCCGTTCGCTCGCGCCGCTTCCCAGCTGAGTCCTGAAGCGAATTGGCTTCAGGACTCAGCTGGGAAGCGGCGCGAGCGAGCGGCGCGAGCGAACAGCTTGTCCGCCGCCTGCCTGCCCGCGCGCCCGCGGCTCGCCTGCCCTTCGCCCGCCCATGCCGTTCGCTCGCGCCGCTTCCCAGCTGAGTCCTGAAGCGAATTGGCTTCAGGACTCAGCTGGGAAGCGGCGCGAGCGAGCGGCGTGGGCGGGCGAAGGGCGGGCGAGCGGCAGCGAGGAGTTTGCGTGGGCGGTGGGGAAACCCCAGCGCCGCTTCCCAGCTGAGTCCCCTTCCCAGGAACCCCAATCTTCGGCTCCTCGCTAGCGCTGCGGAAGTAAAAACACCATCTGCGCATGCTACTTTGCGAAAACCCGATCATTGCTAGGGGTCCTGGAACGGAACCCTCGCAATGATCGGGGGATCACTGTATAGCGTTTCGCGAAGATCGAGATCGCGAAACTCGAGGGATCACTGTAAAGGTAGAGAAGGGGAGAGAGGAGAAGTTGCTCTGGCCCTGGAGTCCGCATCCCGTTTGCTCTATAATTTTATCTCTTTCAAAGGCCAAAATGGGAAGGATGAAAATGAAAAAGCCATGTTCAATTTCTTTGTCTACTAAGCACTGAAAAAGACCAGTTGATCAACCTGTTAGATAGCCCTTCTTAATCCTAAGTCAGATTTTCATCAGTAATGCAAGAATATGATTTTGTCGCATCCTTTATCCTTGACCTTGAAAACAACATATTCATAATTTGGTCATTATTCAAAAGATTATTTTGTTCAATATATGGTTAGGAATTCAGAATCATGGCCTGAATCCAGAGAAAGGAATGCCTTATTGGAGTATTTTTAGTATCCATTATTTAGTGCTAGCTGGCTTTTGAAATTGGGTTTTCTGTTAAAGTAATCACTAAAGTAGATTTCAGAGAAAAAAATAACACAGTAAAACAAAACAGTGCAATGAACTAAATAAATCAAATGCTCCGATCTAGTGATCTCAGGTTGAGAGCTGGGGCATCCAGTTAGCAAAACACAGGTGGAAGACACCGACTAAAGAAGAGATCCCAAGGCAGCAGTACTTTTGCTTTATGGAAAAAAATAAAATAAAATAGGAGACACTTATTATGCTTTAGTTCAAATTAATGAAGCTTAAGCTGGCCATAATTGATGCACCACTGATTTAATTGAGATTTAGACGCTTAACTTTCATTCAGCTGATTCTATAAATATCCAGTTGAAAATAATTGGATTTGACGTCTGGGTGCAGGTAGTCCTCGAAATAATCAGAATTTGGACCAGAATTTCCATTGCTATAAGTGAGACATTTTTTATTTATTTTATTTATTTATTTATTGGATTTGTATGCCGCCCCTCTCCGCAGACTCGGGGCGGCTAACAACAATGAACTATAAAGCCCTTCATGGCACCGGACCAGATTATCTCAGGGACCGCCTTCTGCTGCACGAATCCCAGCGACCAGTTAGGTCCCACAGAGTGGATCTTCTCCGGGTCCCGTCAACTAAAGAATGTCGCTTGGCGGGACCCAGGGGAAGAGCCTTCTCTGTGGCGGCCCCGGCCCTCTGGAACCAACTCCCCCCAGAGATTAGAATTGCCCCCACCCTCCTTGCCTTTCGTAAGCTGCTTAAAACCCACCTCTGCCGTCAGGCATGGGGGAATTGAGACCCTCTTCCCCCTGGGCCTTTACAATTCTATGCATGGTATGTATGTATGTATGTTTGGTTTTTTTTAATATTAATGGGCTTTTAATTATTTCTAACATCAGACTACTATTGTACACTGCTTTATTGTTGCTGTTAGCCACCCCGAGTCTCCGGAGAGGGGCGGCATACAAATCCAATAAATAAATAAATAAATGATAAAAACAGCATGTACCAATCCAATAATAAAACAACTAAAAACCCTAAAAACCAAACATACACACAAACATACCATGCATAAGTGAGCTGTTCCCAATGTTGCAATCTTTTCTGCTATGATCATTAAGTGAATTGCATGTTGTTATTAAGCAAATTGGGTTTCTCCCATGGACTTCGTTGGAAGCCAGCTAGGAAAGTTGCAAATGTTGATTGTGTGACACCTTGATACTGCAACTGTGATCCTGTGCCCATTGGTATGCCTGTGACAGTCATATGACTATAGCAAGGACCAAAGAACTGATGGATATGTGCTCTGGACGGCTGCTCCTTGCAAGGAAACCATTGGCAGCAGTATTCCACGGTTTGATCACCAGAGGATGATGGGATTAGCCATTTTGCTCACAACCCTAACCCTAAGGACACTAAATTTGCAAATTTTGCTTTCTAATCACTTTGGAAATTGCTCTTAAGCTACTTATAAACTATCAGAATGACAAGATTGAAAATCACTTATTCAACCAAGATAGGTTGATTTAGAAGTAATTTAGAAGTTAATATTTGAAGCTTAATATCCTAAACCAGAGGTCGGCAACCTTAAACCCTTAAAGAATCATTTGGACCCATTTCCCATAGAAAAGAAAACACTGGGAGTCACAAAACTCTTCCCATGCCTGATTATTTCCTCAGCGACCACGAAGCTAGCATATATAGAAACATAGAAGACTGACGGCAGAAAAAGACCTCATGGTCCATCTAGTCTGCCCTTATACTATTTCCTGTATTTTATCTTACAATGGATATATGTTTATCCCAGGCATGTTTAAATTTGGTTACTGTGGATTTACCAACCACGTCTGCTGGAAGTTTGTTCCAAGGATCTACTACTCTTTCAGTAAAATAATATTTTCTCATGTTGCCTTTGATCTTTCCCCCAACTAACTTCAGATTGTGTCCCCTTGTTCTTGTGTTCACTTTCCTGTTAAAAACACTTCCCTCCTGAACCCTATTTAACCCTTTAACATATTTAAATGTTTCGATCATGTCCCCCCTTTTCCTTCTGTCCTCCAGACTATACAGATTGAGTTCATTAAGTTTTTCCTGATACGTTTTATGCTTAAGACCTTCCACCATTCTTGTAGCCCGTCTTTGGACCTGTTCAATTTTGTCAATATCTTTTTGTAGGTGAGGTCTCCAGAACTGAACACAGTACTCCAAATGTGGTCTCACCAGCGCTCTATATAAGGGGATCACAATCTCCCTCTTCCTGCTTGTTATACCTCTAGCTACGCAGCCAAGCATCCTACTTGCCTTTCCTACCGCCTGACCACACTGCTCACCCATTTTGAGACTGTCAGAAATCACTACCCCTAAATCCTTCTCTTCTGAAGTTTTTGCTAACACAGAACTGCCAATGCAATACTCAGATTGAGGATTCCTTTTCCCCAAGTGCATTATTTTACATTTGGAAACATTAAACTGCAGTTTCCATTGCTTTGACCATTTATCTAGTAACGCTAAATCATTTACCATATTACAGACCCCTCCAAGAATATCAACCCTATTGCACACTTTAGAGTCATCGGCAAATAGGCAAACCTTCCCTACCAAACCTTCCCCTATGTCACTCACAAACATATTAAAAAGAATAGGACCCAGAACAGACCCTTGTGGCACACCGCTTGTAACCTGTCTCTGCTCAGAATACTCGCCATTAACAATAGCTCTCTGATGTCTATGCTTCAGCCAGCTTGAAATCCACTGAACTATCCAGGGATTAAGTCCAATCTTCACTAATTTATCTATCAGCTCTTTCTGTGGAACCGTATCAAAGGCTTTGCTGAAGTCCAGATAGGCAATATCCACGGCACCACCTTGATCCAACACCTTTGTGACATAGTCAAAGAACTCAATGAGATTAGTCTGACATGATTTGCCTTCAGTAAAGCCATGCTGATTTGGGTCCAATAAGTTATTGTTTTTTAGATGCTGATTTATCCTCTTTTTGAGTAGAGTCTCCATCATTTTAACTACAACTGATGTCAAGCTAACTGGCCTGTAGTTACCAACTTCTTCTCTACTGCCCTTCTTGTGGATAGGCACAACACTGGCCATTCTCCAATCCTCAGGAACATCTCCTGTTAACAGGGATTGGTTAAACAAATCAGTCAGGGGGGTAGCAATGACAGATCTGAGTTCTTTAAGAACTCTGGGGTGGATGCCATCTGGACCCATTGCCTTATTTATCTTTAATCTTTCAAGTTCTTCTAAGACATCGGCTTCTAAGATCACTGGAGCTGAATCCGTACAGCTGGAAGCAATGCTATATCCCTCTATAGTATTATTTTGTAAGGTGTCTTTTGAGAAAACTGAACAGAAGTAGCTATTGAAATGGTCAGCGATCTCCTTATTCCCATCAATGCATGTATTATTCCCGGTACTAAGCTTTGTGATGCTGCAGTTTTTCTTCTTCCTATCACTAATATATCTGAAGAAGGTTTTATCCCCCTTCTTTACAGATTTTGCTATTTCTTCCTCTTTTGAGGCTTTAGCAGCATATATTATCTGTTTCGCCTCCTTCTGTCTCATTTTATACACTTCTCTATCAGCTATACTTCCAGACTCTTTATACCTCCTATAGGCAGCCTTTTTTTCATTGACTATAGCCCTTACATCATTGCTAAACCATAGCAGTTTCTTCTTCCTTTTACCTTTAGTTACTTGCTTTACATAAAGTCTTGTGGCTCTTAAGATGGCCTTTTTTAATACAGTCCACTGGGTGCTCGCTCCTGCCATTTTATCCCTCCCCTTTAATTCATTATTTAAATATTCCCCCATTGCATTAACATTTTTTTTTCTGAAATCCAATACTTTGGTTGCAGTATAGGATTGCTCACAATCAATTTTTACATCAAACCACAAACATAGATGGTCACTGCAACCTAAATTTTCTCCCACCTTGACCTCTGAAACCCAATTCCCATTTGTAAAAACTAAATCTAGAATATTCTCCCCTCTAGTTGGTGTCTTAACTAGCTGTGCCATAGCTGCTCCTGTAAAGGCCTCTACTATATTCTTACTTTTGCATGTAAGGGCACTGGGGATATTCCAGTCAACATCAGGCATGTTGAAATCACCCATAACCATAATATCTCCCTTTACTGCCATTAGGGTAATCTCATCCACCATCTTGTTGTCATGTTCCTCAGATTGCCCTGGAGGCCTATAGATCACCCCAATTCTAATGACAGAACCGTCTTTATTTTGCATGCAAATCCAGAGGGTCTCCAGATCTTTACATGTATTTTGAATTAGTGTTGTTTTTAGACTTTCTTTAACATAAATGGCTACTCCACCTCCCCTTCTCTCTATTTTATCCTTCCTATACAGTGTATATCCTGGTATGGATATTTCCCATTCATTAGAATCCTTAAACCATGTCTCAGTTATGGCAACCAGATCCAAATTATCTCTAGATATTATGGCCATTAACTCACAGAGCTTGTTGCTCAAGCTTCGAGCATTCGTGTACATTACCCGAAGAACATTATTTTCATTATTAGTTTGCCCCTTATCATCAACAACTACATCTATTTTATTTACAGCTCCCTTTTCATAAGCTTCCAGAAACTGATTTATCCTCATTGGTCGGGGACAGAAATCCTCCACATCTGGTACATCTCTGTCCCCTTTACCTAGTTTAAATGCCTGTCCAAAAAAGTTCTGAATTCCTCACCGAGCACCTGGGTACCTCTGTATGATGGATGCAAACCATCCCTCTTAAACAACTCCCTATTAGACCATCTACTGACATCATGACTTACATAACCAAAACCTTCAGCTTTACACCACTGCCTTAACCACACATTAAACTCTCTGATACAACTTGTTTTACCCTCCTGGCCACAAACCGGTAACACCTCTGAGAAAGTCACTGAATCAGTATAGTATATAGTTGTACAGTACAGTATATAGTTGAATTAAAGATTCTGTTTTCTTCTGAAAGTTTACTTTTCTTGGATTTATCCACAGTTGGCCTAATGGGGGTTGAAAAGCACAATAAATTGTGTGCTGGTGGGTGCCACACATTGACAATTGTGACACATATTTTGAACGACAGGGATGAAAGACCCACATGCATCTCCAGAGCCGCAGGTTGCTGGACCCTGTCCTAAACCCTAAGTAGATATGTTAATGTCTAATGCTACCTATATACAGTATTTACTCTCTTTTTTTTAATTTAGGAGAGCAAATATTTCTATAAGCACAAGCTTAGCAGGCTTGGAAGCAACCATGCAAGTTCTTGGTTTTTGGCTCTGTATCCATATAATACAGAATTAAAAGCACAATCCAGCCTTTATAACTCATCTTCATTGCCTGCAGTAAACATTGAAAATCCAAATATTTACATCTGATTATGTTAATCTGCTGTCAGATATGTTCATTATTTTGGGTTGCATCTAGCAGCACTGCTTGGTTCTTGGAAGGGCTTCCAATCCTATGCAGATCTCCATTAATGAAAAAGAAAAGACAATATATTTATCAAATGTATTGGCTTGCAGTTTTTCTTCCTCCCTTCTTCAACGATTGTGCATGTCCTAAATTTGCTGCAGAGGCTCCCTGAAAACAGCATTAAGGAAACATAGGAAGCCAAAGAGGTGGTGGGAGGGGGGATTAATGAAAATAGCCATTGGTTTTAATGCAGTACTAGTCTTTGCAATGATTTTGGAAGAGAAACACCGATGGGGAGAAAAGAGCTTGTGCATTGAATCTGTTACTGGGATGAGATGTAACAATTCATTGTAAATTGCAATAGAGCTGAGGTGGCGCAGGAGGTAGAGTGCAGTACTGCAGGCCACTAAAGCTGACTGTAGATCAGCGGTTCAAATCTCGCCACCAGCTCAAGGTTGACTCAGCCTTCCATCCTTCCGAGGTGGGTAAAATGAGGACCCGGGTTGTGGGGGGCAATATGCTGGCTCTGTTAAAAAGTGCTATTGCTAACAAGTTGTAAGCCACCCTGAGTCTAAGGAGAAGGGCGGTATAAATAAATAAAATCAATCAAATGAAAAAATTAATCCTTTTTTAAAAAACTACCTACTTGTTAGTCATAGTCATTTTAAGGCCACATAGTCAGTGATTATAGAACCATTCAAGAACAGTTAAATAATTTTAAATAATTTTCTTTCTATTAGGATTCTTACCATTTAAGACCTACTGAAAAAAAGACCGCTCCCCAAATTTGCAAAAGTTGAACCCTCAGTGCAATCTTTTGGTATACCTTCTGCCGAGTTTGGGTTGTGTGGTGATACTGGCATTGCTTTTTCCAACAATATCTATGGAAATTGTGAGACTATGGGAGACTTGTTGGGATCCTCATGTCAAGGTTGGTCATGATCAACTTTGCCTGTAAAATAACTTTCCCCCAAATTTCTGCCTGGCTCATACGTCTCATGGGCTGCATTTTGGCTGTGATTTCATGAAACTTAACCACAAGACTGAATTAATGCAGTGCGTCTACCTTCTCTTTTAATGGCATAGTTATGCAATGCTTTCCATGTTTTGTTTACAATGCAGCATGTCACAATGCAGATGTTAGTTCACACAAGTCATACCCAAGCGATAGCTACTTTCTGTGCTGACACCCTGGTATGGTTTAAAATAGCACCGCCTTGTCCTTCATTTTATTTTTTGGGACAGTTCATTTCCCTTTTTCAGAAGCTGATTACTCTTCTGCCTCCCACTTTCCCTCTGGCTGCTTGTGGCCTCAGCCTCTTGTTTAATTAGATCACAGGGTATTTTGTATGTTAATGCTCTGAAATGACTAAACTCCCCTACCTTTGCTGCTCATTTGATTTTGCTGGTCTCTGTGGTAACCAATTTCTATTTGAATGACTCTGACGCAGTCTCTAGGACCAGGGACGGGCCATCTGCAGTGTGCGTAGCCCATGGGACAATCTCTGTTTTTTTTAAAGCAGTTTTGATTAAACATTTTTCACCTTTAAAAACAGAAAACAACAAACATAAACAGAAAAAATAGAAGAACAAAAACTAAGACAAACATAACAATATAGGGTAGTTTTACAGCCATCTGTATCAGTATATATATTCTGTTTTTATAATTCGTTCTTCAACATTGCCTTCCTATCAGTTGTAACAATTATAATAATATAATCACAATTATGACAATACTAATTATTGAATAATTTGGTAACTTTGATTAATGTGTAGTCACTATTAATTTAAAACTCCTATTTTTTAAATTTGGCTTCTGTTTTCTAACCACTTATATATTCTATTCCATACTTTGTAATAGTCCAAATCTTCCCTTTCTTTTAACTCCATAGTAATTTTGTCCATTTCTACACATTCAAATATCTTTCTGATTAGAATAGAATTACTATTTCCTCTGAGCTAATGTAGATTATAAAATATTTGCAACACTTACGGAGGAACAACTTTAAAAATATTAAAACAAATCATTCATATAGACCAAAATAGATTCCTTCCCAATTGGTAAATAAAGCACAGTACAATAATTATATTAAATGCACTTAAATATTATGAAGCCCACCAAGATAAACAATTTGCTTTAGTTTTGGTTGATGCACAAAAAGCTTTTGATAATTTAAATTGGCAATTTCCTAATACAAAATTGGATATGATGAAATTTGGAGGAAAATTTAATAAAATATACCGGCACTCAAATCAAACAGCAAAGATATTATTAAATGGAGAAACAACTGGAAAAAATGAATGTAAATAAAGGGGTCAAACAAGGGTGCCCTATATCACCTTTATTATTCATACTTTCATTATAAGTCTTAATCAACCAAGTCAGAGAAAATCGATATATACAAGGGCTGAGAACTAGGAAAGAAGAATGCAAACTGCAGGCATTCGCTGACAATAAGGCGTTTATAGTGGAAGACTCTTTGGAAACAAGAAGTGTATTGGTTTGAAAATTACAAGAATTTGGAAAGATTGCTAGATTGAAAATAAATAGAATTTCTGTTTCCTCTGAGGGTGTATTGGCCTGTTTCCAATTTTGTGTGAAAGTGATTCTTGAAGCAGTTAATATGTGTACAGTAGTGCAAACTTTTGTTCATTTTCAAATCTAGCATTCCTAGTAAAAATGGGTCTGGTTTCAGTTCTATCTATTGTTCTATAATCTCCTCCAGTCATTTTTTGATTGTATGCTAGTATTTCCTTGTTTTGGGGCACGTCCACCACATATGGTGGAAAGTTCCTGACTTGTAACCGCATCTCCAACATTTTGGGGTTAAATTTGAGAACATTTTGGCTACTCTCGCTGGTACACTCTCTGATCATGACTGCTGGGAACCTGGGCCACAGTTTCTTACAATTCTGAGTTGGCATTAGATTTTCATCATGCTTTCTGTTCATGAGCTCAGTAGTATGTGTCTCCTTTTTCCTCGTGTAACAACACTGTGAGGAAATTAGGGTTGGGGCAATGTAACAGGCCTCCAAAAACTCCCTTTTACAATCTTGTAATCCCTCAATTTAGGCATGGGATCAGGGTGACTGATGAATGCTCTTCCCGACACTCTGTGCCTTAGGAGAGAAATATCTGCTGCTACCTAGGATTGAACTGTCAACCTTTCAAATGGGAGGCGAGTGTCTTCACCATTAGGCTTTTGTGGCTGAGGTAATATTAGTACCTCTATCTCACCACATTGGCTCTCAACATTACAACTCTTGGAGACATTAATGACAAAAAGGTTGCCTATAACTGCAGGATAGTGCCATGATTGGAGATTGGATGGATGGTGGATGAGACTCAGCTGTCCCACTTAGGGAAAGAATCAAGATGATTTTAGGACCATTCACTATTTTATTTACTTTCTTTATAAATGTATGCAATACCTGTTCTAATGGCTCTAAGCAATTTACCAAATTACTTTTATTGCATATAAAAAATTCTGAAAGCCTTTTTTAAAAGCTAATATTAAAAGTCATAAAATATAAGCAATATCTAGGTTGAAGCCCCTTCCTAATCTTTAATAGGGGCAAACAGCATCCCCCCCCCCATAGTAGCCTCCCATCCCTGAAACAGAAGTTGCAGTTGAAATGTAGGTACCAGGAAATGCTGAATGTATCCAATGGAAGAAAGAAGAGAGCAAGGTCCTGCAGATCAGTGTTTCCCAACCAGTGTGCCGTGGCACACTAGTGTGCCGCGAGACATGGTCAGGTGTGCCGCGAAGAAGGAAGCTCAGCTTCTGGTCTCGCAACTTTTTGCTGAGAGTGCGAAGAGCAAAAAGTTGTGAGACCGGAAGCTGAGCTTCCTTCTTTGTGCCTTCCACGTTTTCCGGCAGCTGCAGCGCCCCGCCCGGAGCAAAAAAGAGAGGAACGAAGGGAGAAACAAAGAGGGATGGAGAGAGAGAGGGGAAAAAAGAGGAAGGAAGGAAGAGAGAGAAAGAGGGAGAGAGAAATAAAGCGAAAGGGAGGAAGGGAGAGATTTTTTTTGTCCAAACTTTTTTTAGCGCTCCCCCCCCCCCGCTCAATGTTCCCCAGGATTTTGTAAATGTGAATAATGTGCCGCGGCTCAAAAAAGGTTGGGAAACACTGCTGCAGATCATTTTGGTCTAAAACTGTGGCTGGTCTTCTTCAGAAGTTTGTTATGAAGATAAAAAGAAGTCTGGGGAATAAAGAGGATTTTCTTCAATTCTTAAAAGAATGATAAAAATATATTTAAATCTCATACGTGTTGTGGTTAGCTCTGACCCTGATCCTGCCCCAAGGATTCTGGATGTGGGGGAGACATCCACATGCTGCAGGCCTGTTTTGCCCCCGGTGGAATTTGCTGATGAAGGCTCCTCTGACCAAGAAGACATGAGTGACAGAGAGGAGGAGAGTGTGGCCGACAGCTCAGAAGGAGATCAATGATCTAGCTCCTCTTCGGATTCAGAACAAGAGTTAATGATACAGCCACGCATGCGGAGAGCAATGCATAGGCAACAACAACTGAGAGATTATTATCAAAGAAAATGAGGCCACCTGTGGTTGGGTGGGGCTGTGGTAATTAGTGAGGCTGCTATAAATAACAGCCTGTGGGTTTGGCCATTGTGGAGGATTATCTGATCCTTGTGCTTCGTGACTGCTTTACTGACTTTAACTTTTTGTGTGCTGATTTTTCCCCACTTTGAAACTAAACCAGAGCAAAGTTTGTTTCACTTTGTGAAAGAAGAAGGACTGTGAATTGCCTCACAGCTGCAAGCTAAGTATCACAGAACTAATAAGGGACTTGTACAAATTACCAGTTTGTTTGGAGACGAGTGCTCTTTGCTATACCAAAAGAGGGCTTAGTGTAAGTGAATTTTCATTATAAAGAACATTGTTTTGAAGTTTCAAATGTGTATGTGTCTGAAATTTGTACCTGTGAATTTTTGGGAGGATTCTACCAGAGAGCCCGACAGAACAATACAGTTGTTAAGAAATGGAAAGTATGTGTGCGCGCACTCAGGTGTGCGAAGAAATTGGAACAGGACGCTATCAGACAAAAAGGTTCTATTGTAATTGTTATTGTTGTTTTTTTTTAAAACAGGATACATAGACTTATGAACAAGGCTTACATTAGGAATTGGCATCCTTAAGCATCATAAAGGGCTTAGAACTTTGGAAGGAGTTTATTGCTGACAACGTGCCAGAAACCCTTCACTCTTCCCCTTGATTGTTCTCAGTTGAAAACGGCATCTAGGAATTTGAGTAGTGTGACAAAAGAAAGAAAGAAAAATATTCCTGCTTGGGCAGCTGTCTTCTCTGATCCGTTCTGGAAGAGCAAGCAAACAGACTGAGGATATAGATCCACTGTTTAATTTTGCCCTTGGCTGCTCTCAGATTTGGGTTTTGTATTAAATTCTGGCATATAAATTTAATAAATGGATAGAATCATCCTATGTCACAATTTAAGAGGGTTGAATCTCCCTCCCTTGGTTTGTTTTTTTTTTACTTTAGGAAAATATATAATTCACATCTTTAAAAAGGAGATAAAATAAATTATTCCATTATTTATTAATTATTAAAATAGAGGCTGGATTCAGCTCAGTAGGCAGTGCAGAACACATTGTCAAATGAAATGGTCTAGGACTTTAGGGCCGCTCAGAGCAAGGAAGAAACCAGGTAAGTGATTAGAATCTTTTTCAGGAAGCTTCGCAAAACCATTAAACTGCAGAATCTTATTTAGACAATTCATGTGTGCAAATGCCTCATTATCAGCTTGATGAATCAATCTGATTCTTTGGGTGCTTCTGTTTCCTCTTGATTTTCCTCAGTGAGTTTGTTGATGTGTGCAAAATAAGGACTTCCTATGGCAATGTTTCCCAACCTTGGCAACTTGGAGATATCTGGACTTCAACTCCCAGAATTCCCCAGCCAGCATTCGCTGGCTGGGGAATTCTGGGAGTTGAAGTCCAAATACAGTGTTCCCTCGATTTTCGCGGGTTCGAACTTCGCGAATAGCCTATACCACGGTTTTTCAAAAAAATTAATTAAAAAATACTTTGCAAGTTTTTTTTCTATACGGTTTTTCCTGCCCAATGACATCATACGTCATCGCCAAACTAATAATTTTTGCAAATAAATAACAAAAAATAATTATTATTGTTAATAAATAATTATGTTTATAAATATCAGGATCACTAAGTGTCTTATTCAATGGTGAGTACCAGTAATAATGGTGAGTAAATGGTTGTTAAGGGAATGGGAAATGGTAATTTAGGGGTTTAAAGTATTAAGGGAAGGCTTGTGATATTGTCCACAGCCAAAAATGGTGTATTTATTTCCGCATCTCTACTTCGCGGAAATTCAACTTTTGCGGGCGGTCTCGGAACGCATCCCCCATGAAAATAGAGGGAACACTGTATTGTCAAGTTACCAAGGTTGGGAAACACTGTCCTATAGCCAGCATTGCAGTCCTACAATTAATATCACCTTCCATCATTGTCTATTAAGGAAAATCAGCTTTGGGATTCTAGATAAAGGGCTGATCTTGAAATGGAGGTCAGGCACCAGGTAGAAAGAAAGAGGGAGGTGTCCATTTCTCTGACCTCAGGAAAAGACCATGAGGTATGAAAACTACTTTTGAGGAGACACCTACCACAATCATAAAAAAAAAACCCCACATCTGGGTGCAGTTGCGTTGCTTTCTAACAAAGAGGTAGGAACTCTGTAGATCTCAAGGTAAGGATCAGAGGCAGCCCTAGCGGGGAAGGGTGCTGGGTATTGTGATTCAGTAACCTTTGAAAAGCTGCAAGCTTTTCTTACTTGAGATCAATTAATCAATGAACAAAATCCATTTGCTGCCTTCATGAACTCCAAGCAGCTTATTGCCAGCACAATAAAACAATAAAATAACAGCTGAACAACTCAAGTACTCAAGAATTTAACTCATAAAAAACTCAGCAATTAGTAACATCCATAATTTGGAGGGGGGGAAATATGTATTCCCTGAAAATTCTGCAATAAAGCAATGTTTTTGCTCTTCGGAGAGTCATCCCAGTGTCAGCAGACAGAATATTTCAGAGGGTGGGACAATCACGGAGGGCTGATTTCTGTGCCCCCCCCCCAGTTTTTCTCTCTGCTTGTTTGTATGGGATGAGTTGATTGTGATTGGAATTGAATGTCCCCAGTGCCCATAGAGCCCAAACCATGTAGATTTGTCAATGTGATATCCAGCATTTTGATTTGTACCTAGAAACAAACTCTAGCCAATACAGCTCCATAATAAAGGTTATGTAACACAGCTGTATGGTGATAGTTCTTATTTTTTTAAGCAAGTGGGCAGATCTTTTTGGCACTTGCTGTAGTTTCCAAATCATCTTCAAGGACAGGTTCACATAGAGAAATAACCACAGTTATACAACAAGTTACAATCTGTTTATCCACAGAACTGTGAATTCTAGCCAGAGGTCATAAACCTGCTAGTATTTGCTTGTGTTGAATTGTCCTTCATTGAATTAGACACAAATCAAAAGCTTCCAATATTTTCAGAGGCTGGAAATGAGCGTTCAAGTCACTGAATTCTAGAAAACCTCGAAAAATATCTGCAGTTTTAGACCCAGGATTAATTAGGTCCACGGGAGTTTAAAATTGTACGCCTCCGCACCTCAAAACTTCAGACTCAAAAGTGAGCTCAGGCCTGAGGATTATAATTGGAGTCCAGGATTACAACTATGGGATCTGGGGAAAGTGAAATAAGGAAAATTATTTATTCTTAAGATTGATTTCTAGAGCTATCAACCCCATTTGCTAGAGAAGAGCTGTATGAAAAAAAAGCTCACAAATCATATAGAAGTTTCAGATCAGACTATTATAAAGGCAGTAATCTTCCCCATGAGTGATGTGTGGTGCCTTATTTTTATCCTTTGGCTTCTAAATTCAAACATTCTCTGACAAACACATAACTTTGGCTTTATTGGAGCTGGAGATGAAGAGCAGGGCAATCTTCTGGAGAGTCTATACGTGCATTGTTTTACCCAGCAGTTGATAACAATGTCCCATGTCAATGAGGATGAATCTGTGGCACGCATGGTGTTGCCCTATGTCAGCTCCAGTGTGCATGCATGCTCTGGGCAGCTGATTTTCAGCCTTGTTTTTGGCTGTTTTTGCGCTCCCCAGGCTTCAGAAAAGCCTCCTAAAGTCTGGGGATGGCGAAAAACGGCCCAATTGCACAACCGGAAGTTCATTTCCAAACTTCTGGTTGGGTCGTTGGCCCTTTTTTTGGCCATCCCCAGGTTTCAGGAGGCTTTCCTGAACCCTGGGGAAAGCGAAAAACAGCTCAATGGGCTTACTGAAATGGACTTAATGTGCGCATGCATGGGGGCAAGGGCGTTGCATTATGGGTGTGGGCACACACATGTGCGCTATCACGCACACTTACACCCTTTTGGCACCCAAACCAGAAAAGGTTTGCCGCCACTGTCCTTTAAAAAAAAAAAAACTTTATTAATTTTTCATAAAAAAACATACAGACACACAAACATTTAAAAAACATAATAGGGGTTGCAATTGCCCCTCTCTTCTTGAAGTCAATTTTTAATACAGAAAAAAGAATATATTCTTAAATCATTAAATCAACATATTAATCTAGATGAAAAGAAGAATTTTATTTACACATTCTAATAATCATAAAATTAAGTTAATAAAAAAAGAAAAACCGAAAAATTCTAATATCATTTTAGTATATTCGTTCATTTCTCATGACATTTAATTTTAATTTTAATATTTGTCTATCCACTTATAAACTTTATTCCAAATGATATAAAATTCAGATTCTTCTTGGTCATTCAGCCTTCTTGTCATCATATCCATCTCTGCATAATCCAATTTTTTTTAAACTACATCTTCTTTTTTGGGGACATTTTCCCCTTTCCAGTTTTCTGCATAAACTATCCTGGCCGCTGTTAAAATATGTACAACTAAATAAAAATAATATTTTTTATATTTCTGCTTAGTTATGCCTAAAAGGTAAAATTCTGGGGGGTTTTCTATCTCTTGTAGTGTAATGTCTTTTAACATTTTTTCTATCGTTTTCCAATATATCTTAACTTTATTGCAGGTCCACCATTGATGATAATAGGAACCTATTTCATTTTTACATTTCCAACAATTTGGGGAAGTGTTTGGGAACATCTTGGCAATCCTATTTGGGGGGAGGTGCCACCTATAAAACATCTTGATTTGGTTTTCTTTTAAAGAAACTGATTTCCAATTTGTAATCCATACTTTCTCCCATGTCTCTACGTCAAAATCTAAATTTTTTACACCAATTTATCATATTATCTTTGAGAGTCAAGTCTATATTTTTATATTCAATCATATATTTATATGCTTTCCCTATTAATTTCTTTGGATTTGTAGTTAATAAACTACCTAAAAGTTTTTTGCTCTTATTAGATATATATGTTTTACTGTCTCTTTGAAATTTCAACTGCATCTGTATATATTGCCACTGTCCTATGTTTATAATCCGAGACCTAACATTTCTACCGAAATTACCAAATTGAAGTTCTGCAGAAATCCTCCTTGCATTGTTTTTGAAAGAACAGCAGCTTGTGCAAAAAGAGTTACTTATGTGGTGTTTGCAGAGGAAAGTTGCGTGAGGAATTAATACCTCTGTCTTTTAGCAAAGGACATTGCAGCATGATCGGAGGCCACTTGTTTAATTGTTTTTCAGTCCTTTTGATCTTAGGTGATTTATCTCCCTTCCCCCGCTTAATATTCACGAAGCTTCTGAAAATAAACCTTCTGCAGTATTCAAGGGGAGAGGACCTGGCCCTCTTCCACCCCACCCACCCACCCCCTGCGCACGATCTCATTCAAATGCTTTTTTTTTTTTCCATAAAGTCACACTGTCAATATTTGGTGTCCTCTCCCCCTGGGGATTTTGAATCTTTTCAACCATGCTCGCAAGAGGAATATGCCCAGGTTGCAAATATGATGACAATTTAAAAAATGCAGCAGTGAGCAATTGTCTCATTGTCCTTTTCCTTATTTCCAGCCCAGTAGAAAGTTAATTCTTTATGGTCAATGAAAGGTGAAGCTGTGCGGGTGAGCTGGCTGAAGCAAACATCCCAGAAAGTGCATGCTCTTTTAAAAGAAACAGTAAAGGTCTAAAATAGTGCAGCTATTTTAGAGAACTGCGGTTGTATCAAATGCTTGTGACTACTGTATTCACGAGCTGTTTTGCAATGATGTAAATCTTGGGTTTTTTTGCCCTTGATGCTTTTCACCCCGTCTTAATTTTTTTACCCTTGCAACAAGAGAAGCAAACAGCTGCTGAGAAAGGGCCTCTTGCTTAGGGAGATAGGAGATCCGAAGTTCCTCTTGAATCTTGGCCAAAGGTTCGCATTTTTCTTCTACTGAGCTGTTATTGTTAAAAGGCCAGAAAGAAACGATTATAGACGCATGGATGGTAGCTGGGTGGAAAAAAACCTGTCTCCCTTTGGCACTCAGAGCTGGGCACAAACCTAACCTGTTGACTGCAGTCTTATGTTTGGCGCCCTTCTTGCATGGTGGAAGGTCTTAAGCATAAAACGTATCAGGAAAGACTTAATGAACTCAATCTGTATAGACTGGAGGACAGAAGGAAAAGGGGGGACATGATCGAAACATTTAAATATGTCAAAGGGTTAAATAAGGTCCAGGAGGGAAGTGTTTTTAATAGGAAAGTGAACACAAGAACAAGGGGACACAATCTGAAGTTAGTTGGGGGGAAGATCAAAAGCAACGTTAGAAAATATTATTTTTCTGAAAGAGTAGTAGATCCTTGGAACAAACTTCCAGCAGACGTGGTTGGTAAATCCACAGTAACTGAATTTAAACATGTCTGGGATAAACATATATCCATTGTAAGATAAAATAGTATAAGGGCAGACTAGATGGACCATGAGGTCTTTTTCTGCCGTCAGTCTATGTTTCTATGTTTCTATTATCACCACCTGAAGCTTCAGTGAAACATAGAGCAGGGGTCCCCAAACTTGGCAACTTTAAGAGTTGTGGACTTCAACTCCCAGAATTCTCCAACCAGCTACACTGGCCAGAGAATTCTGGGAGTTGAAGTCCACAAGTCTTAAAGTTGCCAAGCTTGAAAACCTCTGACACAGAGCCTTTTTAGGGGAGGGGAGAATCAGAGACCTTCCTGACTATTTTTGTCCTGGCTTTCCTCTCATATTGGGGGGGTTGATGGGATTTTTATATTGTAATTTTTAATGTAAGCCACACAGAGCTCCTATGTGTGAGCCGGTCAGCCATTAACATCAGTTTAATACATAAATAAATAACATTAGAGAGAACAAGTTGATCTTGAGACACTTTTACACTTCTAGAAACAGTTTGCCTGGAAAGGACCATATTTGGAAGAGTGTTTTGTTCGTGATGGGAAAATGCAGGCAAAAAGTTGTATTTCTTTATTTTTTCTTTTCTTTTTTGCTGGCTCAGAAATTCTGGGAGTTGAAATCCACAAGTCATAAAGGGACCATCATTCCCCACTTTTTCACTAAAAAAGGTAAAGCTCCAGAGGCCTGGAGCAAGAGAAACTGTTCTACATGAACTGCGAAAATAATAGCAAGTACTGTACTGCTAAATGGTTGGAGTTACCCCAGACATGAGATGTTGTGGTTAGCTCTGGTCCTGCCCCTGCCCCAAGGACTGTGGATGTGGAGGAGACATCCACATGCTGCAGGCCTGTTTTGCCGCCCCCCGCCCCGTGGAATCTTCTGATGAAGGCTCCTCTGACCAAGAAGACATGAGTGACAGGGAGGAGGAGGGTGGGGCAGACAGCTCAGAAGGAGATCAATTATCTAGCTCCTCCTTGGATTCAGAACAAGAGTTAATGATACAGCCACGCATGCGGAGAGCGATGCATAGGCAACAACAACTGAGAGATTATCAAAGAAAATGAGGCCACCTGTGGTTGGGTGGGTCGGTGGTAATTAGTGAGGCTGCTATAAAGAGCAGCCTGTGGGTTTGGCCATTGTGGAGGATTATCTGATCGTTGTGTTTCATGACTGCTTTACTGACTTTGACATTTTGTGTGCTGATTTTTCCCCACTTTGAAACTAAACCAGAGCAAAGTGTGTTTCACTTTGTGAAAGAAGAAGGACTGTGAATTACCTCACAGCTGCAAGCTAAGTATAACAGAACTGATAAGGGACTTGTACAAATTACCAGTTTGTTTGGAGACGAGTGCTCTTTGCCATACCAAAAGAGGGCTTCGTTTAAGTGAATTTTCATTATAAAGAACATTGTTTTGAATTTTCAAACGTGTGTGTGTCTGAAATTTGTACCTGTGAATTTTTGGGTGGAGTGTACCAGAGAGCCCGACAGAACAGTGAGGGGGAAATCTATGGGCGAAGATGCAGACTACTTTGTTCCAACATTCAAGTTATCTTTAAATAATAAGTAATTGTTACAGTTAAACTTCGCTTTGAGTTCTACCTTCCTTTGTCATAGAAACATAGAAACATAGAAGTCTGACGGCAGAAAAAGACCTCATGGTCCATCTAGTCTGCCCTTATACTATTTTCTGTATTTTATCTTAGGATGGATATATGTTTATCCCAGGCATGTTTAAATTCAGTTACTGTGGATTTATCTACCACGTCTGCTGGAAGTTTGTTCCAAGGATCTACTACTCTTTCAGTAAAATAATATTTTCTCATGTTGCTTTTGATCTTTCCCCCAACTAACTTCAGATTGTGTCCCCTTGTTCTTGTGTTCACTTTCCTATTAAAAACACTTCCCTCCTGAACCTTATTTAACCCTTTAACATATTTAAATGTTTCGATCATGTCCCCCCTTTTCCTTCTGTCCTCCAGACTATACAGATTGAGTTCATTAAGTCTTTCCTGATACGTTTTATGCTTAAGACCTTCCACCATTCTTGTAGCCCGTCTTTGGACCCGTTCAATTTTGTCAATATCTTTTTGTAGGTGAGGTCTCCAGAACTGAACACAGTATTCCAAATGTGGTCTCACCAGCATTCTATATAGCGGGATCACAATCTCCCTCTTCCTGCTTGTTATACCTCTAGCTATGCAGCCAAGCATCCTACTTGCTTTCCCTACCGCCTGACTGCACTGTTCACCCATTTTGAGACTGTCAGAAATCACTACCCCTAAATCCTTTTCTTCTGAAGTATTTGCTAATACTGTACAGAACTGCCAATACAATACTCAGATTGAGGATTCCTTTTCCCCAAGTGCATTATTTTACATTTGTCAGTGTGTGCTAGTTAAGTCTGACTATCTTTTGCTGCTTTTGCACAGGAGAATATTCTGTATAATTTCAGACTATTTTTCTGAAGATTTATCTTTACTTTTCTCATTGAAAAGTAAAATTTAGCTCACTAACTGAAAATTTAGCTCACTAAGTTTGATTTTGTTTATTTCTTGTGGGATGGATTCGTCTCCCAATGGAGGAAGGAAGTGCCAAAATCAGTAGTGATGTGCCTCTAAGCTGTGGGCCCAGAAGGATACATTCTAGAAAGTACTGTATTTCATTTTTCATATGTTTACCTTTTATTAGCCACAACGCTAGGACAGGTTTGGAAGCCTTATTTCTTCCAGACTTGGTTTAGGAAAAGCATATTCTGGGAAGCAAGCAGTAGCAGCAAGAACAACTAGACAACTGCTATATACTGTTCTGCCGGGCTCTCTGGTAGGAGCCTCCCAAAAATTCAAGGGTACAAATTTCAGTCACACACATGTTTGAAAATTCAAAACAATGTTCTTTATCACAAAATTCAAAATAAACTAAGCACTCTTTTTGCATTGCAAAGAGCACTCATCCCAAAACAACCGGGTAGTCTGTACAATTTCCCTTAAGCAGGCATTAAGTACTTAGCTAGCAGCTGTGAAGAAACTTCACACCCCTTCTTCTTCCAACGAAGTGAGACACACACACACACATTGCTCTGCTTTGGTTTCAAAGGCGTGAAAAATCAACAAACTCCAGAAAACAGCAACACAGCATTCCTGAAGAACTGCGATCAGATACTCTTCCACAACGGCCAAACCCACACGCTGCTATTTATAGCAGCAGCCCTAATTACTGGAGCCCCACCCAACCACAGGTGGCATCTCTTATCTCCTGTAATATGTCCTTACTTGGTCTCTTGTACGCATAACTCTGCGCTTGCGTGGGTCCAAGACGTCTTCATCCGAATCAATGGAAGATAAGGGAGATTGACTGCCGGCTGTGTGCCAAGCCCCCCTCTTCCAAGTCACTCCCACCTTCTTTTTCGTCCGAGGAAACTAAACTCTGAACTGACTCTGTCGGCAATAACATAGGTCTATGACATGTTGAAGTTTCCCCTGCATCCACCTCCACATTTTCTGGAGCAGGAGTTTGGCCACAGCCAACCACAACATATACCAAGGCAAAAACAAGGGGCCAGATGTTTAGAACTTGAGGGCTTTGGGAAAAGGATATTTGAAACCTCCTGCCCTTCAATCTATGGGAACACTACTTTGCTATTACTTCAATGGAAGCAACTATCGCTTAATATTTTGAACCCAACCTATGCGAGGTTTCTGCCATGTTCAGGGAGCTTTGCAATAAGAACAGAAAAACATGGGTACTCAAGAACTATTATGCATCTATTTTATTTGTATAGGTTCTAATAAGCTATTATTTATTTCTACAAACTGACCAAGAAATACAATAGCACTGTGAATTTCTGTCATTGCTAGGAATCATTCCTCTGATAAATTGAATCGCCAATAATTGAATGATTGGGTATATTTTAGATTGAGTTATTTCATGTAGTCCTAATATGGGCCATCTATTTTTAAGGGAAGTTGGAAAGTGATGAATCCAAGTCTTTTGGAAAGTATGAGTAATAATTTCTCATGTAGTGATTTTTTTTAAAAAAATGCATGGCCCTGGCTTTTTTTCCTCTTAAAAGACTAAGAGGAATTTTAATACTCCACAGTCAAAAAGTCACCTAAGGATCAAGTGAGGAGATGAATACAGTAACTCATAAATTCTTAATTTTGGTTACGTTTCTAACTGGTATTGCTTTTGAAGTTCTTTGGATACCATACTAAGCCAAAACTCTTCTGAGTTCTACCTTTTTATTTATCTTTTGTGGTTTATAATGCTGTAAGCCTCCCAGAATCATTTTGAAGCAAGATGGATGGCAAAATACATTTAATCATAAATAAATAAAATTATTCACAATAAATTTGCTAACCTGCTCTTCTATTGCTTTGGCTTAGCCTCATCCACTGGCAACAGCCACGGTATTAATCACAAGTTTCTTTTCTCTCAAAACCAGGAGGCTGGTTTTCAAACTAGAATTGAAAGCTGGTTTCACAGATATAATATCCCAACCTTGTCTTCTAGTAATTTCTGTTTTGCTTAAATCAGTGTTTCCCAGAAGAATGCTTTCACATCGCTAGGGAATTATGGGAGTTGTAGTGTTGACCTAGCTGTGATCAGAAGGCCAGGGCTCACTAGAAGTTTGTGCTTTCTCCCTCTGCGAAAAGATGCCAGCTGTCCTTAGAAGGCAATGTTGGCTCTAGAGTTCTTGCCAGCGCTCTGTGAGCAGGACTTGAACTTTTTAAAAAATCACTCTAATGGAAAATTAATTCCAAGCTATTGGGCCAGAATAAAAGGTAAATATTGATAGTATATCAGCCATATGGCAGCTGAATCTTTGAGGCACGATCCCTGACTTCCAAGGCCGCACTGTGTTGTATAAGTAGCACATGGTATGAGTATCAGCTAATTTTTTTTTTTTAGGTTTTTTTTTAACAGTGCCCACATATACATCAATAAATATACCATAAACCATATCAAACTTTACATACTATCCAATAAACAATTAACAAACATCCTAATCTTGCACCTTTTATAATCTTGTTACCTGTCTGTTTTCCCATAATACTTCATGTCACTCCCTTCTCTCTATCTCCTTCTCTTCACCTCAGTTGTTCTCAACCTTTCTAATGCCGCGACCCCTTAATACAGTTCCTCATATTGTGGTGACCCCCAACCATAAGTCTAGAACCAATTCTCCCAACAGAGCTTTAAGCCGCCTGAGTCTACGGATCAAATAAATGAGCGAGCGAGCAAGCAAGCAAGCAAGCAAGCAAGGAAGGAAGCAAGCAAGGAAGCAAGCAAGCAAGCAAGCAAGCAAGCAAGCAAGCAAGCAAGCAAGCAAGCAAGGCCAGGCCAGGCCAGGCCAGGCCAGGCCAAGCCAAGCCAAGCCAAGCCAAGCCAAGCCAAGCCAGCAAGCAGCTAGCTAGCTGATTGGGAGGAAGGTAGGAGGGACACCCCCACTGTAAAGGCCTTTTTGCCACAGTTGTTAAATGAATCACTGGAGTTGTTAGGTTAATAACAGAGTTGTTTAATTAAACTGGTTTCCCATTTACTTTGCTTGTCACAAAAGTGGATCACGCTGCAACTGTCATAAATATGAATCAGTTGCTGAGCATTCAAATGTTTATCATATGACCATGAGGATGCTGCAGTGGTCAAAAGTATGAAAAACAGTCATAAGTCACTTTTCTCAGTGCCTTTGTAACTTCGAACTGTCACTAAAAAACTTTTATAAATTGAGGACTACCTGTACTAAATCAAGAGGCAGAAAAACCCCATCCATTTATGCAAAAGAGAGTAGCTTCCATTTATAGAGCATATATGAGTGGAAGAAAGAGATGTCAAATGCCTGTCAGATGTAATATTTCAGTGCAAAAATCTATTTCATATTCATATTTCTATTTCCCAAAGCAGCATATAAATTTAACAAATAAATGAAATCAGGATCCATTTCCTATAAGAAGCTGTTTGATCTTTGTAATTAATTCCGAACTCTTATTGTAAAAGTTTCAATATTTCAATGTTACCTGGGCTTTTAGTCCTCTTATAACATTTAGAATCAACATCTTATTTAGCTTTTTGCTGTTTAGAAACATAGAAACATAGAAGTCTGACGGCAGAAAAAGACCTCATGGTCCATCTAGTCTGCCCTTATACTATTTTCTGTATTTTATCTTAGGATGGATATATGTTTATCCCAGGCATATTTAAATTCAGTTACTGTGGATTTATCTACCACGTCTGCTGGAAGTTTGTTCCAAGGATCTACTACTCTTTCAGTCAAATAATATTTTCTCACGTTGCTTTTGATCTTTCCCCCAACTAACTTCAGATTGTGTCCCCTTGTTCTTGTGCTCACTTTCCTATTAAAAACACTTCCCCCCTGGACCTTATTTAACCCTTTAACATATTTAAATGTTTCGATCATGTCCCCCCTTTTCCTTCTGTCCTCCAGACTATACAGATGGAGTTCATTAAGTCTTTCCTGGGACCCGTTCAATTTTGTCAATATCTTAGGTGAGGTCTCCAGAACTGAACACAGTATTCCAAATGTGGTCTCACCAGCGCTCTGTACAGCGGGATCACGATCTCCCTCCTCCTGCTTGTTATACCTCTAGCTATGCAGCCAAGCATCCTACTTGCTTTCCCTACCGTTTATTTCAGATTCTTTAACTAGTAAACTTTATGATGCATTCTTCTTTTGTACTGGATTGGAGAATGTTCAGGATCACCTATCATTTTTGAAGTTGTCATTCTGAAGGTGTCTAATAGGTTAGACGTATAGTTAACGAGCAGTTTTCAAAAATAGTTAGAACGTGAGGTTTGCGAACTCATGTCCTTTAGAACAGGAGTCTCCGGATGGATGTGAGGAGGTTCCTGCTGCAGTCAGACAAGACATCCTTGAATCTGTTGGTTGCTATGGTACTTCAACCACATTAAGTCAGCTGTGGCAAACCAGGTGCAGCAGAGAAATGCTGACACATAAGTGAGTGGGAGCAGATGATGGACATCTGCATAAAAGCCCCAGGGAACTTAGATTTTGCCACTACCATTTCCTACAGCCAAGCTCTCTGCTGATACCAGCTCGCCCTGTTTCTTTTCCTTGAGGCATTCTGGATTAAATATTTCAAAAATAAACACAGTCATTTCTTCTGAACATAAATACATTAGGATGCTGCATATTCTTGGCTTGCGTAGTTCCGTAAAACTGTTTGTGTGGACCTTAATGATATATAATGCAAATCTGAGCAAACAAATGATGCCAAGGTTTGCTTGTCATTTATTTCATAAATAAACTGCGTTAATGTATGAAGTGCTGGCGTATAATTTATGCAGCACAACATATCATCTAGGAAATTGCAAAGAACCCCAGAACCCAACAATGGATAAAAATCAAAATAGCATGGATGAAGTAATGCTTCTTTAACAATATCAGCATTCATCTTAAATTTGCCAACAGGTCGCAGAATGACCTCCCAAGCTTCAGAAGAATGTTCTAAGTAGATGAATAGACATGGAACATCTTGCACTAGATCAATGGTGCTCAACCTTTCTAATGCCACGACCCCTTAATCCTCATGTTGTGGTGACCCCCAACCATAAGTCCAGCACTAATTCTCTCAACAGAGCTTTAAACTGATTGGCAGGAAAATCAGGGAGACACCCCCACTGTAAACGGCTGATTGGTCGGATTGTAAAAATATATTCCAAGGCACCAGAATAGAAGCTTTAGTTCGGAACATCATGGGAAATTTGTCTTTTCCCATGGTCTTAGCTGACCCCTGTGAAACGGTCGTTTGACCCCCAAAGGGGTCCCGACCCCCAAGTTGAGAACTACTGCACTAGATAGTAAAAGGTAAAGGTTTCCCTGTTCAGTCATGTCTCACCGTAGGGCATGGTGCTTATCTCTGGTTTTTGGCTTGTGTTATCTGAAGACATTTTTCATGGTCATGTGCCCAGAATAACTATATGCCAAGGGGCATGGAATACTGTCATCTTCCCACCAAAATGGTACCTATTTATCTACTTGCATTTGCACACTTTCAAACTACTAGTGGGCAGGAACTAGGACAAAGAGCTCAACCCATCGCTCAGTGCCTTGATCTCAAACTTGAGTTGTCATCTTTCCAGCTGACAGGCTCGGCATATTTAACCTTTGAGCCATTGTGCCCCTCTGCATTAGATGGTATCCTTGCCCAAATGAAGCAATGTCTTCCTACAAGTAAGAATATCATATTGTTAAGCATGGAGGTGACAGTGCTATGATGACTAGGAAATGTTTTGTATCGGGAGAATATTAGTCTTCTGATTGCCAACTGAACTGAAGCTCAGATAGGTCATTCAAGAAGATAACAATTCTAGAAAGTATAGAATGAATGGAGAGGGGGGGGAAAACAAATTTGATTTGGGTTTGCAAGTCAAACCCATATTTAACGCCCATAGAAGTGTTGTGTCAGAACCAGAAACAAAAAATTCATGCCAGATAAACACCCAAGCATTACTAAATTGTAACCTGTAGCAGTTCTCCATGGAGGAATGGTTCAGAATTGAGAAATAAAAAATAAGGCAGGAAGTTTGTGGTTGTAATAATTCCAACTAAAAGTAGTGTCATCATTTCTGAATGTAAGAGAGAGAATATTTTTTCACACTGACACATCTTATGCTTCATGATTTTGTTCATGAAATGGATGAAACCAGCCTCAAATACCCATATTATTTATTCACCCACCCAGACTGCTTTTCTCCATCTGTAGGAGTCACGTAAATGATGTTATCAATCAGAAAAGAAAGAATTTGGAAAAATGTGTCAGATTTTGAATACTATTCCACAAACCTAAATATCTATATTGCTTCTTGCTGACTGAATAAAATAGCTTCCAACTAAACCATTTCTCAAATTACCTTTTTTTTAATCTGCAAAAGTGGAAGGAAAAAACTTACCTTGCTTGATCTTCTTTTCCAGAAGCATAAGTTAGAATAATATCTATGATTCCTGAGCCTAAAGCAGTGTTTCCTAACCTTGTCAACTTGAAGATATTTGGACTTCAACTCCCAGAATTCCCCAGCCAGCATTCGCTGGCTGGGGAAATATCTCCAAGTTGCTAAGGTTGGGAAACACAGGCCTAAAGCATTACCACTCATTCTAGACCCACAATCTTTATTGAGCAATTTCATCTGCTGCCAAGATCTCATCACTGTAATTATTTAAAACAATCAACTAAATTGACTTGAAAGGAGTGACATGGCAAAGGACTTAAGAGCAAACTAAGTGATTATATAAAATGGCAAAAGAATGGGGAAGGCATGTTGCGTTATTATTAATGATAAAAGACAAGAATTCCTGTTGAGTTCTCTGCAATCATTTTGAGATTTCTCTAAATGAATCATTTCTTACTCAAGCGTTTCTTCATAGTATCAGATAATTCCAAAAACTATTTTAGGGGCTTCTGGGTGTAATTTTTCTGATATTAGGAAAAGGGGGTGTAAACAGTGCTTAGTTAGCACTTATAGAAATATATAAATTATCTCCAGGACCGCCTTCTGCCGCACTAATCCCAGCGAACAGTTAGGTCCCACAGAGTGGGCCTTCTTCGAGTCCCATCAACTAAACAATGTCATTTGACGGGACCCAGGGGAAGAGCCTTCTCTGTGGCGGCCCTGGCCCTCTGGAACCAGCTCCCCCCAGGGATTAGAATTGCCCCCACCCTCCTCGCCTTTCGTAAGCTCCTTAAAACCCACCTCTGCCGTCAGGCATGGGGGAACTGAGATATTCCTTCCCCGTAGGCCTTACAATTTATGCATGGTATGTTTGCATGTATGTTTCGTTTTATAATAAGGGTTTTTTAGTTGTTTTAGTATTGGATTGTTACATGTTGTTTTTGTCATTGTTGTTGGCCGCCCCGAGTCTTCGGAGAGGGGTGGCATACAAATCCAATAAATAACAACAACAACAACAACAACAACAACAATAATAATAATAATAAAATGCACACTACCTTAGGATGGAGAGGAGGGTAAATATGAAAAATTCCCCATCGTAGTTAATACAGAATATACATACAAGTCTTTCTGATACTGATTCAACCCCAGACTACCACAATGTTTTAGTCTAGCTTCAGCAGAGGTTGTTTCTTTTCAAGTTCTTCGAAGGGACGTTTTTAGCTTGTCCTGTGACATTTTAGTTACTACATCCCAAAATAACACATTCACGCCACTTTGGAAATGGGTCATATTGTTCTGTTAAGTTTGAAACACTGTGAATTAGAAGTTGTTACCCTTTTAATGCCTTATATTTGGAGCAAAGGGCAGGGTGAAGAATTATGTTCCTCGCTATGCAGAAAACTCACTTTCAGTGGAGTTGAATTTTGAGGGACTGAGTAAGATTGCAGTTCAAATTCTTATCTTAATAGTTCCTGGGTCTACAGATTTTTAGATTATCAGGGATACCCTATCTTCTCCATTTACATTCCTAGAAAAATGCTCATGTGTGTGGGAAGAGTTGAGTGCAGAGAGACGAAAACCAAGGGTGGCAATTTATGATGGCATCACTTAGGACGAGTGTTGTCAGTTTAAAAACCTTGCTGATAAAAGTCATACATAAACAAAAGTCAATGAAAAGCATATCCAGAATTGAGGTTGTGCAATGACAACTGCCTTGAAAACCTTTAACCTTCTAGCATTTTGGAAATGCAATCAAAAGTAGGGAAATAAAAACAATGCCTAATAGAAGATATGAAAAGGTGGCTGGTGGGTAACACTACCCAAAAAGATACACATACTCTATTACGGTTTCTAAGTTATTCCCTTTCCGGTGTTGGGCAAAGTACAATAATACCGCAGTAAGCCAAAGAAATTAAGGCATGAGTTTAAAAAACACAATCATTAAATACCATTTACAGAAATACCATTTTTTAATCACCCCATAGCTTTCTATCGTTGCAAACTATCCATTCATACATCCTTTCAGATATTGTTTTTTAGTTCTTTATAATTGTCACCTCTCTCTTTTTTCAGGATCTCATTAACTGTCCAATCATGGTCTTTTCCTGTTCATTCCTTTCAGCCTTCCTTATGTTTGTGTTTGACTAAGTCCTTATTCATTCTGCCTCTGTGGCCTCAACATTCCTCTTTTGTACTGAGTGTTCCCTTTTCAGTTCAGTTCATTTTCACTCAGTACCTGCCTATACAGTCTGGATCCAGACTTGTTTATCACATATACTTAAGTATCTTAAGTTTAAGCTCATCTGTTTGGAACCCATATCGCATCTCAGACATCAACACCCTTGAAAATGTCCAAAGATACTTCACCAGAAGAGCCCTTCACTCCTCCACTCAAAACAGAATACCCTACGAGACTAGACTTTCAATCCTGGGCCTAGAAAGCTTAGAACTAAGACACCTTAAACAAGATCTGAGTATTGCCCACAAGATCATATGCTGCAACGTCCTGCCTGTCGGCGGCTACTTCAGCTTCAACCACAACAACACAAGAGCACACAACAGATTTAAACTTAATATTAACCGCTCCAAACTTGACTGTAAAAAATATGACTTCAGTAACCGAGTTGTTGAAGCGTGGAACTCATTTCCGGACTCCATAGTGTCACCCCCAAACCCCCAACACTTTACCCTTAGATTATCTACGGTTGACCTATCCAGATTCCTAAGAGGTCAGTAAGGGGCGAGTACAAGTGCACTAGAGTGCCTTCCATCCCCTGTCCTATTGCTCTCCTATATCTCCTATACCTTTCTTCTATTCCTATATCTCTTCTTCTATTCTTTCATTGATATGTTCTATTACTATACCTTCTTTTCTATTATTTCTTAAATATATAACTCCTCTATAACCTTCATCATGTATTTTACTATGTGTATATAGATATATACCCACTAAAACCCTCATTGTGTATTGGAATAAATAAATAAATAAATAGCTTATTAGAAATGGAGTCAGCTCACTTTTCCATTTCTCTTGACAACCTTCATTTGAGATAACCAAGTGGGTTGAAGTATGCTTTTATACACAAATATTCTTGCTTTTTCATCAAACATAAGAGCAATAGTGACACTGTGGTTAAAATGCAGTATTGCAGGCTAATTTTGCTGACTGCAAGCAGTTCGACCCTGACCAGCTCAAGGTTGACTCAGCCTTTCCATCCTTCCGAGATTAGTAAAACAAAGACCCAGATTGTTGGGGGCAATATGCTGACTCTGTAAACTGCTTAGAGAGAGCTATAAAGATCCTCACAACAAACAGACCACAGAAACTCATTGCCCTTCTGTTACCATTTGTGAGTCTTTACATTGCTCTGTTCTCTATTGTTCACCTTTATTAAATTTCCATCAACAAATCCTCTGGTTTCTTTGCTATTCATACATAACTTTCAATCATTCACTCTGTTTTTCCTATGCATTTACTGTAAGGTTGTTAAAATGTTTCATCTGACAAGCGTGGAGTTTCACCCTCCACCACAAGAGTTCTGAAACTATATCATAATGAATTTAAAATTAACCATGTTACGGGGTGGAAAATTTTATACTCCACATAAATATCATATATTAAGTAAAACAAAACTGTATGATTTAATAAAATAAAAACTTCCAACCAAAACTAAAAGCAACTTTCTTAAATAGGAAGATTGAGCTTATTTTTGCTTAACTCCCAAAACCTGGTTTTTGTTTCTGAGAGGGATGCTCTTGTTTTTCATTCCACATTTACCATTTTTCAGGACTTACTCTAAATGTAGTAAAATCTGGTTTGCAGTAATAGAATTGTGGAAATGGAATCAATATGGACATAGACTTCTCAATTCCTTGAGCCACAATTGTGGGAGAGGTTGAATTGAGATTTTTATTTCCAAACAATTGTCAGAGGAAACATTTTTTAAAAAATCCTTCTCTTTGGTACTACTGAGTTTATTAACTATCATGTTCTCATACATGTGTTGATGAATTTGACTAAAATGTATACATCTACAGGCATTCCAAAGACTACTAATTTATTACTAAATGTCCCCCTGTCAAGATAACAAAAGACTCAGAAATATTTCAAAAAGGAAATTGAAGTCAGATAATATTTTTTCTGATATTCAATGTCAGGTTATCATATACATTGCAGAAATGAGAGTATACACCATTTTAATTGTGTTAAAAACCCCATCTACAAAATACAATAAGTAAGCTTTAATCAAACCTGTCATCAAGATCTTTGACAAGGTCAAGTTTTCAGTAGATATATTTTATAAAATAGATATAAAAATCATTTCAAAACAATATTTTGCAACACAGATAATGGAAAGCAAGCTGTGGTTGGCAATTCACAGCATTCTCATGCCTTTGCTAAAACAAGAAGGCGATACAAAACCATTTTATAAGTTTGAGGTTGATAATCATGCTAGACACAACTTTAAAAAAAGATTAATAATTCCCCTCTCTTCCCTGCCCTGTGTTATTCACAACACCCCAATTGCAACTCCCAGTTGGAGAGCACCTTAACCTTGAAGAATTGATTTCTGAGGATTTGATTAATCGTACCTTCCTCTCCTAAATCTCTCTCTCTTTTTTGCAGTCATGTCACATATAGCTTTGAGACTTTTAACTAATATTGGAAGAGTCCTGTTATTCTGCATAAAGTAGCAAATTATGTTCCATCTACCATCAACAAGATTTCTATGGAATGAGAAGGAGGGGCCATGTTCAATGCCTGCATGCTAAAATGTTAGAAAAGATCAGCTGGGGTTTTTTTTCCATGTCATCGGTCATTGCACCTTTGACACAACATCTCTTGCAGTATCTCGAGGTCCCAGCCTTCTCCCGTCTCAGCAAACAGTTGAAAGAGCACAATGCAGAAATAAATTGCTTCACCCAACAGCTGATGCATTGAAGATTGATGACTAAGAAACACTCTTTCTACATTCCAAGGAACTCAACCCCACATTCTTGATCCTGTTGGAATGTTGTTACTCATCCTAGGCTTAATTATATCTTTGAACGATAACTCTATTGCTTTGTTTGGGAGTCTGAAGGACCTGGGTCTTTGCAAAGGTTCAGCCCTTTGCACATCGTAGTTTGAGTTATGCATGTTAAGCAGATCATGAGTATGATGTTAGGCCCAGAGTTTTAGCAGCATAATATTAGGTTGATTTATTCAGAAGGAAGCCCCACTGAAATCAATGGAATTTATTCCCAGAGAAGCACACTGAGAAATTGCAAGCATTAAAGCTTCAGATTAGAACAAAAAGGAATAATTTGTCATGGGCTGGAACAATAAATGGGGTTTGCATAACTTATAAATACAGCTGGAGAGTTTATTTATTTATTAAATTTGTATGCCACCCCTCTCCGCAGACTCGGGGCGGCTGACAGCAGCAACAGAAAAACAGTGTAAAATACAAATTCAATAATTAGAAAGCTAAAAACCCATAATTAAAAAAAAAACAAAAAACATTCACACAACATACCATACATAAACAGTATAGGCCTTGGGAAGATATTTCAGTTCCCCCATGCCTGATGACAGAGGTGGGTCTTAAGGAGTTTGCAAAAGGCAAGGAGGGTGGGGGCTATTCTAATCTCAGGGGGGAGCTGGTTCCAGAGGGTCGGGGCCGCCACAGAGAAGGCTCTTCCCCTGGGACCCGCCAAACGACATTGTTTGGTCGACGGGACCCAGAGTTAGAAGAAGCATGCCAATCTGCTACTAAATTCTGATACCCTCTTTTTAAAAGTGATGGGAATATTTGGTTCATCCTCCACATTTACCTAAATCTCTCTTCTTCGCAGCCATTCATGAAAGTTGCCAAGTTTCTTTGCTGACACATCTCAAGGCCAAGTGCATATATTTGAATGTGCATATTTGTGGTTTTCAGTGTAGCCAGGATCCCATAGCAGGCGTGTTGTCTTAACTTGCCTAAATCAATTTCTACTTCTTTTCTTTCTAGGTCAGTTTTCCAGACGTCGAGAAAGCTGAATGGCTCAATAAGGTGAGAAGCAATTAGCTCAGTTCCTTCCCTGGCAAGTCATGGTTGTGTGAAAATACTGACATGAATGATTTTAACTCTGCGACAGATTCTGGCCCAGGCTTGGCCCTTCTTTGGCGAATACATGGAGAAGCTTTTGGTAGAAAATATTGCCCCAAATATACGCGCTTCTAACACCCATTTGCAGACCTTCACCTTCAGCAAGATTGACATGGGAGCAAAGGTAATTAATGGTCAGCAGAATAATTGATCAAAACATTGGGTGGAAAGTCAGGCATCATAATGACTGTTAGTATACTGTATGTCAGTGTTTCCCAACCTTGGCAACTTTAAGATATTTGGACTTCAACTCCCAGAATTCCCCAGCCAGCGAATGCTGGCTGGGGAATTCTGGGAGTTGAAGTCCAGATATCTTCAAATTGCCACGGTTGGGAAACACTGCTGTATGTAACTATGTTGGATGTTGCAATACAGAAGCTAACAATGTAAATTTACGACTATATCTTTAAGAGTCATTTGCTAGTTGGCCATAAGAGGGAGCCAGCGATGTTTATATTTGCTGTGTGTATATTTTGTTGTGTGCGAGAATAATAATAATAATAATAATAATAATAATAATAATTATTATTATTATTATTATTATTATTATTATTTATTAGACTTGTATGCCGCCCCTCTCCGAGGACTCGGAGCGGCTCACAACAAATAATATTAAAAACAGTTATGAAAAAACCATTATAAAAAAGCAGTCATTATTATTATTATTATTATTATTATTATTATTATTATTATTATTATTATTATTTATTAGATTTGTATGCCACCCCTCTCCAAAGACTCCAGACAAACCATGCATAAAATAAAACAGCTAGGGGTATATCAATTTCCCCAAGCCTGGCGACATAGGTGGGTTTTCAAGAGCTAGCGGAAGGCAAGGAGGGTGGGGGCAGTCCTGATCTCTGGGGGGAGTTGGTTCCAGATGGCCGGGGCCGCCACAGAGAAGGCTCTTCCCCTGCGTCTCGCCAGACGACATTGCTTCGTCGATGGGACCCGGAAAAGGCCCACTCTGTGGGACCTAATCGGTCACTGGGATTCATGCAGCAGAAGGCGGTTTACAAACCTGGTTTGTAAACCATTATTAGGATTATATGTGTATGATATTGGACTGTGCAACTACTATTGCTTATTTGTCTATTTGTATATAATAATATTGTTCTATTTTGTACTAAGTCTGATTCATTGACTGACTAACCCACATTGCTACAGTTCCCCTGCTTAAAGTTTGTTGAAGGTTTATTACCTAGTCATTCTAACAATTACTGTATCCCCCATCCTTGCCTGTTTCCCTTTGTCAAGAGTAGTAGATGTATCACATTGCATTGCATTGTTGTATGGTTTTAATGATGGGATTTTTATGTGTTTTTAATATATTGGACTTGTGACATTGTATTCTGTTGTGAGCCGCTCCGAGTCCTCGGAGAGGGGCGGCATACAAATCTAATAAATTATTATTATTATTATTATTATTATTATTATTATTATTATTTTGAATGGCAGGTTGGGAACTGGTCTTCAGAAAGTAGTAAGAGTTACTCTAAAGGGAGATATAGTGTTCCCTCGATTTTCGCGGGGGATGCGTTCCAAGACCTCCTGCAAAAGTCGAATTTCGTGAAGTAGAGATGCGGAAGTAAATACACTATTTTTGGCTATGAACAGTATCACAAACCTTCCCGTAACACTTTAAACTCCTAAATTGCGATTTCCTTAGCAACCATTTAGATTATTACTCACCATGTTTATTTATTAAAGTTTATTAAAAAAAAATATTTATTAAAGGCAGACGAAAGTTTGGCGATGTCATATGATATCATCAGGCGGGGAAAACCGTGATATAGGGAAAAAACCCACAAAGTATTTTTTAATTAATATTTTTGAAAAACCGTGGTATAGACTTTTCGCAAAGTTAGAACCCGCGAAAATCGAGGGAACACTGTACAACAAAAAATCCTTTGAATTCAATACAAAAATCAATTAAATGGTTGCCTCTGTATACACACTGAAACGTTGCTCGGGATGGATGGGAATGAAGGCTTGTATGTCTAGATACACAATCACTTATTTAGAGGCAATGCTGCTTTTGTTTCTAGCCCCTCAAAGTCATTGGAGTCAAAGTCCACACAGGCATGAACAAGAAGCAAATCTTGCTGGATTTAAACATCAGGTGAGTTGGTTTTCCTGCTAGCTGTCAACTTTGTTTGAGTTGAAACTGAGAAAAATGATTGTCTTTTATGCAATGAATGGTGAATCAGGATGATAAACTGGATTTTGGCAGCTGGGCACACAGCAGTGACAGCGCCCTCTTCCCTGGAAGAAAAACACACCTTAACAGCACACTTTGTCCTAATGGAGAAAAACGGACACTGCGGAGGGAAAAATTAACTTCCTGTTCTGGAACAACACCATTCTGGCATCTTCCCTTTCTTCCATCAGAGACAAGCTGAGTTGTGGGTCCCATGAGTGTATTGCATCTTTTTCCCCCTTTATATGATTGCTGTGAGATGCCCAGAATCACTGAAAGTTAGCTACTGTACAGGTTTAATAAATTATTATGGTTGGTTGCACAGTCAACCAGCTTTTTAGACTGGATTTTTATCCACCTATTAAGTTCTTTCTAAGGACCTGGGATAGACAGATGTTGCTGCTGCTGTTGTTGCTAAATCTTCAGTTGGATTCACAATCTGGGACTAGTAAAAACATAACCATTCAGGTCCCAACCAAGGACCTAAGATGGTGATTGTTATTGTTATTACTACTATTACGATGATGATGATGATGAACAGACAGTACTATTTCTCTGTGCAGTAATTGCATTCCCCTTTGCAATTACTGGTCACTAGATATCTATATACTGTATGTGGGGGATGGGACTTTTTGCCTCTGCCAGTTGGATGAAGCTCTTTCCTCCGCAGCAGCTGATCGGCCGCTGCCTTCTCTCCCTCGCCCAAAGGCCCCTAGCTCTTCTCCCCAGCCCTTTGGTCCCAAAAATCCAAATTCAGCCACAGCCTTTTGGCCACATAGGACACTTCGCCACCAACCAATCAGAACAGTTGTTACAAAATGCTACTTTTGGAAGGAAAGAATGGGGCAATTTGCTCTTTCATACACACACACACCAGTTGAATGATAGAGAGGAAAGGGACCTCAGTGGCCATCTAGTCTGACCCCCCCTTCTCATTCAGGAGACTTACAGAATGATAGAGATGGAAGGGGCCACAGTGGCCATCTAGTCTGACCCCCCATTCTCATTCAGGAGTCTTACAGAGTGATAGAGAGGGAAGGGACCTCAGTGGCCATCTAGTCTGACCCCCCCTTCTCATTCAGGAGGCTTACAGAATGATAGACAGGGAAGGGGCTAAATGTCCTAAACCCTGTATGTGGTCCTAGCTGAATGAGTAACTGGGACTTGCAATTCCATTGCCTGGCCACCTGGTTCAAAGCGCTGCATCGGATGCGAATTTATGACAACAGTTGTAGCATTCTCCCTTGCTGTCGTTAGGCTAATCCCACACAGTCACATTGTCCCCCAGCCATGTGATTACCATTTGTGAACTCCTGCCAGCTTTCCAGGAGATTTTGCTTGTGGTTACCTGGCAGCGAAGGTTGCAAATTGCCATCATGTGGCCAAAGGATGCTACAATATTGTAATTTGCAGGCTGGTTGCCAAGCACCAAAATCGCAATCGTGCAACTGCTGGGACATTACAATGGCTACAACTAAAAGGTACCATCGTAGCTCTCACCCATTTATTTATTTATTTATTTTATTTATTTAATTTATTTAATTTATTTAATTTATTTATTTTATTTATTTTATTTATTTATTTATTTATTTATTTATTTATTTATTTATTTATTTATTTATTTATTTATTTTGTCCAATACACAATGAGGGTTTTAGTGGGTATATACCTATATACACATAGTAAAATACATGATGAAGGTTATAGAAGAGATACTCATAGTAAAATATATCTAAGAAAGAATAGAAAAAAAGATATAGTAATAGAACATATCAATGAAAGAATAGAAGAAGAGATATAGGAATAGAAGAAAGGTATAGGAGATATAGGAGAGCAATAGGACAGGGGACGGAAGGCACTCTAGTGCACTTGTACTCGCCCCTTACTGATCTCTTAGGAATCTGGATAGGTCAACCGTGGATAATCTAAGGGTAAAGTGTTGGGGGTTTGGTGATGACACTATGAGTTCCACGCTTCGACAACTCGGTTACTGAAGTCATATTTTTTACAGTCAAGTTTGGAGCGGTTAATATTAAGTTTAAATCTGTTGTGTGCTCTTGTGTTGTTGCGGTTGAAGCTGAAGTAGTCGCCGACAGGCAGGACGTTGCAGCATATGATCTTGTGGGCAATACTTAGATCATGCTTAAGGCGTCTTAGTTCTAAACTTTCTAGGCCCAGGATTGAAAGCCCACCCACTCCTCGTCCAGCACTATCATAATTCCAAGTAGTCACTGAATGAATTATGGTTATTCAACAATATATATAGTATAGTATGCAAACTATGTTCAAGTGACAGTTATGGCGGGGGAAATAAAAATAGGAAAGCACTGATCCTCTGAAAAAAGCTGCTCAGATGGATAGAGTTGAAGGAGATACTGTTTGCTAGACCTGCGGTCCCCAAACATTTCGGTTCCAGCAACCATTTACATTCTCAAAATGATTGAGGACCACAAAGTGCTTCAGTTATGAGGGCTATATCTATCAATTTTAGAAATCAAAACCGAGAATTTTAAGCTATTCAGCTGACTTCTCAAACCCCGTGAAAGGACCCTCCACACATCCTTAGACCACACTTTGAGAATCACTGCTCTTGACTTTGTGTTGACCCCTTGTGTAGTCTTACTCCTTTGGTCCCCATATTGTTATTTTTCTCAATCTTTTCCTTCTGTGACAGCTACGTGGGTGATGTCCAGATTGACGTGGAAGTGAAGAAATTTTTCTGCAAAGCAGGAGTGAAAGGCATGCAGGTAAAGTAGACTAGGACTGAGATCTAAATCCTGGTCAAAATTAGCCTTTCTTCCAGGGAATTAGGAAAATCTACTCGCACCAGATTGAGAAAGGCAAATCTGCAAACTATACAGTCTCTTATTTCAGGTTTTTAAGATTAAATAAATCACATTCCTTCTATGAACCTGATGTTCTCTAATCAATAATAATTGATACATAATTAATAATTCCTGCTCAGGATGATCTTGAGCAGAAGATATCTCTAAATTAGTTCTTGGGGATGGCATTTACATTTCTGAAAATAGTTCCCTATCAGAATTCTGCCATTTGCAGAATAATGCAGGAGACCTTTACTTGGGCAACACACTGTGTTATTCCCAGCAATCCCATCTTGCCTTTCTTCCTGTTGGATTTTTATTTTATTTTTTAAAAAAAACCATCTCTGCCCATCTGGTGTCTTTTCACCAATCTTTGAATGGCAGCCAACAAATTCTGGGCATTCGAGAAGGGATTCCTCAGCTGTGTTGAACTCTTTAGAGCAGTGTTTCCCAACCTTGGCAACTTGAAGATATCTGGACTTCAACTCCCAGAATACCCCAGCCAGCGAATGCTGGCTGGGGAATTCTGGGAGTTGAAGTCCAGATATCTTCAAGTTGCCAGGGTTGGGAAACACTGCTTTAGAGCAATGTTTTCCCAACTCATCTACTTTAAGGTATGTGAACAACTATCCCCAGAATTTCTCAGTCAATCCTGAGAGTTGAAATCCACTCATCTTGAGGTTGAGAAACAGTGATTTAACAGTGAGGGTAAAAATTAAGCCAAATAGTTTTGAGCATTGGAAGGCAAAACTGACTGGTGATATTTCATTGATACCATTAATGATAATAATAATAATAATTATTATTATTATTATTATTATTATTATTATTATTATTATTATTATGTCAATACAAAACAGCAAACGAGATCACTATGCTGGATTTCGTATTTCATCACCAGTCGGGCTCTTCCCAAGCACCTAGGACTGCGTGATGTAGCGGGGAATTATGTTTGCCGATCCCAGTAAAGCAGCCTTTTGCAATTGACAGATGGAGATTTTGTCAATTCCGATGGTTTTTAAATGTCCACTGAGATCCTTTGGCACTGCGCCCAGCGTGCCAAGTACCACTGGGATCACTTTCACTGGCTTATGCCAGAGTTGTTGCATAATTATTAATTATAAATAATAATAATAATAATAATTATTATTATTATTATTAATTAGATTTTTGTGCCGCCCTTCTCCGAGGACTTGGAGTGGCTCATAACAACAATACACCATGTACAAATCTAATGTTAAAAACAATTTAAAACCCTTATTATAAAAAGAAAAACAATCATACAATCTAACAGACCATACATAAACCATAATAGCTAGGAGTATAGCTTCAGTTGAAAAAAAGAGGCTCAAATGTTGACCTACCCTGTGACATTGTGCCCCCTCCTGTTCATCAAAGTGAACCAAATCTTTGTTGACAGGGAAGGACTATTATCCTATTTCTTGCTTCAGAGCTCAGGAATTGTGAATCTCATGCTTCTCATTTCCCTTATAGCTACATGGCATGTTGAGAGTCATTCTGGAACCCCTCATCGGAGACGTCCCAATTGTAGGAGCTCTTACCCTGTTCTTCATTCGTCGGCCAGTAAGTATTCTGGAATATTCCTGGTGTTTTCCCAAACTGCCAGTCAATTGTTGTTATTGTTTCACGCCCATCTCAAATTTGTGATATTGGCCAACTCAAGCAGTTAAAGCAGAAACAAAAACAATAAACAAAATACAGATAAAACAACAAATGATATAAAATTATTAAAACCAATTAAAACCAACTTACAATCCGGACATCACAATCCGTACAAGTATCTTGCAGATTCAACAAACTGCTAGATCCCCAATGATAATTCAATAGCTCCAGATCTTTTCACAAAGGCAGTAGTGTAGGGGCCAATCCAACCTCCACGGAATGGTGTTCCAAAAGGTACGTGCTAAATACAAACCGCAAGGAATAGACAAAATTATTTTAAAAAGAAATCTCTAAAGAAGAAACAAAAACATGCAGGGCGTATAGTGATACATTACTAATCTACAGTATGTTAATATATTATTGATTCATCGGTTGTTGGTAACATCAATTTTGTAGTCCACTATATCAGTGTTTCCCAACCTTGGCAACTTGAAGATATCTGGACTTCAACTCCCAGAATTCCCCAGCCAGCATTCGCTGGCTGGGGAATTCTGGGAGTTGAAGTCCAAATATCTTCAAGTTGCCTAGGTTGGGAAACACTGCACTATATAGTTGGAGCCATCTGTCTTTGCATTGCTGAACAATACATTGTTTAGTTGCAAATAAAGTATAGAAAATCTATGTTCTTTGTCTAGCTGTTAATTACCTTTGATAGGAATAAACTTCAAAAGAATATCAACACCTGAAAATGTTGAATGTCAAACTTGAATTAACACAGAACATCTTTTCCCAAGTGTTAGACTCTGTAGAAACATATAATAAAATAAAGCAAGGGGTGTTAAACTCGAGGCCTATGGGCTGAATCCAGCTTGTGGGGTGCTTAGATCTGGCCCAGGGGGCTGGTCTGGAAACAACAAAGGACTGACCTGCATTGCCTCTGCCAGCAAAAACAGTTCTTGGGATGGCGGCCTGCGGCCTTCCCGAGTTCCATTTTTACTGGTAGGGAGCTTGGGAGCCCATTTTCACTGGCAGAGCATTCAGGCCACCACTGGCACCCGCAACACGAGTGATGTCAACCTGGCCATGCCCCCTGACCACGCCCACTCCCCAGCTCTCACGATGTCAAACACAACCATGATACGGCCCTCAGTTAAATTGTTTGACACCCCTGAAATAAAGCATTGTGAACAGATTGTTGCATTACCTTCAATCTCGATTATTTCATTGCCATCAGCCCTCTACAATAGATCTACTACTAACTTCTACATTGCACGTTTTTTCCAGGCTCTGGACATTAATTGGACAGGAATGACCAATCTATTGGACATCCCTGGACTGAGGTAAATTTATAGTGGCTCTAACTTTCTGAAAGATTAGAAGAGAAGCACAAGAAGGAAATGAACATAACTGTTTTGGAAAGACCTAGCAGTGTATTGGCCAAAACTGCTTGGGAAGGCATCTTCTCTGAGCCCAGGTTGAAGCCTGCTGTGGAGCTAAAATGTGTAAGAGAGCCGAGATTAGCAAGATTTTACAGGCTGAAGGAAAAACTTAAAAGAAGAGGAAAATTGAGTTCGTTGAAAGGGAGTACAGTGGTACCTCATCTTACGAACGCCTCTTCTAATGAACTTTTCAAGATACGAACCCAGTGTTTAAGATTTTTTTGCCTCTTCTTCCGAACTATTTTCACCTTACGAACCCAAGCAGCTGCTGCTGGGATGAAGGGGTTTCTTTCTCCCCCCCCCTTTTTTTGAAGAAAGAAAAGGGAGGGGCGGCTTGCAGGGGGAAAGACTTTGGAGAGAACAGCATGCTTGCAGAGGCACTGAAAGGGTGTCATTTGAAGAAAGAAAAGGGAGGGGCGGCTTGCAGGGGGAAAGACTTTGCAGAGAACAGCATGCTTGCAGAGGCACTGAAAGGGTGTCTTTTGAAGAAAGAAAAGGGAGAGGCGCCCCCCTTGCCTTTCTTCCTTCCCACTCACCCTTTAGCCTAGCCTTGCTTCTTCCACCCACCCCCTTTAGCTGCTCCTCCCTGCCCTCTGTTCGCCTCCCTTCTAAAGTTTGGGATTTTCCTGAAGGATTTGCACGCATTATTTGCTTTTACATTGATTCCTATGGGAAACATTGTTTCATCTTACGAACTTTTCACCTTACGAACCTCCTCCTGGAACCAATTAAGTTCGTATCATGAGGTACCACTGTATTCTGAAAGCGGAACGGCATTGAGAGATGTTTGAGGACGTTATGTTTGCAGGAGGCAACTTGTTGAGAGAGCATGATTAGCAGATCAGTAAGAAGTAGCGTGACCGTCAGGATCTGTTTTCCTCAACAGCTCACTGTCTGACACCATGATCATGGACGCCATTGCCTCTTTCTTGGTTCTCCCCAATCGCTTGCTCATCCCACTGATCCCTGATCTCCATGAAGCAGCTGAACTCCGTTGCCCAATTCCCAGGGTAAGGCAAAATTACTGGTTGGTGAGATGAACGTTACTGCTTGGTGAGTTAGAGTGGTGGACAATTATCTTCTTTCTCCCTGCCAGGGCATTGTCCGTGTATATCTAATGGAAGCTAAGAACGTGCAGTCCAAGGATAAGTACATTAAAGGGATGATTGAAGGCAAGTCAGACCCATATGCCATTGTGCGCGTTGGAACCCAGGTCTTCACCAGCAAAGTCATTGATGAAGACCTCAACCCCAAGTGGAATGAAATGTATGAGGTAAATTATCTGCCAGATAAGGTGGCGTCATTTAAATATAAATGTTTAGGGTTGCTACGGGTCGTGTCTAATCTCCCTTCTTATCTTAGCTTTTCCATTCCATGCAATACAACTATCATTGCTTTCCTTTCTGTGTTGGAAGAAGCTCTCCTATCGCCAACACAATTAGTGGTACCTGCTCTGACTCTCCACCTCACTGTCCCTACAGTTTGTTGTACACGAGGTACCAGGGCAGGAACTGGAGGTGGAGCTGTTTGACAAAGACCCCGATCAGGATGACTTCTTGGGCAGGTGAGAAGCTGGGTGGGGGCTTGGTTTCAAGTCCAATTGAAACCTAGTTGAATGATGGTGGGTTGGAAACTGGAACTTCACTGCTGGAGATGATTGGGACAGTGTTGGGGGAAAAAATAGAAATACCAGTGTTCCCTCGATTTTCGCGGAGGATGCGTTCCGAGACCGCCCGCGAATGTCAAATTTCCACGAAGTAGATATGCGGAAGTAAATACACTATTTTTGGCTATGAACAGTATTACAAGCCTTCCCTTAACACTTTAAACCCCTAAATTACAATTTCCCATTCCCTTAGCAACCATTTAGATTATTACTCACCATGTTTATTTATTAAAGTTTATTAAAAAAAATATTTATTAAAGGCGGACGAAAGTTTGGCGATGACATATGACATCATCAGGCGAGAAAAACCGTGGGATGGGGGGAAACCACGAAGTATTTTTTAATTAGTATTTTTGAAAAACCGTGGTATAGACTTTTCGTGAAGTTCGAATCCGTGAAAATCGAGGAAACACTATAGTTAAAAATCCAGGCTAAAGATCAGTAGCTCCAGCCCCAGCTCAAGAAGCTGGATATAAGAGAGCTGCATAAATCTGAGCCTATTCATTAAAATCCTAGAATTGGTGGATATGTCCTTTATCAGAATCCTCTTTCTTTTCTCAGGATGAAGCTGGACTTTGGGGAGGTGTACAGGGCTCGCGTGTTAGAGGAGGTGAGCACTGAGGATTCATACCTGGAACCAACTGTAGGGTGGTTAAATCCAACTGGCAGGGTACAGTCATAAATAGACTCTTCAGCTAAATGAAAACAAGGACGACTATAAAGGCTCTTGGGAGGGAGGCAGAGAATAGGATGGTAGCAGTGAAGGGCTACCAAAATTTTTACTACCACACTGTGGGTGTGGCTTATGCAGGATGCCCTGCATTTTCTTTCATCTTTTAATGCAAATTAGGTGTTCTGGGGTGGAGCCCCATTTTTGTTACCCCACTGGGTTTCCCTCCCCTCCCCGGTCCGGGTAGTAGCCCACCCCTGGATGGTAGAGAGATTTTCCCGGATGAAATGGTGATCAGTAAGATTTTAGAATGTGCTGAAATGGAATTAAAAGAAAAAGAGGAATCGGACTACTATAGAATTTGGAATAGATTTTACAATTGGATAGAAATTAGGACTCAAAGAAAGAAACAGAAAAAAACTAAAACCTGAATGATAAAATATTTACACATATATGAAAGTATAAATTAAATTATTAATGGCAAAAACATGTACCAACCTAAATAGTGAAGTAGGAAAATAGTATCTATATACATTGACATGAAATAGTATAAAATATATTGTATAGTGTTTTTAATGTTTATATTTGCATGTATTCTGTATTTGTTCAATTTGATTTTTGTCATTATTTTTTACTTATATTTATTTTTGTTTGGGTTTTTTTGTGTTTGTATTTGTGTTTTTTAACATTGGAAAATTAATAAAGGCTATTAAAAAAAAGTATGGTAAAGAGATTTTAAAAGTGTCATAGAACTTTTGTATGTGTGTAACAACGTGCATACCTTACAAAAGCAAAAAGGTACAACTTGATGGTCCAGAACTATAAAAAGACACAAAACGCTCTTCAAATGTTGCAAACAAATTGTCATTTTAATAGGTGGAAACTCCTAAACAAAGGGAAGATATTCCAGTTAACTGTATTGACTTCATTTAAAGCAAAATTAACTTTTCTCTTTGTCCCATCTACAGAGTGTAGCCCTATTACATCACCCAAGATCAGAGTTTGGTTTTTCAACCTCCCCCAATTTAAAAAAAAAAAGAGTTATTGCATCTCTGTGCTATAGGAACAAATCTCCGTTGGTAAATATTAAAGGTTTTCCTGTCCATAGAGAATTACTAATTTCCTTTCCATTTGCTTTCCGCACAGTGGTTCCCGTTACAAGATGGGGGCCAAGCTCGTGTGCATTTGCGCCTGGAATGGCATAAACTCATGTCAGATGTTTCCAATTTGGATAAGGTGAGTGAAAACACTTAGAGAACAAATATGTGGTTTAATGGTGTTTTGGGGAGTGACAATATCTGAGACATTCCAAGTTAATGCCCCGATAGGCAAAGGACTCTAGAGTCTTGGTTTACTTGAGTTTCTTTTTACTTGGAGAAGCCAAAGTTTCCCAAATCTCAAAGCTTCAAATTAGACTTTTAGAGGAAACTTTCCTTAGAGAAATACACTGTTCAAAAAAATAAACGGATGACTTAAACCAGTGATTTTCAACCTTTTTTGAGCTGCGGCACATTTTTTATATTTACAAAATCCTGCGGCACACCACCAACCAAAATGACACAAAATGACACCCTAAGACACTCTCCTCTCTTTTTCCATCCCTGTATCCTCCCCACCCTTGTGTGTATGTGTGTGTGTGTGTGTGTATACAGTGGTACCTCAAGATACGAACCCCTCGTCTTACGAACAACTCGTGATACGAACCCGGGGTTCAGAAAAATTTTGCCTCTTCTTACGAACTTTTTTCGAGTTACAAACCGGCATTCGGAGACAGCTGGGAAGCCGCGCAGCTGTTTTAAAAGGTGACAACCGGGCGGCGGGGCTTCCCAGCAGCCTCCCGAACGCCGGTTCGTAACTCGAAAAAAGTTCGTAAGAAGAGACAAAATTTTTCTGAACCCCGGGTTCGGTTCGGGAGGTTGCTGGGAAGCCCCCCAGCCCGGCTGCGACCTTTTAAAACAGCCGCACAGCTTCCCAGCTGTCTCCGAACGACGAACGCGGAAGTTCAGCTTTGGCGTTCGGCTTCGGGAGACAGCTGGGAAGCCGCGTGGCTGTTTTAAAAGGTCACAGCCGCGCTGGGGGGCTTCCCTCCCATCCCGAACCCCGAACCCAGAAGTTCGGCAAAAGTTCGGGGTTCGGGGGGGGGGGAAGTCCCCCAGCCCGGCTGTGACCTTTTAAAACAGCCGCGCGGCTTCCCAGCTGTCTCCCGAAGCCGAACGCCAAAGCCGAACTTCCGCGTTCGGCGTTCGGAGACAGCTGGGAAGCCGCGCGGCTGTTTTAAAAGGTCACAGCCGGGCTGGGGGGCTTTCCAGCAGCCTCCAAACGCCAAACACGGAAGTTTGGGTTTGGGGTTTGGCTTCGGGAGACGGCTGGGAAGCCGCGCGGCCATTTTAAAAGGTCACAGCCGGGCTGGGGGGGAAGCCCCCCAGCCCAGCTGTGACATTTTAAAACAGCCGCGCGGCTTCCCAGCCGTCTCCCGAAGCCAAACCCCAAACCCAAACTTCCGCGTTTGGCGTTTGGAGGCTGCTGGAAAGCCGAGCGGCTGTTTTAAAAGGTGACAGCCGGGCTGGGGGGCTTTCCAGCAGCCTCCAAACGCCAAACGCGGAAGTTTGGGTTTGGCGTTTGGCTTCGGGAGACGGCTGGGAAGCCGCGCGGCCATTTTAAAAGGTCACAGCTGGGCTGGGGGGGTTGCTGGGAAGCCCCCCAGCCCGGCTGTGACATTTTAAAACAGCCGCGCGGCTTCCCAGCCGTCTCCCGAAGCCGAACGCCAAACCCAAACTTCCGCGTTTGGCATTCAGAGGCTGCTGGGAAGCCGCACGGCTGTTTTAAAAGGTCACAGCCGGGCTAGGGGGGTTGCTGGGAAGCCCCCCAGCCTGGCTGGGAAGCCGCGCGGCTGTTTTAAAAGGTCACAGCCGGGCGGCAGGGGTTTTTTTTGGTTGCATGGATTAATTGACTTTACATTGTTTCCTATGGGAAACAATGTTTCGTCTTACGAACCTTTCGTGTTACGAACCTCCACTGTACACACTTTTGAACCATTTCCTAAAACAGGTGAGGGCTGGGTTTTTCTCTCTCTTATTCTTTGGGTGCTTTTTATCATATGTTTTAAATCAAGAGTCACTTCTCTCTCTCTTTTGTTTCTCTCTCTTTCCTCTCATTCTCTGTCTCAATCATTTGCTCATTTCTCTCTCTCCCCTCCTCTCCTTTTCTCTCTCTCTCTTGCTTTCTTTCTCTCTCTTTCTCTCTCTCTTGCCTTCTTTCTCTCACTCTTGCTTTCTCTCTCTTTCTCTCTTTTCTTTCTCTTGCTTTCTCTCACACACACACTCTTTCTTTCTCTCTCTTTCTTTCTCTCTCTCTCTCACTCTCTGAACAAAAAGTTGCGAAACTGGAACCTGAGCTTCCTTCTTTGCGGCACACCTGACCATGTCTCGCGGCACACTAGTGTGCCATGGCACACTGGTTGAAAAACACTGACTAAAAAAACACAATATAACTCCAAGTAAATCAAACTTCTGTGAAAGCAAACTGTCCACTTAGGAAGCAACACAGATTGACAATCAATTTCACATGCTGTTGTGCACATTCAACTTTGTACAGAACAAAGTATTAAATGAGAATATTTCATTCATTCAGATCTAGGATGTATTATTTGAGTGGTCCCTTTATTTTTTTTGAGTAGTATATAATATTATGAAATTCTAGATAAGATTCTGGATTAAATTTGGACCATGAATTGCAAATTGACATATATTTTAATTATTTCCACAATGCAAGCAGAGTTCTGTGGCTTGGAAGGCGTGATGGGAAAAGAACGGGAGAATTGAGGGAATAATCTCAGAAGATTGCCCTGATCTAAACTGATGTGAGGATGAGCACAACTTTAGAAGAAAGTTTAAAATGAAAAATGGCTTGTAAACATCTTCTGTTGTTAAAGCTACATTGAGAGCCATAGTTGGGTCTCTTCGGTGAGATGGGAGCTAGGGTGTAGGACAGTGTTTCCCAACCTTTGTCAACTTGAAGATATTTGGACTTCAACTCCCAGAATTCCCCAGCCAGCATTCGCTGGCTGGGGGATTCTGGGATTTGAAGTCCAAATATCTCCAAGTTGCCAAGGTTGGGAAACACTGGTGTAGGGCAGTGATGGTGAACCTTTTTTTCCTCAGGTGCCAAAAGTACATGCACATATGCTATTGCACATGCACAAGTGCCCACACCCATAATTCAGTGTCTGTGGAGGGTGAAAATGGCTTCCCCGCCCCCCCCCCCCCCGGAGGCCCTCTGGAGGCCAGAAATGGCCTGTTTCCTTATTTCTGGTGGGCCCAGTTGGCCTGTTTTTCACCCTCCCCAGGCTCCAGAGACTTCCCTAGAGCCTGGGGAAAGTGAAAATGCCTGTCCCCCCAAGGCCCTTTGGAAGCCTCATCCCCCTCGAGCCTCCACATGAGCCGAAAATCAGCTGACCAGCACGCGCATATGGGCTGTAGCTAAACTAGGGCCACGGCTTGTGTGCCAGCAGATATGGCTGTGCATGCCACCTGTGGCATGCGTGCATAGGTTTGCCAGCGCTGGAATAGGATATAGATATGCTAGGTGATGTGTTAAAAAACCCTAGCTAATGCTGATTTATTTCTTATATGTTGTTTGAAGGTCCTTCAGTGGAACAAAACTATCTCCACGAAGCCAGATCCTCCGTCAGCAGCTATCTTGATGATATATTTAGACCGAGCACAAGACTTACCAGTGAGTAGTCACAAGATAACATCTCTTCCACAATAGGTTCTTTTATTTCACCAAGATCCATTTTTTTAAATATGAAATAGGGTAGAGCATGGATGTGAGTTTGAAGTTGATAAGTTTGTCCTATCCCCAAAATTTGAAACTATGGGAATTGCAATGGTTGGGAATGCATGGGCAGAGTGATGGGGCAAAGCAGCCAGAAGGAAATGTGTGTGTGTTTTTAAAAACCACTTAATTATACATCTAATTCATATACCACCTCCATCATTTTGGATTCTAGGTATTTTATTGATAATTTTTTTAAAATGTTCATAAACGTAGAGACATAGAAAGAAAATTGACGGCAGAAAAAGACCTCCTGGTCCATCTAGTCTGCCCTTCTACTATTTCCTGTATTTTATCTTAGGGTGGATCTATGTTTATCCCAGGCATGTTTAAATTTAGTTACTGTGGATTTATTTATTTATTTATTCATTTATTCATTCATTCATTCATTCATTCATTCATTTATTTATTTATTTATTGGTTAGATTTGTATGCCACCCCTCTCTGCTGGAAGTTTGTTCCAAGCATCTAATATTTTCTCACATTGCTTCTGATCTTTCCCCCAACTAACCTGAGTAGGTGAGAAGACATAAGGCCTACTCACCTACCTTGTTTTCCCCAAAATGAGATGTACCCTGAAAATAACCACTGGCCTGATTTTTAAGTTGGTTCCTAATATAAGCCCTACCCCAAAATAAGCCCTAGTTAAAGATCGTCAATCAGCTGGGGAATACTGTCATTTATCTCCTCTTACTTTACTCAGCTGAAGAAATCTAGTAAGGAGCCCAATCCTATGGTCCAGCTATCAGTTCAGGATGTCACTTGGGAGAGCCGGGTAAGGATTATTTTTTTCCTAGTTGCCTTCCATTTGTAGCCAATGGATGTACTGTATGCATGTGAAAGTACTGGTAGCACTTTGTAGATTTACAAGGTGAAATGCATCTTGCCTCATTTACTTCCAATTGTAACATCTCACAGAAACAGTGCATAGGTGGACTGAATTCAGAACAGGTAGCAGCTTCTTTTGGAGGACTTCAGACAAGTTTGAATTTTAGCATGATATTTGGGTGCCAGGTTGCTCCCTCCTCTGTTTCACATAGTGACAGTAAAGCAGGACAAAGAGGATGAGTGAGCACTAAAAACTAAATCTTGTGAACATTGAAAGAACTGGCAGTATTTGGCTTTGAGAAGAGTGAGCTAAGAAAGATACGATAATGCTATTCAAATGCCAGAAATTATATTATGCAGAAGAAGATCAAGACCCATTAATTGTGGAATGCTGAGTAAAAGACACACCTTAGTTTTTGGGGAGGGAAATAGAGGGGGGGGGGAATCTACCTACCAGGTATTCATCTGGCTAGTGTCCTTAGTCTGGTCAGCTTCAGCACATTATTTTATCCCCAGGTTAGGGCTTAAAAAACATTCAGAGAGAGTAACAGTGAAAGAGCTTGCAAGCAGGGAAGAGCTGGGAACATCGTTAGCACCTGGTTGGGCTGGAAAGAAACTTATTTGGAGCAAGTTAGAGCAATGGAAAAAATCCTACAAGCACTTAGGACTTGGAAAACATTTTTTGCAGAGAGAAACAAAGAAAGAGCCTGTAAGAAAAGAGCTTGCTTTAATTGTCATATTTAATGGCATCAAATAATTAGATTTTCTTTGGTGTTAGATTTGAATAGTTTCCATGATGATAATTACAATTAATTGTAAACAACCTTTAAAGATTTTGTTATTAAATAATCACTTATGATTTTGTTATGATTAAATAAGCATTTATAATTTTGTTATATTAAATACCGGTAGGTGTATTTCATATTAATAAAATGGAAGTTCCCTGATCCTTATTTTCCAAATGTATTTATATATATTTTTTTAAAAATCGTATTAGTGATCTGCAGGATTTAAAATTATGACCTTGGTGGTCCTTGAAGTCCAAAAGGTTGGGGACCCCTGCTATAGTAGAGAAAGCTGTTTGTCAAAAGATCTAATTCCCAATACAAAAGATCTAATGCTTTTTCTAACTCTACCTAAAGAGGGCAGTAGTATTCCATTAGTACTGTATTACATTACATTGTAATTTATTTCCTTCCTTCCTTCCTTCCTTCCTTCCTTCCTTCCTTCCTTCCCTCCCTCCCTCCCTCCCTCCCTCTTTCTTTCTTTCTTTCTTTTCCCCTGCTAGGTTGTCCATAACACTGTCTCCCCTGTCTGGGAGGATGCCTTTCGCTTTTTCCTGCAAGACCCAACTGTCCAGGACATTGACATACAGGTAAGGTTCCTATTCTCTTCCAAACCCATCCAGCCACTTTCAGCACAAAAGCAGCTGCGGAAATTCTTCTTTTTGATTCCATAGATCAAAGATGACAACCGTCAGACCACTCTGGGCTCCATCACCATCCACTTGTCCCGCCTTTTAAGTGCTGATAATCTGACCTTGGACCAGTGGTTCCAGCTGGAAAATTCTGGACCCAACAGCCGTATCTACATGAAACTTATTATGCGGGTAAAAAGCTTTGGGTTAAGGGTGGGTTAGGACTTGGGAAATGATACAAAGGTTTCCTTTTCATCTTCAGTTTTAGCTCTTTGTAAAAATGTAGTACGTACACCAACTTGTAAAATCCACAAAGCAGTTTATTTCAAAAATGAGTTGGAAAAAAACAGACTCTCTGTTTTTTCCAACTCATTTTTGAGTTGGAAAAATGTTAGTTTCTCTTTTGAGGGGGAATCTCATTTTTTGTTTGTTTAGCAATAGCATTTAGACTAATATGCTGCTTCACAGTGTTCTACAGCCCTGCCTGAGTGGTTTACAGATATATAGGAATGGAGGGAGGGAGGGAGGGAGGAAGGAGCAATAGCAATAAGACTTATATACTGCTTTGTAGTGCTTTACAGCCCTCTCTGAGCAGTTTTCAGAATCTGCCTCTTGCCCCCAACAATCTGGGTCCTCATTTTACCCACCTCGGAAGGATGGAAGGCTGAGTCAACCTTGAGCTGGTGGTGAGATTTGTACTGCCAAATTGCAGGCAGGCAGCAGCCAGCATCAATGACAAGTCCAAGGTTGGGCCTGGCAAGAAATGGAGTCTATTTACACAAATCTGGAAACCAGAGGCTAAATAAATACATCTATTGATAGATTTATAACATTGGGACCTTGTCGAAACGTCGCCAGAAATTTCCAAATCCTACACGGGAAGAAACCCGAATATACCAAGACCATCATACCTGTACCCGTGAAAATCTACGAAAACATTTATAACATTATTTCTACAAATCAGACTTTGGTGATAAAGAGCTGTATTCAAGGTCTTTGGGATATCTCAAGTGTTTAGCAAACCTACCACTTTAGCCATGAGCTAGAATCATGCATTGAAGATCTCTGAAGATCTCTTTTGAATCTTCATGTCTGGAAATAAACTCCTATTGATCTTAGTCCAGCTTTGTCTGGCTCCATGGTTCACTCAGCTGTGAGAGACAAGAATGTCTCTTCAATAAAGGTTTTCAAGCAAGGACTGGAAAACCACATTTTTCAGAACTATTAGCATTTATTTCTAATATGCATTCTTGTACTAATAGTGGTTTGGATTTGATTGTTAAAATGACTTCTCCTCATTCCATAATTTGATGTGTCCAGGTTTGCAATAGGCAGCTACCGCTAATGAGAGACAGATACTGCAATCTCATTATTGGGTTGAGGGTCAGCAGTTCCTCAGCTTCTCTTTGCTTGGGTGCCTATCCTGATTTTCCATAATTTCTTTAGATATTATATCTGGATGCCCCTGAAGTCTGTTTCAATACCAGACCAAATCCTCCTGGAAATCTGAATGTCACAGAGAGTCCCCATCTTGGTAGCAGTGTTGATGCGCCTTCTCGGCCTACCAAGGCCAGTCCAGATGCTACTTTTGGTACTGAGGTAAGACCTACACATTCCCCCCATCCAACCTTAATAGTCAGTCATACCTTTTGGTAAGATAGTGGGCCTTCTAAGGCAGTGCTCCCCAAACGTTTTGGCACTAGGGACTGGTTTTGTGAAAGACAATTTTTCCATGGACCGGTCACCTCCAACTATGTACCCTGGTTCCCATCACGCCACGGATCAGTACCAGTCCCTGGACTGGGGTTTGGAGACCCCTGTTCTATATTCAGAGACAGACCAGATTTGGTGTTCTTTATGGATGTTAATGATGTTAATGAGCTAAACATATGTAACTTGGTCATAAGATCATACAGACATTGAAGAACAAGCAAATCTTAAACTTGTCAAAGTGACATATCAGCTTTCTTTTTAAAAAGGAGAGTATGAAATTCCCTCCTTAAGTCTTGCTATTTTTACAGAAAATGTGGACAAAGGTTTAATCATCATAAGTCCAATTATTCTATTCATGTTGTGATACACACACACCACAAAGCCTCTTCTTAACTGATCCCAAAATAACTTAACCCAGCTGCCATGAAAACATAAATAGTTTTGCTGATAGTCAAAATTAAGAACATAAGCTTCCTGTAGTCATTTGGATGGCACTTTGGGATCTGGCTAAAATTCTTCTAGTCCAGCTTCCTGTTTTCACAGCGACCAGGCAGAACTCTCCAAGAAGCCCTAAAAATAACAGCTCTCCCCAACATGTCTGCTCTCTAAACTTGTTCCCAGAATTCCCTTGCCCGCTTGGTTGTTGCTAAGAATCCTGGGGGTTGAAGTCCACATAACTGGAAGAACTCAGTCACGTATTCAGACTAGTTATCTGTCTCTGAATATGAAAGACAGTGGAGAAAGTAACTGTTATTTGCAATTGTCTTTTGATAGTTATGATAACACAAATAAGCAGCCTTATTTGTTTGTTTGTTTAACTGTGATTTTAAATTAATAAATACCATATATTAAATTAAATTAATATTTAGATTTACCATATCAATATTTATTCACAATATGCATGAGTATAAAGGAAATTACTCTTAATTAAGATTTATATATCAATATTTATTTATAATAGTTATCATAGGTATAAATGAAATTATTCTAATCAGATTTATATAACAGCCACTTCACTGTCTAAGAAGTGACTGAGCAGTATGCAAGTAAACATTGATCCAGATAAAAATCAATACAAAAGTGAACTAAGTTTAAAAGGCCAAGAGAAAATGGCCTCTAGCCACCAGCCACCCTGAGTGTTATGTCTCATTCTTAGGTCCCTTGGCTAATTGACAAAGACAAGTCTCAACAGTCTTTTGGGGAGTGAACTTATTAGTCAAGACCATTTTTAGAAAGGCAAAACAAATAAAAGGAAACAATATACGTAGTAGTAACTCTGTTCACTGCAATAGAATTTCCAAATCTGTTTGAAAGTAGATTTTTTCAAAAAAAATTCAAATCACAGTTTGTTCCATTTTACAGATCATAAACCATCTTTGTTAATGTGTTACAGTATTTTTAACCTATTACATTCAGTAATATACATTATACATTACACATTTATTATCTAATATTTATTACAATTCCTAAGTGATAAATAAAGATATTTACAAGGTATCTGTAGTTTGTTTCAGTTGTACTGTTACTTCATATTATATTATTTCTATATTCTCTTTTGAATCCATTCATGCCATTTGTACCATGTTCTTTTTGATTCATTGATTTTATTTCCCTTAATTGAGTTAGTAATTTCGTCCATTTCCACAGAAGTATATATTTTATCTATTATTAAATTTTGAAAGTAGATTTTTACCATAGTTGTACGTTGGAAGTTTCTTGCTGGTCATGTGCAACAAGTAGTTTATTTAATATTTAATCCAGGATGCAGTCTGCAATCTCAGATAAATCTGAAATTTGTGTGATGCGTAATACATCCCTACATGTTTTCCACATAAGAAATAGTGATTTCAAGTTATAATATACTGTATTTGTAATCAGAGAAACAGATTTGAGGGAGTGGAAAGGGGGAGATAGATGGGCTGGCTCTTAAGCACTGTAATTCCAGTGCTTAATCAGAGATTTACACCTTCCTGACTGCTGTGCTCCCATTATAGTTTGCTAGATAAAGACCTGGGAAGCTGCATCTCTGATTAGGGTCTGATGGTCTTGTTTTTGCCTTTTATCACTGCTTCAGATTCTGCTTCACTACAATTGCTGTGCTTTTTATTCCATTGTGTTTTACCATTCTGAAGTGGGGGAAGGGAGAATACGGATCTTAATAAATAGAATAGTGATCATACTTTTAAGAAATTGTATCATACATTTTAGACATAACATCAAAATAGATCAGAGAAAGAAACCAATGGAATATTGTAACAGCCACCCAACAGAACTTTTAGGTCTGAATGTGCTTATTCTACTCTAGTGTTGTGGGAATTGAGAGGCCTGTCCTCATTTACTCAAGCAAATTTCCTGAAATGGGTTCAAGCCTTGTTAAACTGGCTGTTCCCTTGGTAGCAACTCTTTCTTCCTGTACTCCAAGGCCATCTCTTTGTCCTTTTTGCTGTCGACCAAATTCTGTCTGATTTTAGGAAAATTAAATGATCTGGGCATTCAGAATCTTAATTGAGTCTCTTCCTTATTCCATCCTGCTTAAAGAGAGTTGGATTGTTTTGATTAAAACTGGGAAGATTTACAAAATCCATGGAAACCAGACTAAACCCCGTTGTGTTGGTTGATGGTGTGAATAGATCTGGGATGCCAACTGTGTCTCCTCTCACTGAATTCCAGAGTGTAATTCGCATTCACGTGCTGGAAGCGGAGAACCTGATTGCCAAGGATAATTTCATGGGTGGGATGATCAAGGGCAAGTCAGACCCATATGTCAAGGTGCGCTTGGGAGGCCAGAAGTTTCGCACCCGAGTCATCAAAGAAGACCTTAATCCTCGCTGGAGCGAGATCTATGAGGTGAGTATACCAGTGGTGAAATCCTTTTTTTTTTTTTACTATCGGTTCTATGGGCGTGGCAGGTTAAGGATACTGCAAAATCCCCATTCCTACTCCTGGGAGAAGGATATTACAAAATCTCCATTCCAACCCCCGCTCTGGAGACAACCAGTGGTGGTATTTGCTGGTTCTCCGAACTACTCAAAATTTCTGGTACCAGTTCTCCACAACCTGTCAGAACTTGTGGGATTTTACCCCTATACACCCCATCTGCTTCCATGCATATATTAAAACTATCCGCCTTGACCTCTTATCATTGATTCCTCAAAGAGTTGGAGTTGATGGGGAAATAACAATCATACTATTTTTAGGACTATATATTTGTACTGTATCTGAGCTCCTATCTGGGCAATAGAAACTAGATAAAATATTCTTTTTCAAATATTTATTCACTAGATTTGTAGGTCGCCCTTCTCCTCGTGGACTCAGGGCTGACTGAATATTGGTCAAGTTTGATTTATTTTATTTATTTATTTTTATTTATTTATTTGTCATACAAATATAGTATTGTACTGTAGTATGTTTAACATAATATAAGTATAAAGTAGAGAGAGAAGAGATAAAAAAGACATTAGGACAGGAACAGTAGGCACAATGGTGCACTTATGCATGCCCCTTACAGACCTCTTAGAAAAGGGGAGAGATCAACTGTAGACAATCTAAGGTTGAAGATTTTGGGATTGGGGGAAGAAACAATGGAGTCCGGTAGTGAATTCCAGGCGTTGACCACTCTATTGCTGAAATCGTATTTTCTGCAGTCCAGTTTGAAGCGATTTACATTTAGTTTGTATCTATTGCATGCTCTTGTATTGTTGTTGTTAAAGGTGAAGTAGTCGCTAACAGGGAGTACATTGTGATGTATGATTTTATGAACAACAGTTAAATCATTTTGGAGGCGGCGTAGCTGTAAATTTCTGAAACAAATCACACCTGAAGTATCTTTTTCAGCAATCAAATAGTAAAGGAGTCTATTTCTGACTCAATGTTCATTTGAATATATTTAGAACAAATCCAAACAGAACAAAGGAGAAAAAAATCAAATAATGGTTGGTTTAGGGATTGGTTTTGGAAATATTTCACTTCCAGCTGCTAGAAACATACTCTTTGTTGTTTCTTTATTTTATTTTACTGGATAGATATGCCTAACCATTTAATTAACTAAACGAATGACTAAATCTTAACCCTTTCTCTTTGCAAAGAAGTAGGGCCAATTTCCAGGATATGAGGTTCCACCTCCTAGCTTTTTCATTGTTTGTTTAATACATTGAATCATTTGAGAGCTGGAATCAGAGCAAATCTTAGCTTTCACCCCTACTTCATTAAAGACTCCTTCTTCGATCACTGCTACCGCTTTTCTTCTTCTGTCCAACAGCCCACTCTTTTTCCCCCTAGGTCATTGTGAGTAACATCCCAGGACAGGAAGTAGAGTTCGACTTGTACGATAAAGATGTCGACAGAGATGATTTCCTGGGGAGGTAGGTTTAGAGCCAAGAAAAACTTTGGACCAAAAAAAAAAAGGGCCATTGCTCCCTCATTCTGAATGGGAAGCCAAAGAAGGCACTTAAATATCCCAGATTCTGCATGGAATAGAAGAAGGTTTATTACATCTCCCTATTCCTTTCCTAAAGATTTAATCTCACAACCAGATTTGTCTATTCTTATACTTATTCCTTTTGGCAGAGAAAGCTAGCTCTGGGGAGTTAGGCCTCTGACTCAGCTCCCAGTAAGGTTACTGACTTATAATGTATTTTTTATAATGTTTTATAATGTATTTTTAAATTAGTTTTTTCAATTTTTTAACATTAGATTTGTATCTATATTGTATTGCTGTTGTGTGGTGAGCCGCCCTGAGTCTACAGAGAGGGGCGGCATACAAATCTAATAAATTATTATTATATTATTAGGAAGTAGGAGGAAGGAAGACCTTTCTTTAATGCTTGTGACTCTTGTAACTTCCCCCAGGTGCAAGATCCCTCTGAAGCATGTGCTGATCAACAAGTTCGTGGATGAGGTAAGATTGTGTGGTGGAAGCAGATAAGGAATTGGGCTGGGACTGAGGAGACCCATGTTCACGTCCACCGTTAGATGTGAGGAGACTAAGGAAACCCAGGTTCACGTTTGCCTTTAGACATTGTACCACTTGCTCTGTCTCAGCCCAATTTGCCTTGCAAGGGTGTTCTTGTCTCAATAGAAGGAAAGAAGATTCCCATGGGAATCACCTGGAGGTCTTAAAGGAAGTGTATAAATCTGACCAAGAACTAAATAAAAGGAGACTCTCTGTGGCGGCCCCGGCCCTCTGGAACCAACTCCCCCCAGAGATTAGAATTGCCCCCACCCTCCTTGTCTTTCGTGAACAACTTAAAACCCACCTCTGCCGCCAGGCATGGGGGAACTGAGATCCTCTTTCCCCCTAGGCCTTTACAATTTTATGCATGGTATGTTTGTATGTATGTTTGGTTTTTTATATTAAGGGGTTTTTAATCGTTTTTAGTATTGGATTATTATTGTACGCTGTTTTATGATTGCTGTTAGCTGCCCCGAGTCTTCGGAGAGGGGCGGCATATAAATCCAATAAATAAATAAATAAATAATGGCAGTGGGGACATGCTGATAGAATGGAATGGAATAGAATAGAATTTTATTGGCCAAGGGTGATTGGAAACACAAGGAATTTGTCTTGATCAGCCACCACACTCTTATCTCCTTCCTGTTGCAGTGGCTCCCCTTAGAAGAGGTGAAATCAGGACGCCTCCACGTGAAACTGGAGTGCCTGCCCCCGATACCCAGTGCCGCAGAGCTGGAGCAGGTAATGGAGGCTTTCAGAAAGAGAATGCCATGTGAGGTTGGCTGGAATTGGGAGGTGGAGAAGAAAACTCTTCATTTTTAAAGAGGTTAAACTATTCGGATGTAATAACAACAGCAATGACATTCCTGCCATTTATGGTTCATTCTCTGATTTTCTTATCTAGGAGAATCTAGGAGGACTAGGGGAGACATGATAGCAATATTCCGATATCTCAGGGGCTACCTCTGGTCTTTCATATTCCATCAAATATTTATATATTTTTGATATTACTTTTTCTTCCGGGCCTGTCAGTAATTTATCTAGTGGTTGGGTAGTTCTTTCTATACCTGTTAGTTCCATATCCTTTTTATATCTAGCTTTAATTTGTAGATATGTCCACCAATCTATATTTATGTTTTGTATTATTAATTCTTCCCTGATTTTAAGTTTACAGTTTGTATCTAATATTTCTTTATATTTGATCTTTTTTGTCATTTCTATTGTATTTGGGTAGATAAGAGCTTCCATTGTGGATATCCAATTTGGTGTTTTTATATAATGTTTATGTCTTATCTCTTTCCATGTTTTAAGTAAGGATTGTCTAATTAGATGTCTATTAAAGTATTTTGGTGTTTTGTCTCCTATGTCCCATAGATAAGCATGCCAACCTTTCTCTAAATCATGGCCTTCCAATTGTAAAATTCATTTGTTATCAAGATTGATCCATTCTTTTATCCACATCAATGAGGCTGCTTTATAATACATTTTCCAATCTGGCATTCTGAATCCCCCTCTGTTTTTTATAACTTGTAGGTCTATTATCTTTATCCTCAATTTTTTACCTTGCCATATGAATTTAGATATTATTTTATTTAATTCAGTAAAAAATTTAGAGTTTATTGGAATGGTTTGAAATAGGTATAGAAATTTCGGAAGTGTGCTCAATACTGGAAGTTTTTAAGAAGATGGATAACCATTGGTCTGAAGTAGTGTAGGGTTTCCTGCCCAAGCAGGGAGTTGGACTAGAAGACCTCTAAGGTCCCTTCCAACTCTGTTGTTATTATAACAAATCAGCATGTTGTGAAAGGGTGGGTTTATTTTTTTCTCTTCTTCATTTGGTGGGTTATGAAAAGCATGGTGGAAACTAGAATCAGAGGTGGTTTGTATCTGAACACAGTATCTGAAAACCTTCATAGGAAATCAACAAAACTGTCTTCTTCTTTGGCTTTGCTTGTTTTGCTATCACTGTGATCAAAGCCAGGCAGCTGAGGAACGCTGAGCTTTGAGGGAGATTATGGGTCACCCGCAGGCCTTAAACTCTGAAGTTGGGTGGAAGTGTTCTCACAATCACCTCCATGGCTTTGATGGTGGGTGAAGTTGAGCAACCACTTAGCATGTTCTCCTGCATATGAAAAGGGCTATTTTGTGATGAGCCCATTGCATGATATGAGCTACCAAGATGTTGCATAATAATTGTTGCATTGAAAGAAACAGGTGGAAGAAAGAAGCCCATCCACCGATTTTCTTAACAAATGTCCTCTAATGGTGGGTGATAAAATACTTATTATTATCCTAACATTTGATCACCTCTTCCAGGTTCTGAGAGTAAACAGCTTGATCCAGACCCCAAAGAGTGAGGAACTGTCTTCTGCCCTCCTCTCTGTCTTCCTTGACAGAGCAACTGAATTGCCAGTGAGTACCAGGAAACTGTTTCTCCGTCCATTAGATTCCTCTTAGTTCTGGGAGTGGCTATTGCAGCTAAATAATCCATGACCAGGAACTCAGAGCTGCTGATGTCATCTGAGCAATACAGTGGGGAAAAACACTAGTAGAAATGAGTTTGGAACATTGTTTTTCATGGGCCAGGAAAACTTGAATTCGGCGCTCACCCAGCCATTGATTCAGAGCCTAACTCCATGATGGTGAATCTATGGCCCGCGGGCACTGGCCAGCTGATTTCAGCTTTGGAAAAGGACGTTTTAGCCCTCTGAAGGCTTCAGGAGGCTCCAAAAGAGCCAGGGTGGCACAATGGTTAGAGTGCAGTACTGAGGGCTACTTCACAGCCTGTAGGCAGCTACAACTTCCCAAAATTTCATTTTCTTGGGAAATCCTGGATTTTAGACATATTCTTCTGTAAGTTAGCCCTGTGCTGTTCCCAGAGACAGAAATAGTTGAAACAGGCAAGCATAATATCCTTTAAATGCAAACGTGCCCCCCTTCTTCCCTTATGCTGAACAGATTAGAGCAATACTTTTCCAAGGCAGTAACTGGGGGAAAGAAGTGGTGGGGATTTCTTTTCTCTTATTCTTAAGGCTTCAGAAGGCAGTAACATAGCATGCAGCACCCTCAGGATGAAAATTTAAGGCTTCAGGTCATCAGGAAAAGAGTTATAAGACCTTGCTATTAAGTTTTAACTTTCTTGCTATTAAGAGGGAGGTTTAATCCTTCTTTAGTAGGCTGATTACTACTTTAAGGCAGCAGTGATTGCTTTAAAGGCTTGCAGCTGTGCCAGGGGACATGAATTTCTTCTCTATTTACTGCCTCTTTTTACTGTTTCTTTTTTCAGCCTCTTTTACAACCTCTTTTTACTATTTCTTTTTACAACCTCTTTTTACTGTTCTGGTACAAGCTCAACTTTTCCCCTTCAGATAACTCAGCACAAAGAGATATCACAGATCATTTTATTACAGGAATTCTCACAACAACTCACAGTTATGATGCAATTCTTCTGCAGTATAATCTTTCCCATTGTGCAGGTAAAAAGAGGTTGAATTGACCCAGGCTCTAGGTGGAGCATCTACATGCGGGCTAGCTTAGAGAAAGAGTGAAGACAAAGACCCTCTGGAATGTTCTCTCCAATTACTCCTCATCCTGAGTCAGAGCCAATAGGAATACACAAATGTGGTCACATGTAAAACTACATTACCCAGAGTGCAATTTCACTACATTTCCCCTAATGCAATATCTTAAAGAGACATGCCTAAATACAGTCCAACTATCTATGTCTCTGGGGACAGCACAAGTCCATTTGAGGTACCTGGGTTGAAAAATTGTTACCTTCTGATGAACCATTTTGCCCAGTTAAAGGTCATAATAGCAAGAGTGTTAGTAGTATATAGATGGAGTATTGCATAGGTGGTAGTAAATTATGTTATTTATCAAGTATACTCATATAATAGCAATTCTTCCACTTCAATTCCCATGACTCCCCAATCCACGCAGTGTCAATTCTACATGCAAATATTTCTCTTCTGCTGCCCGCGTGGCGGAATACTCCTGAAATATCAGAGAGATACCAAACTAAAATCAACCACGTGTTTCTGTGCCCACCCACTGCACAAAGGTCTTTGTAAATGAGGCATCCTGTGAATATCTTTAATAGCAGAATATCAGTCGCTTTCTCTTTCCCATTTTGCCAGCTCCGGAAGGGATCGAAGCCACCAAGTCCTTACATCAGCCTGTCTGTCCGTGGTATCTCCTATAAGACGAAGGTAATGACAAGGGGAAGAAGGAAACAAGAAGGCTGAAAGTGGGTAGTAAATCATGGCTTTAGAATAGAGTGTGGGTGTAGGGAATACATCCAGGGACTCCTTTTCAGCTTTTCAGTACAATGTTGAGTGAACAGTGGTGGATTTAAAATAGAAGCCAAGCAGCATTGTTAACGGTAACAAATAATATGCTATTATTCAGCTTAGGGATTTATGATCAGTTCCAGAAGCAGTCTGGCCTGTTCTTTCATTATCCATTTTTGGCCCACTCTTCCCTCATTTTTCCTTTTAGCTACTAGTTCAGAGGAGGGGAACATACTGCAGTTAGCAGGCAGTTGCTAATTTACTACTTTCATTAGGAAACTCTCAAGTGATTTTTCGCCTCTCTTTCCTTGGAGAGGACTAAGAAATATGGTAAAGTGAAAGTGAAGGGAGAAGAAAAAGGAAGCTTCAATATGAGAGGATTTGTGGCAAAGCCAGTGTTTGTACATATGAACAGATGTGCAAACACATACATACATACATACACACACACACCTTTTTATATAGATATTCCTATGTAACTACATGGGGCTACCTTTGAAAAGTGTTCGGAAACTTCAGATCGTGCAGAATGCAGCTGCGAGAGCAATCATGGACTTTCCCAAATATGCCCATGTTACACCAACACTCCGCAGTCTGCATTGGTTGACAATCAGTTTCCGGTCACAATTCAAAGTGTTGGTTATGACCTATAAAGCCCTTCATGGCACCGGACCAGATTATCTCAGGGACCACCTTCTGCCGCACGAATTCCAGTGACCAGTTAGGTCCCACAGAGTTGGCCTTCTCCAGGTCCCGTCAACTAAACAATGTCGCTTGGCAGGACCCAGGGGAAGAGTCTTCTCTGTGGTGGCCCCAGCCCTCTGGAACCAACTCCCCCCAGAGATTAGAATTGCCCCCACCCTCCTTTCGTAAGCTGCTTAAAACCCACCTCTGCCACCAGGCATGGGGGAATTGAGATACTCTTTCCCCCTAGGCCTTTACAATTTTATGCATGGTATGTCTGTATGTATGATTGGTTTTTATAATAATGGGTTTTTAACTGTTTTTAGTATTGGATTATTATTATATGCTGTTTTATTATTGTTGTCAGCCGCCCCGAGTCTGCGGACAGGGGTGGCATACAAATCCAATAAATAAATGAATGAATGAATGAATGAATAAATATAAAAATAAAAATAATAATAAACTTGGAGGAGAATGTTTTCCAGCAATAGAGCCATAAAAGATTGGATCTCAGCTTCCATATTAAATATGTAAAGCAATTGGTTGTTGGTTCCAAAAATAAATGAAATAGGGCTGACTCAAATTGGTTATCATAAATATATATGTTAAATGCATTGGAAGGGCAGAAGAACCAGTGATGGTGAGGAAAGGGAATGGCCAAAACTCCGGATTTTACCATAGGGATTAGCACTATCCTCAGTGAACGATTGCAGAAGATTTTTTTTTTTTTTTAAAGAAATATTTGGAAACTCCACTATGCAATTGATCATTTTTAATTAAGGATTGATGGGCTTTTCATATAAGATTACTTAACCATGAAAGAAAAGTGTTATATCAAAGAGAAAAACAGCTCTGTCTCCTTCTACAAGACAGACATATTCTGGAATATTGCCACGTTTGATCAGTCTTGATTATCTGTCCATGCTTCGTTGAGTTATAGCTTACTTCTTTTTTCTTTTGACTGGATGTCATATTCTGTGCACATTCTTAAGCCACCTTTCTCTTCTGTTGTATTTTTTTAAATGTGAGGCTTGTTTCTGCCCTTAGGTCTGTCCTCAGACAGCAGAACCAGAGTGGGATGAAGCTTTCTCCTTCCTTATTAAGAGGCCCCACGGAGAATCCTTAGAGTTGCATGTAAGTGTCCTGGGCGCATCTTCCCCGCATCTTCCTCTTCTGCTTCACCATCCACATGTGCCAAACCCAAACAGTAGGAACTCCCATTTACTTGATTATCCTACCCCTGGATTATTACAAAAGAAATAGCAATTTTAATCAAATATAGAGAATTAGGAGAATTTAAGGAAATAAAAACCACAGCACTGGAAAGTGCTCAAGCGGTGATGGTATTAGGATGGAAAGATTCTACAAAATGGACATTACAAAATTGGTACTGGTATATGGTGGATCACATACATTTTGAAATTATGGAAATAAGACTAAATAATTTTGATAAGAATAAATTGGAGAAGCTGATGGTGCGATGGAACAAGGTAAAAGATTATATGTTAAGTAGAATCTGTGATGTAAATATGAAAAATAAATTGCAATCACTCTTTTAGTAATACTAGAACAAGATAGAGCCAAGGAATAATAGATAAACAATTAAATTTTTTTGGAATCCTCTTGTATGGGTGGTGGGGGTGATGGGGGGGTGTTGTTGTTAGGTGATGGGCACATGCACTGTGCACTGTTATATGTCTGTTGTATGTAAACTATTAAAAAACCAATAAAAATTTATTATTTAAAAAAAAAAACTTGATTATCCTACCGAAGAGAACTTTTGGCTCCTTTGATTTGATAGCGGGAATTGAAACTTCAAACTTGGAAACTGAGTTGTTGAAACACTGTGGTTGTGGCATTCTACCTACCACAACAGGTGGATTGTTCTGAACATACTTCTGTTATAGATGGGAAAATTGGTAATTAGCCTTCATTAACTTTCTGATAAATTTAAGGATGATCAGAATATAACTTCTTTCAGTGGCACCCTGCCTTGAATTCTTAACATGTAGTACCTTCAACAATTATTTTTCCGAACTGGCTACGATATTAATGAAATTTAAAAAAATATTTTGATGCCTGTGAAAAAAGGACATTAATGAAAGCAATTAATTTTTTTTGGAAACAGAATGGCTAAAATTGAGGTAGCATGTGATTTATTTACATGCATTTGGAAGAAATGCCAAAAATTATATGCAGCTCTGCTAGCCTTTATGGTGCTACAGTATATAGGAAGGCTATAGTGCATAATACAATGGTACCTCTACTTACAAACTTAATTCATTCCGTGAAAAGGTTCTTAAGTAGAAAAGTTTATAAGAAGAAGCAATTTTTCCCATAGGAATCAATGTAAAAGCAAATCATGTGTGCGATTGGGGAAACCACATTGAGGGTGGAGGCCTTGTTTCCTCCCAGGAGATTCCTAGAGAGGCCCTGTGGAGGCTTCTCCCCACCTTTTCCAGCCCCGTTTCCTCCCAGGAGATTCTTAGAGAGGCCCCACGGAGGCTTCTCCCTGCCTTTTCCGGCCCCGTTTCCTCCCAGGAGATTCCTAGTGAGGCCCTGTGGAGGCTTCTCCCCACCTTTTCCAGCCCCGTTTCCTCCCAGGAGATTCCTAGAGAGGCCCTGTGGAGGCTTCTCCCCACCTTTTCCGGCCCCGTTTCCTCCCAGGAGATTCTTAGAGAGGCCCCACGGAGGCTTCTCCCTGCCTTTTCCGGCCCCGTTTCCTCCCAGGAGATTCCTAGAGAGGCCCTGTGGAGGCTTCTCCCCACCTTTTCCGGCCCCGTTTCCTCCCAGGAGATTCTTAGAGAGGCCCCACGGAGGCTTCTCCCTGCCTTTTCCGGTTACAGTTTTGGAGGCTCAGGTTTGTAAGTGGAAAATGGTTCTTGAGAAGAGGCAAAAAAATATTGAACACATGGTTCTTATCTAGAAAAGTTTGTAAGTAGAGATACCACTGTAGTTTAGATTTGCAAGGCTTTCATCAAATTCCCTAGAGTGGGAAGCTTCGCTGAACTGGCTCATCTTTACCCTTGTGCCAAAATCCTCAAAACAAGCTAATCTTTGAATCTTTGAATTGGGAGAGGAGATGTGTCTTTCACGACCACATTTCTTTTCCCACAGGATTTTTTTTAATAGGCAAGGAGAATATCTCTTTGCAGCTTGAAGGAAAGGGAGTGGAGATTCAACTATATCTTCTCAGAAGCTCTGCTCCTTATCTTACAGGGAGGGCAGCCTCTTTCCAATTCAAAAGCCTGGAAGCTAGGAGAGGATTCCTTCTTGGATGTATACCTTCTGCCTCTCTATGCGTAGACCAGACCTGGGCACTGTACAGCCCATGGGTCACATTTGGTCCTTCAGCTATCCCTTTCTGGCCTTGGTGGGAGCAGGATGGTGTCTCTCCACAGTCGTCCCAGTTTTTCATGAGGCTCCTTGGGAAAATGAATTGTCCACCTGGTACAGACGGTTGCCATCTGTTTTTTTCAGGTGAAGGATGATGGGCACAGCCTGGGTGCGCTATCGCTCCCACTGTCGCAACTGCTAGCTGCCGAAGAGCTCATCCTAGACCGCTGGTTCCAACTCAACAACTCTGGTCCTGCTAGCCAGATCTTGATGCGAGTACAGCTTGGGGTAAGTGGCTGTGATGGTCGGTGGGAGTGGCCTTGGGAGGCAGGAGGAAGACCCGTAGCCATGGCAACGGTTCGATAAGAGGCAGCTCAGTCTACATAGGGGTGGGAAAAGTGTGAGAAACGCTTAGAAAGGACCTTCCTTAGTTTTCAAGAGACTAAAAAGAGAGGAGGGTGAATAAATGCTTTGAGACTTAAATGTTAACCATACATTTAACCATGGTGGCCCAGTGGTTAGAATGCAGTATTGCAAGCTAACTCACTATTCACTGCCAGGAGTTCGATCCTATTAACTCAGCCTTCCATCCTTCCGAAGTTGGTAAAATGAGGACGCAGATTGTTGGGGACAATATGCTGACTCTGTAAACCGCCTAGAGAGGAGGGCTGTAGAAAGCTACGAAGCGGGATAGAAGTCTAAGTGCTATTGCTAAGTGCTACAATAACAATAATGCTGAGGCTCCAATTGCACTTCTTGTCTGGACTACTTCAAAGGTCGAAGAGTGGGGTTGCAGAGAGAAGCCAGTCTGGACTATGGCAGAGCAGGCGCTCCCAAACTATGAAGCAGACTTCTTGTCCCGACAAAAATCCCTTTTTTATTAAGTTACTGTGAATTCTTCTCATTCACATCCAGCAAAGTCTTTCAAGGATAAATTTACAGTCACAGACTTCATCTGGCTTGGAGAGTTCAAGTTCAAAAGTTGTCAAGAAGTCTCTGAGAATCACGAACCAATTAAGTGAATTAATTTTCTCCTGCAAACTCCTCTCCCTTTTCGCTCCTCTTTCATTCCCTATGACGGGTCATTCATCATCCACCTATGGCCTTATTACAAAGTCAACCCTTGTTCCTCAGCTGTTCCTTTCATCTGGGCAGCTCTGTGCATGTGAACACTGGGAAAAGTTTCCAGCTGTGAATTTGCCTCACTGATGTCTGACTCCAAAGGCAACTGATAACTGTCAGGCTGCCCTGGTCCTATCTCTGCCTCCAATGCATAGCAATCGTCCGAGCCTTCCCCAGATTCCAGGACTGGCCTATCTTCCTCCACAGCCATCTCCCTGTCTGAATCTGCTGCCAACTCTACTGACTGCTGGCGGGCCACAATACAGTGTTCCCTTGATTTTTGCGGGTTCAAACTTCGCGAATGGCCTGTACCACGGTTTTTCAAAAAATATTAATTAAAAAATACTTCGCAGGGTTTTTTTCTATACCACGGTTTTTCCCACCCGATGACATCATAAATCATCGCCAAAGTAATAATTTTTGCAAATAAATGTTGTGATTCCGTCTGAGGCTCCTCAGGGAACGGCTGAACCTCTGCCGGCTCCATGCTCAGAGGGGGAGGATGAGGAACAGGAGGAGGAAGCCCAGGCAGACAGGGAGGAGGAATATCAGGCCGAGGGAGAGGGAGAACAGCCTGAGTCCCCCGGGGTGGAGCTCTCCCCAGCAAGCAGCCTGGAGTCCTTGGATGAAAATGCACAAGCCATCATCGATCTCAGGCAGAGAAGAGCAGCACAATGAAGGGGACAATTAGCCAGGTATTTCCAGCCCTAAATAGGCAACAGCTGGGTTTGGGTGTGGTTCTCCCCAGAAAGGCTGAAAAGGCAGACCCATCCTTCCTGTATTGTGGAGTATTATCTTTGGGAGTCCTGGGACCTGGCTGTGATCTTTGGCGTCTCTGATTCTGGCTTGTGGCCTTGAAGGCTGAAACCTTGGGGGGAAAGGCGTGGGTCTTATTCTCTAGAGTGGTGTGTGTGCCAGCAAGAAGTCTGCTGTATTGTCTGGCCGTCAGGACTCTGCTGTGAAGCCTCATAGCCTGCCTGTTGGGAAGAACAGTTTTTTCTCTGTGTTTATTTGTCAAACTATAAAGTGCCTTTGCTTTTACCAGCGTGTCTGGCTGTTTTTTCCAGTTGGTGTTGAAGTCTGGGGGCACCCAGACAGAACAATAAATAACAAAAAATAATTATTATTGTTAATAAATAATTATGTTTATAAAGTGTCTTATTCAATGGTGAGTACCAGTAATAATGGTGAGTAAAGGGTTGTTAAGGGAATAGGAAATGGTAATTTAGGGGTTTAAAGTGTTAAGGGAAGGCTTGTGATACTGTTCATAGCCAAAAATAGTGTATTTACTTCCACAACTCTACTTCGCGGAAATTCGACTTTCGCGGGAGGTCTCGGAACGCATCCCCCGCGAAAATCGAGGGAACACTGTACTAAGCACCTTGCTCTCAATTCTACAGCTTCTGATTTCTCAGCACTCGGGGGTGGAGGCTTTCCATGCTGCAGCAGGGGACGAATATGAGGAGAGTTCCCAGAAGGGGTCAGAGACCGAGCTGTATATCAGAGAGGATGGAGACTCTGGCACCCCGCAAGAGCTGCGACAGCGGATCCCCCACACCAACAGGTAAGGAGCAGCCGCGAGTTGATGTCCAAGAAGCAAAAACACACTGAAATCCCACAAGGGGATTTCATGAGGGGGTCCTCGCTCGCGCTATTTCAGCAATTCTTTGCTTCCGTGCATGCATGGAAGCAAAGAATTGCCAAAATCTTCTGCGTGCAAATGTCCCCTCATGAGATTATGCTTCTGCGCATGAGCAGGAAGCAAAAAAGCCAAAAAAATCAGAAAAAAGATGGCGCCCCCCGACAGACGGGCACTGGAGCGGTCGCACGCAAATGGCGCAATCTGGCAGCCGCCACCAGATTGGAGTGGCCTACCACACCAGTAGCAACCCACCACTGGTAAGGAGGACTCCTTGCACAGGATACAGAATCCTTGCAGATAAGTGAGATGATTCCTCTTTGGATCAAGTGCTCTGCCCTCTCTTCTTGCCAAGTATTCTGAATCTGAAGAAATTCTCTTCTTCTCTCCAGATAATTTCTTGAGACACTGCTGTGGTAGTCCGCTGCAGCTCCAAATAAATGAAGCATACGCTACTCTGGGTTACCATCCAGTTCATGAGATGCTAGTAATGGCTGGAAACCAGTAAAATATGTGTGTCTCTGTGTGTGCGCACATGTGTGTATACACACATACACACATTCCCTGGCTTCTCCCCACAATTGCATTATTATTATTATTATTATTATTATTATTATTATTATTATCATCATCATCATCATCATCATTTATTAGAGTTGTATGCTGCCCTTCTCTGAACTTAGTGGTGCAGTGGTTAGAATGCAATATTGCAGGCTAATTCTGCCAACTGCCAGCAGTTTGATTCTCACCAGGCTCAAGGTTGACTCAGCCTTCCATCCTTCCAAGGTGGGTAAAATGAGGACCCAGATTGTTAGGGTCAATATGCTGACTCCGCAAACCGCTTAGAGAGGGTTTGTTTGTAAAGCACTGTAAAGCAGTATATAAGTCTAAATGCTATTGCTATTTCTATTTCTGCTGTAAGAAATCAACAGCTTCTTGTTTGAGATTCTTCTGATCACTACCTAGAGACTACAAGTATTATATAGCAGTAGAATTTATATACCACTTCACAGTGCTTTACAGCCCTCTCTAAGCGGTCTGCAGAGAGTCAGCCTATTACCCCCAACAATCTGGGTCCCCATTTTACCAACCTTGGAAGGATGGAAGGCTGAGTCAACCTTGAACCTCCTGATATTCAATTAGCCAAACTGCTGGCAGCCGGTGATCAGCAGAAGTAGCTTGCAGCACTGCACTCTAACCACTGCGCCAACATTTGTAAATAAATAAATAAATTTCATTACTTGAAATAAAATTGGCAGTCCCTAAGCAAGAGATTGGTTTGTGTGTATCCCTGGGCATCTGTAGATGCACCTGTTACCCTTGTTCTTCCTCCGAGCCTCTGAAGCAGCCTTCAGGGGCAAAAAGGCTGCCCTGTTGTCGAATCAATGCTGAGTGTGAGAGCCTGAAAAAGTAATTCCTCCCTTGAAATTCTGGTTTTCCCCTGATTTTCAGTCCTAAATGTCTCCTCACGCCTCTGGCTGTTGTGTTCTCAGATAATTCTCTATTTATTCTTCTATAATTTCTCTATTAATTCTTCTTCTTCTGTGATGTTGTGCCCATCTCCCCTGAGGAAACTCTTTAGTGGGGAGGGGAAACTGAAAGCTGACCCCCCCTCACCCCTCGGTGAAATCCAGTCAGGGTCAACAGAACCTAGGACACAGAAGGCAGTGCACTGTGGGCTTTTGAATAACCTCTTGTTAATGCAGATCGGTTGAGTGGAGCTTTTTACCAGAAAGGGAGAGACAACGCTTGCTGTTTATGTACGTAATAATTTGATGCTTTAAAAGGTGAGCTCTCTTCTGCTGTCTTGCCTTGCAGCACATTGCTCAGCTGGGCTTTGGGAATCCCAGCAAGTTTACTCCTCCCCCACCCCCGCAGTCCTCAGAATTGCAGAAAACATTCTGGCTTTCGCTTTCGGCCCTCCTCATAGCTGCCTTACGTAGGCCGCCACTGCGACCTGCCACCATTCTCATCGCCGATGCAGTCTGTTGCCTCAGTTCTACATTTCTCGTGCCACGTGAAGGACAAACCCTCCTGCCTTTATGCCCCCTCCCTCCCTCCCTCCCTTCCCACCATCCGATTGATTCCGATCTTTCAAATGGCACCTTCCCGTCCATCTCTCCGTTGCCCTCAGTGTTCCTTATGGATGCATTATGTCTCTCAAGCTGCATGTGCTACTAAGGGGTGTAATAATACTCCCCCTTTTCCTCACGCCAGACCCAGGGCTGGTTTTCCCCCCCTACAGTCTCTGTAATATTGCTCTGCCCTTCTGTCTTTCTGCCCTGCAGTAATTTGGAGCTAGCAGACACGCCTCTGGGACAGCTGCACATGACTGTGTGGTACAACATGGATGCGAGGAAACTTATCGTGATCATTCATGCCTGCAGGTAACAAACATGGGATCTGTCTGTCTGTCTGTCCGTCCGTCCGTCCGTCCGTCCGTCCATCCATCCATCATCTATCCATCTATCCATCTATCTATCTATCTGATTTCCATGCCACCCCTCTCCAAAGACTCAGGGTGGCTTACAACATCCAGTGATACCCTGTCTTACGAACTTAATTGCTTCCGAGATGAGGTTCGTAAGGTGAAAGGTTTGTAAGATGAAACAATGTTTCCCATAGGAATCAATGGAAAAGCAAATACAAAACTCACCTCTGGACTTCCTTGTTTTTGCGATGCTGCGATTTCACTGAGGTTCCCCTCGCTGGGATTCCACTCGCTGGGATTCCCTTCATTTTTGCTGGCACTGCTTTGAATCCCAGGGAGGGGAGCCTCAGGGGAATCCCAGCAATGCAAAAACAGGCACTTTGCTGGCAATGAAAGTCCGGAGGTGGGATTTGCCAGCGAGGGGAGCCTCAGCGAAATCACAGCATTGCAAAAACACAGAAGTCCGGAGGTGGGGTTTCCCAGGGAGGGGAGCCTCAGGGAAATCCCAGCAGTGCAAAATGGGTGCTTCGCTGGCAACGGAAGTCCGGAGGTGGGGTTTCCCAGCAAGGAGAGCCTTCGGCTGGCAACGGAAGTCTGGAGGTGGGGCATCCCAGCTGCGGCGGCTTGGATTCGTAAGGTGAAAATAGTTTGAAAGAAGAGGCAAAAAAATCTTAAACACCGGGTTCGTATCTCGAAAAGTTCGTATGAAGAGGTGTTTGTAAAATGAGGCATCACTGTATAATAAAAAACAATAAAATACAATGACAAATCCAATTAATTAACTAAATAACTAAGCTAAAATCCCTAATTTAAAAAAAAATCAATCGTACACATTCAGACCTCAGTCATACGTAAGATTCATCGGCCAGGGGGCCTCGGATTTAATTGCTCCAAGCCTGGCGACATAAATGAGTCTTAAGACTCTTACGTTTGAGGAAAGGGGGAACAAACAGTGAATTTGGTATCACACACACACACCCCGAACGATTATTTAAGATTTTTTCCTATAGCTAAAGAACGCTGAGATCATTCTAAACCATCATTTTGGATGACTTTTCCCCCTAATTGCAGGCATTGTTTGCTCTGTTTTGATGACTGCCTTCAGGATACTGCCTGCAAGTAATCTGTGGAGAGTCTCAGTCATCTAGATCGTGGTTGTCTCAAAGGTGCTTTTTCAAAAGGCAAACTAGACTGGATTTTTTCTTTCTTTGAGGAAAAAGAACAAAACATTTCGCCTCTCATTTGAGATGCATCGTCAGTTGTGATGGCAGGGGAGGGGTGGGCATGGTGAGGGGGGTGGAAGGATAGATTGTGACCACGTAGCGGCAGGGTGGGGGTGGGGAGGTGGGAGGAAGGGAAGGGTGCATTTCTTTGCAGTCCTCCGGTCCGTTAGCTCTCTCCCTGAGGCCACTTAGAGGTTTATCTTTGCTTTCAGGCTCACCTGAATCAAGAGTGCAATAGGTTGAGGGATCTTCTTGGAACTGTTGTGCTGCAAGGGCTGTTTGGTAGACTGAGGATGGGTGGTGTCTGTTGAGAGAGAGCTGTTTGGTGTTAACATAAATGACCTCGTTTACTCCTCTGTCAAAGCAACGTTCCTCTCTATGCCATATGTTCAGTTCTGGAGACCTCACCTACAAAAAGATATTGACGAAATTGAACTGGTCCAAAGAAAGGCTGCAAGAATGGTGGAAGGTCTTAAGCATAAAACGTATCAGGAAAGACTTAATGAACTCTCTGGAGGACAGAAGGAAAAGGGGGGACATGATTGAAACATTTAAATATGTTAAAGGGTTAAATAAGGTTCAGGAGGGAAGTGTTTTTAATAGGAAAGTGAACACAAGAACAAGGGGACACAATCTGAAGTTAGTTGGGGGAAAGATTAGAAGTAATGTGAGAAAATATTATTTTACTGAAAGAGTAGTAGATCCTTGGGACAAACTTCCAGCAGACGTGGTTGGTAAATCCACAGTAACTGAATTTAAACATGCCTGGGATAAACATATATCCGTTGTAAGATAAAATACAGGAAATAGTATAAGGGCAGACTAGATGGACCATGAGGTCTTTTTCTGCCGTCAGTCTTCTATGTTTCTATGTTTCTATGTGGACTTTGCCGTCTTCAAAAGACTATTAGTAGATATCTAATACTTTCCACCAACGGATTCTATAGGAACGTTATAAAAAAAAATTAGTAAATCCTTCTGAAGGCAGATTATTACATCTGAGGTGATTCTGAGGACAATATACACAGGCATATCTTAGAGTGCGCTCTGGAAGAACAGTTGTGTATGAATATTGTGGTGGGCCGCCATCAACTCAGAAGAGATGGCATATGTTTTTTTTTTTAAGCAAATGATAAAATTGATGGATGAGGAGGGAAGGGGCTTGTTTTATTAAATAACTGTGGTTTCCTCTTGTTTGGGTGGTTGATTTTCTTTACCAAGCTTATCTTGAAATGATTCCTAGCTATTTATTTTCTAAACCAGAAGTTTCCATCAACCTTTCCAGCTCAGTGGACCAAAAGAAATGGGAGCAGCCATGGGTGGGGGGAATGGTTTTGTGTGTGTGCCTCTTTCACAAATTGATTGATTGATTGATTGATTGGATTTGTATGCCGCCCCTCTCCGTGGACTCGGGGCAGCTAACAACAGTGATAAAAACAGCAGCTTCACTCACGCTCACCCACCCCTTCCGTGGCCCGGTTTCTGAATGGGCTGCAGCCCAGCACCGGGCTGCGGGCTGGAGGTTGGAGACCCCTGTTCTAAACCATTTAGACACATTACTTGCTTTTCAAAGAGCCATTTCCTTTCACTACATTTCAGAAACCTCAAGTCCAATGGCAGGGATGTTCCTGATCCCTATGTCTCTTTGATCCTGCTGCCGGACAAATCTCGTGTCACCAAGAAAAAGACTACTGTACGGAAGAAAACTCTGAATCCCGAGTTCAATGAGAAGTAAGGGAAATTGGCACATATTACCATGTATGGTGGACGTGTTTAGTGGCAAAAGAATACTGGAATAAAGTAGAGAAATGGATAAATGAAATAACAAAGGAGAAGATTAAAAAATCTCCTGAATTTTTCTTATTAGGTATTTCAAATATTAAGTATAAAAAATAAATTTATTATTTAATAATACATATATTGGTTGCGGCAAGAATTACATTTGCGCAGAAATGGAAAGATAAGGAAATACCAAAGGACACAGAAGTTTATAAAAAAATTATGGAATGTGCAGAATTAGATATGATGACAAAACGCTTGAATAATCAAGTAGAAACAGAATATTATAAAATATGGAATAAATTGAATGGTGGGATTTTAAAAATAATATTACAAGTTAAACTAACAAGAATTTATAACTTTTTAAACTTATAGTTTTGAAATTTTATAAGTTAGAATTTAACAGTTTAAAAAAGGTTTACAGTAGAATAAATTTAGACGTTATTTGCTATATTATATGTTTTTGAATAAGTATTTTACAGACAAAGTAATTAATTAACATATAGAGTCAAATTTAATAAATATCTAATATAAATGTATGTTATTTTTCTATTGATTTGACTATAGTTAGGTTTTTATTTTTTGTAGTAGTTAGACTTCTAAGATAAGCGGAGCAATGGCAGCTCCTTGAGTGTTCAATGTTGTGTGTCTTTGTTTGTCCTTTTAAAAAAATTCAATAAAAATATATTTTTTTAAAAAAAAAAGAAGTAAGGGAGAAATATGCGAGATGGGGTAGGCTCGAAAAGGCCACCTTTGATACTAGAAAGAAAACATATTAGGGATCTGGGAACCTCACTAACATAAACTGATCCTTTCAATCGATTTGCCCATTTTTAATTAGGGCAACATTTGCTACTTCTTGCATTTTTTAAAGTGTTCATACATTGAAGGAGTTAAGCCATGATTGGAGCATGAATTCACATTTAATTAATTCATGCAAAATAAATGTTACTCTGGGTTTCTGTTCATCAAGTTACTGATAGAAATTTCCATTTTTTTCGGAGTGTAAGACACACCAGAGTCTTTGGGGAGAAAAATAGGGGAGGAGGGATTCTGCCTACCAGGTATTCATCTGGCTAGTCCCTAATCTGGTCAGTTGCAGCATGTTAGTTGGCTCACTGGTTTTGACGTTGGGGCTATGCTTCTAAAGCAAAGCTGATTGTCAGAGGGAGCAGCAATTAGAAAAGCAGGCAAAGCATGGAAGATCACCTAGCTCATGTTGGGGCTGAAAAGCAGCTTCAAAAGCATAGAGGCGTCTGTAATGTGGCAAATGATTTAGCTTTACTAGATAAATGGCCCAAGCAATGGAAACTGCAGTTTAATGTTTCCAAATGTAAAATAATGCACTTGGGGAAAAGAAATCCTCAATCTGAGTATTGTATTGGCAGCTCTGTGTTAGCAAATCTTCAGAAGAGAAGGATTAAGGGGTAGGGATTTCTGACAGTCTCAAAATGGGTGAACAGTGCGGTCAGGCAGTAGGGAATGCTTGGCTGCATAGCTAGAGGTATAACAAGCAGGAAGAGGGAGATTGTGATCCCACTGTATAGAGCGCTGGTGAGACCACATTTGGAATACTGTGTTCAGTTCTGGAGACCTCACCTAGAAAAAGATATTGATAAACTTGAACGGGTCCAAAGATGGGATACAAAAATGGTGGAAGGTCTTAAGCATAAAACTTATCAAGGAAAACTTCATGAACTCAATCTGTATAGAAGGGAAAGGGGGGACATGATCGAAACATTTAAATATGTTAAAGGGTTAAATAAGGTCCAGGAGGGAAGTGTTTCTAATAGGAAAGTGAACACAAGAACAAGGGGGCACAATCTGAGGTTAGTTGGGGGAAAGATCAGAAGCAATGTGAGAAAATATTATTTTACTGAAATAGTAGATGCTTGGAACAAACTTCCAGCAGATGTGGTTGGTAAATCCACAGTAACTGAATTTAAACATGCCTGGGATAAACATATATCCATTGTAAGATAAAATACAGGAAATAGTATAAGGGCAGACTAGATGGACCATGAGGTCTTTTTCTGCCGTCAGTCTTCTATGTTTCTATGGAGAAAGCTCCATAGAAACAGGCAATGCACCGAAGGAGTAAGAAAAGGCAGCAACTGTTCCAGGTAGCCATTTTGGGCACCACGTGTCAAGCATTTGGAGGCTGAAAACGCAACGCACGTAGCCCCAAAACACCAACCCTTGTTGTTGGCAATCTCTGCAGCCAGGAAGAGGATGCACAGAGGCCGAAGGGCGGGGTCCGGTAGGTGGGCGGGGCTACCTTCGGCGTATAAAATGCATCCCAATTTTCAGCCTCTTTTGGGAGGGAAAAAGTGTGTCTTATATTCTGAAAAATATGGTAGGTGCCATAGTCCAATCAGAATACAGGGAAATGCACCCTGAGGCAACAATTCTGAGGTAAACATTAGAGGTAAATTTGTTATTCACCTTTTATTTCGCTCATTACACCTCTAAGCCATCCAAAAGGTGCCTAGGGTCATTAAGGGTTTTCAAAGGCTTCTTCAGAAAAGCAGTAACTGCCCAACCAACGCTTTGGTCTTGTCACAGGTTTGAATGGGACCTCTCCCTGGAAGAAGCCCAGCGGAGGAAGCTGGAGGCCTATGTTAAAAACAGTGTCTCTTTTGTGTCCCGAGGAGAGCCAATTGGAAAGGTATGGAAGGCGGCCCTTGCTGGGCTTGCGCCTTTAAATAGCCGTCTTGCCAGCCGAATTCCAAGCGTGTGACTTTTCTTTCTTTGTTTCTCCTCCAGATACACATTGACCTCTCCCAAACGGACCTCACGCAAGGTGCTGCCCAGTGGTAAGTACAGGAGGAGAACAAGTAACAAGTAACATCTTGAATAAAGGCTAACACAATCCCAATTCTATATCACTTGTTGGATCTAAGATGGGTGACCTGGTGGAAAACTGGTCTTGTAAGAGCTGCATGGTTTGGGATTTTTGGTTTTCCCCACATGTGTCCTCTTGGAAATGGGGAGTTTTGAGGAGCTCATTTTATTATGCAGAGTCTTATGAAAAAAACGTCCACCCTAAAAGCTTGTAGTGATGGAGTCTCATTCTGTAACAACTCAGCTGGGAAACCCTTGAGAATTACATCCTCTAAGCTGCCATCTGTTGAGAGTTGTAAGATTGAAGCAAATGTCTAGTAGTTCATCCAGGTCAAGGCTGTCCCCAAAGGTGCTTTTTTTGAAACAGCAAGTGGAAATTTCTCGATTTTTCTTGAAGCCGTTTCACTTCTGATCCAAGAAGCTTCATCAGTTCTGAGTAGTAAGAAATAGAAAAGATTTTATACACTTTGCAGTCAGCCAATCATTAAAACTCTGAGGGTCCTTTAAGCCAGGGGTCCCCAACCTTTTGGACCTCAGGGACCACTACATTTATAATTTTAAATCCCGTGGACCACTAATATGAATCTAGCGCGTCGCTTGCTGAAGGGCCTGGACTCCCAGTGATGGGATGGGGTCCTTCAGGCTTTCTCTCTCTCTCTCTCTCTCTCCCTGTCTCTCTCTCTCTCCCTCTCTCTCTCCCCTTCTCTCTTTCTCTCTCTTTCCCCCTTTTTCTTTCTCCCCGTCTCTCTCCCCCCACTCGTTTTCTCTCCCCATCTCTCTCTCTCCTCCCTCTCTTTCTCTCCCCATCTCTCTCTCCCCCCCCCACTCTTTCTCTCTCGCCGTCTCTCTCTCTCCCCCTCTCTCTTTCTCTCTCTCTCCCCATCTCTCTCTCTCTCTCTCTCTCTCTCCCCTTCTCTCTTTCTCTCTCTTTCCCCCTTTTTCTCTCTCCCCGTCTCTCTCCCCCCACTCTTTCTCTCTCCCTGTCTCTCTCTCTCCCCTTCTCTCTTTCTCTCTCTGCCCCTTTTTCTCTCCGTCTCTCTCTCTCCCCCACTCTATCACTCTCCCCCTCTGTCTTTCTCTCTCTCTCCCTGTCTCTCTCTCTCTCCCCCCTTCTCTCTTTCTCTCTCTCTCTCCCCTTCTCTCTTTCTCTCTCTCTCCCCCCCACTCTTTCTCTCTCCCCCTCTCTCTTTCTCTCTCTCTCCCCCGTCTCTCTCTCCCCCTCTCTCTCCCCCTCTCTCTTTCTCTCTCTCACTCTTTCTGATTCTCCTGCGCTCTCTGGGTCTTGTATCTTCTTCAGCCTTTGTTGATGCTGGACGTTTCACTCCCGCCCTGGAATTTGGAGCAAATCTCCATCCCCTACCCTTCCTTTCTCAGGAGGGGAGGGCAAGGGGTCGACCAGCCATTGGTGGGTTTAGCCAACAGGAAGCCACAGCAGGGAGAAGAACGAGTCACAGGTTGCCAACACCCGTTGCTTCAGGCCGCCTGTGCCGCCATCCCTCCTCTTGCACCATTACCTCATTCTGCCCAGCAAGGGCTGCGCTGCAAAGTTGCAAGTTTCATGTAACTTCCTCTATGACGGAGATTTCCAACCCCACCATGAGCTGTCTGGCTGTTCCCATATTCCAGAGCTCTAGTCACAGGACCGGCCATTAGTCATCCCAAAGCAGCTCCTCCACCTGGGTGCGCCGCGAACCACCAAAATTTCCTCACGGACCACCGGTTGGTGGCCTGTGCTTTAAGCCACCTGGGAGAATAATCTATGTCCTCAGGTGGCTCATGTCTTCCCAATGACCCTCAGAATGTTAATGACTAAGCTGACTGCAAAAATTATAAATCCTTTCTATTCCCCCACCAGTTAATTAGAAGTGAAGAAGCTTCTTGGGTGAGAAGTGAAATGTCTTCAAGAAAAACCAAGAAAGTCCCGTTGCTATTTTATTTTAAAAAAAGCAAATTGGGACAAGATTGAAACAACTCTAAGAATGGGTCATGCTTTCTCTCCCTCACATCCTATTCTCTGGGACCTTAATGCTACAGGAGAAGAGATACTAACCAGGAGGAGTTGGATTAAACCTAGTAGGGAGATAGGTTCACAGGCCGTGATCTTGCTCTGAAATGGAACCGGAGAGTAGATAGAAAAGTATTTTGTGGATCCTCTATGGAGGATGCATGCGTCAGACACCTATCCAAAAGGGATTTGTTTTTGTTTTTTTGGACTCCCATCCTGAGCTATTTTCCAGAGTTTTTCCTCTCTCAACAACTTGATTCCCATCCATTCCATTATGAATGGGCTCTTTAGATTTAAAAAAAAACATTCTCACATGCCAAGGCCAAGCTGGGCATTCTTGTTCCTTTTTAATTTTTGTCAGTTGTGATAAGAATGAAGGTTGCACTGAGTCAACCCAAAAGCTTCTCCAGTCTGGTCTTCCATCCTCGTCATGTTATGTGTGGGAAGGCCACAAGTGGAACATAAAGCTACTTTTGGTGCAGCAGTTTCATAGTAACTCTCAGTAGATCCAGCCAATCTGCCACCAGCTAAAACAATGCCGAAATTCACATTAAATCTGAATTCTGTGAACGGAGCAAAATAAACTCCACGACCATCCTCATTCTTTAGCATTGTAGCCACCTGCAGTGTCCAAAAACAGGAACTGTCCTGGCACTGGAGAAAAAACATGATGAGAAAAATGATGGGCAATCATCGGCTTACTTACCAACATTTCAATAATGTTAGATGCTGGTGGCCATGGTGTCAAGAAGGAAGTGTCAGAAAATAAAAATGATCGTTGCAGCAGATGGATTGGAACCCATCCCTTTCGTAAAGGTCACCATGCCACGACAGTCATTTTTGTTTTGTTCTGTTTTTTGACCCTGCTGCAGAAGATGTTGGTGGTGGGGAAGGGCCTCCTTGCCAAGTAGGGAATGTTGAAAAAGTAGGGCTATTTTGACCACCCTTCCCTATATAAGGGGGCAAGAGAAATGCAAAATATCAACATATAGTTCCAAGGAAAGGGAGATGAACTGTAGGGACGGCAATGTCATATATCAGCGATGGGGAGCCTATTTCGGCTTGGGTGCCAAAAGGGTGCACACAGGGTAGCATGCTGACGGTACAACTGGGGTGTATGTCAGAGGTGGTAGTCAGTAAGTTTTGACCAGTTCTGGAGAACCAGTAGCAGAAATTTTGAGTAGTTCAGAGAACCGGTAAATACCGCCCCTGAGTGAGCCCGCCCTCATCTATTCTCTGCCTCCTGAATCCCAGCTAATTGGGAGGAAATGGGGGGTTTGCAGTAACCTTCCCTTGTCATGCCCACCAAGTCAAGCCACACCCATCAAGCCCTGACACCAAGCCAAGCCACGCCCATCAAGCCATGCCCAACAAGCCAAGCCACACCTAACAAGCCATGCCCAACAAGCCACACCACGCCCATGAAGCCATGCCCAACAAGACAAGCCACACCCATCATGCCCTGATATCAAGCCAAGCCACGCCCATCAAGCCATGCCCACCAAGCCAAGCCACACCCATCAAGCCCTGACACCAAGCCAAGCCACACCCAGCAAGCCATGCCCACCAAACCAAGCCACGCCCAGCAAGCCATGCCCAACAAGCCAAGCCATGCCCATCAAGCCATGCCCAACAAGCCACGCCCACAGAACCGTTAGTAAAAAAAAATTGAATCACACCACTGGTTGTGTGTGCGTGCGAGAGAGACTTCAGAACTTTGAATCCAGGTCACCCAGGTAGGACTGTTGTAACTTTGAGCAGTTGCTAAGTGACCGGTCATAAACTGAGGACTACCTGCATTTCCATACATAAGAATGTGGGAGAATGAGAAGCAGAAAATCTGTTTTCTCGGGCAACTTGGTTTACAACTTGAGATGGCTTTCTGGGGGTTACTTCTTCTTCTCCCAGACATCATAAATAGGCTTTGCTTATCTTGCAGGTACGACTTAAAAGACGACAAAAGCAGCTCCTAGTCTCCACAGTGCCTCCGCGATTCAAGGACTTGAGCTGGCATGAAGACAACCCCCCTGCCGCCACCACCACCACCACTGCTGCCGCCATCCTTCACTGCAAGGCTCCGGGCTCATCTTCCGCTGGATGGCTTTTTTCAGTGTCTTTGCTTTCTTAGGCAATCGTAGAATTGCATTTCTTAAACCTCCTTTTTTTACGTGTGAAACCAATAGGGGTAGAGAAATCACCCCAGTTGGATTATTTTTTAATTGCTATTTTGAAGGGAAGATGGACAAAGATTCACATTCTGCATCCACTTTGCATGCTTCTCTTGGCACTGAAAACCATGCGCTGCCTTTTCTCGTGACCAAAGAAATGGGCCTTTTTCATGTTTGTTTTCTCTCTGTTGGGACTGGTGTTTTCCTTCTAGCTGCCTTGGGAGCTGTGCCTTTCAGCGGCTAAAAAGATCAAGGACTGAACTGAAGTCAGGGCATTAGGTGAAAAGATACAAGGAAGACAACCTGGAGTGGCCAAGTATTTTTCTCCTTGAAGATAATAATGAAATAATGAAAACAAAGGTTTTCAAATAGGGCCACAGGTGTCTTCAAAGAGGAGACCGATCAGTTATTTAGAAAGGGTGATAAAGGAGACTGCAGTTCTGTCCTAATTCTCTTGGCTGGGCTCTCAAAGGCTATTTTCTGCAGCAAGGGAATGAAAAAGTGGACAAACGCAGAGGCCAAACATTTATTATTTGACATGTTTATGTTTTTCCCACATTGGGGGGAATCCACGCCTGAGCATTGGGCATTTAGCTGATACTCCAAGACGGAGTTATCCCATCCCATCTCTTTGCAAATCCTCACGTACCTACGATAGCAGGGGATTATTTCGCCATGCCTTTCTCGTTCTTTCTGCATCTGAATTTTTAAAAATCGAATCCGTTTTCTTCTTGGCTTGTTCCACTCTGTCCAGCCGATCCCAAAAAGGGACAGGTTGCTTTCTTTATGGATGCCGTGGCTTTCGTTGCTGTTTTTAATATGAATGTTGTTTGGTGCCTTCTTGCATTCTGGTCTTCGATCTGGTGTGGAGAGCAACGCTCTCCAGCCACACCAAGTTCTAGGACGGTGTGCATGCTGTAGCAAGGGAATTCTTCAATCTGCACTCCAAAACAGATTTTACAAAGCCTGCCTACCTATATTTGCATGATCTGCATTTTGATGACTTACAAACTACTTTGTACAGTAAGGAGGAAAAACAAATCAGTACAGAAAACCATGAGGAGGTGATGCTTCAAGGAGCCACCAAAAAATCACAAGAAATGAGATGTCCAGAAAAGACTTGTGCTGATTTCCAGATTATATGGCATGGTTTTTCTTAGCTAGCATGGATAAATTTTTTCAGATTTGCTACTGGGCTTTCCATATATGTAAAACTAAATCATTTTACCTCCCTTCACTGATAAATCACTGTTTGAAAATTTGCAACACTGGGCCATATTACAGTGCCATAGTTCATGGGCAGGGAGGGCAGCTGAGCTGAATTCCTCTTTTAAAAGAAAGCCAACTATTTTTACCCCAGTCACCCAACCATCCTCCTCCGGTGGGGAAAATGTATGTGCAGCCTGCTCCTGGCGTGACTTAGCAGCCGCATTGCGGTTGGGTTTTAATGGAAGTTTCTTTTTTTGTTACGAAAAGGAACATAACCGCATGTTATGTTCCGGATGGATTTTAAAGATCATGCTCGTTGGAGGCCTTGGAAGCCAAACCCCAGTAAGATGCCTCCGAGGGTCGAAGTTGAATTCTTCTCCTGTGGTGGGTCTTTCTGCTCTGGAAAGCAAACCTTTATTGCACTCCGACAATAAAGGTTTGAATTTTTTTTAAAAAGAAAGTGGACGTCCCAAAGCATTTCCTTGGCTCTGCTACCTTGATGTTCCACAGTCTGTTCCACTGATTCACTCCCGGTTACTCCCACATATACACTCCGTCAAATCAGAAGTGGGTTTCGGCTGGTTTGGACCAGTTCAGGCGGAACCGGTAGTAGCGGCCTGCGGGTGGGCGCACGCTCACATTTTTTGGTGCTTGGGCGAACCGGTAGGTCAATTATGTGAAGCTCACCTCTGGTCAAGTTCCCAATCGCTCTCCGTGCATTTGTTCTATTCACACGCCGTTGCCTCTCATCTCTAACCTAAGACCGCTCCTTTGTAATTTATAAATAGATTTTTAAAAATTGCCTATATCTCTTTGTACAATCATAGCGAATGTATCGGACGCAACAAATACGCCTCTCCGCTGGGTCTGGTGGAGCTGCTGCCCCCACAGGTTTGCTGGCAGAGTCTGCCCGTCGGGGGGTTTGAATCGCCCACTGCCTTCCATGCCAAAGCAAGCTTGCTGTCTTCTTCAAGCAGGCTTTGACCATGCAAGTGTGTTGCTGGTTATTTGTGCCTCTCATTAGCCACTGCTGTAATTTGTTGTAGCAAATAAACAAAGAGGAAAAAAAAACCTGTTCGTGCTTCATCATTAATGAATTTATTGATTTATTGATCTATTGGATTTGTATGCCGCCCCTCTCCGAGGATTCGAGGTGACTCACAACTTATAAAAAACAATATATCATATACCTATCTAAAAAATCCAATTAATATAACTAAAAAACTTTTAAAAACACGAAGAAGATTGAAAAACATTCATTACCATTCGCACAGCAAAACATACCACTCGTCGGCCAGGGTATGGGGGTTATTGAGGCTCGCAGTTGGCAACTGACTGTGGGTTACTCACAAATCCAATTGAGAGAAAAAACCTCGGACAAGAAACTTGAAAACAACTTTTTCTCTTTGGTGAGGCAACGTAGATTAAATCCAGGATGACCCTTTTATTGAAAGCAAACAAAGAAAGACAGGCTTCTGTGATGCTACATTTCACATGGGTCTGTTACACCAATTCGAACTCATAACGTATTATATAACCAAAATATAACCAATAAAAATCACACAACTTGTGCTACATTTCAAAGTGCTGATTCATGAGAAAAAGAAAGCAAGAGCGAGAGAAGGGCCCCATCAGCCCACCTCATGATATATAATGTTGCACTTTTCTTAGGCTAGCAGCAAAGAAGGCAAGATAAGAATGCAGGGAAGGAGAATGTTGCTAGAGAAACGGTCATCCTACGTGTCATGCTCAAGGTCTATGCTTTTCGCACGCACATTCCAAGACACTAGTTCCCGCGTTCCCACACCAGGGGGCTAAGGTCTAATGGCCCCAAGCCTGGCGGCATAAGTAGGTCTTTAATCCCCTCTGCCTCCAAAGGGGTGGAAAGAAGGAAGGTGAAGAATAAAAACATCATTTTGAGCCTTTCAACTTTCAAACGTTTTGCTGACATTCCAATCGTTTCCTCATGTTTGGGCAATGTGGTTCAAACGAGGTGCAAAATACATTCATTCATTCATTCATTCATTCATTTGACTTCTATGCTGCCGAATCCCTAAGGTCTCAGGGCAACATTTACAGGTATTTTCATCTTAACGGTTGGGTTGCTTCCTGCACTGTGTTCCTCACACTTTTTGATGTAGGTGAAGAAATTGAGTGATGGTCCTGCTTTGGGCTGTGGGGCAATTTATATATGGCAAGTGCCTAATACTTTAGTGTCAGAGGCTGCAGTTTATGTTCCTAACAGACTACCGTATTTTTGGAGTATAAGACGCACCAGAGTATAAGATGCAGCTTAGTTTTGGGGGAGGAAAATAGGGAAAAGAATCTACCTACCAGGTATTCATCTGGCTAGCGTCCTTGGTCTGGTCATCTTCAGCACATTATTTTATCCCCCTGGTTAAGGGCTTTAAAAAAACGTTATTCTGAGAGACTAACAATGAAAGAGCTTGCAAGCCAGTAGGAACTGGGAACATCGTTAGCACCTGAAAAGAAACAGTCTGAGCAAGTAGAGCAATGGAAAAAACCCTGCAAAGACTTAGGGCTTGGAAAACATTCTTCTTTGCAGAGAGTAACAATGAAAGAGCTTGCAAGTGGGTAAGAACTGGGAACATTGTTAGCACCTGGTTAAGGTTAGAAGAAACATTCGGAGCAAGTAAAATAATGAAACACACACACACACACACCCCACACACACAAAGACAGGGTTTGGAGAACATTCCTTGCAGAGAGTAGGGCTGGAAATAAATATCTGGAGCAAGTGAAGCAATGAAAAAACAACCTACAAAGACAGGGTTTGAAATTCATTCTTGGCAGAGAGTAACAATGAAAGTGCTTGCAAGCCGGTAAAAGCTGGGAGCATTGTTAGCACCTGGTTAGGGCTGGAAAGAAACTTACTCAGAGCAAGCTAGAGTAATGAAAAAAAACCTGCAATGACTTAGGGCTTGGAAAACATTCTTCACAGAGAGAAACATTGCCTGCAAGGTAAGAGCTGGGAAGATCATTAGCAGCTAGTGAGGGCTGAGAAAAAGCTACATTCAGAGTATAAGATGCACCCTAATTATCAACCTCTTAGGGAGGAAAAAGATGCGTCTTATACACCCAAAATATGGTAATTGCCCCATCTTGGATTAATTACAATAATCACTTATTACCATTCCTCATGGTTTTTTTTAAAATGGACACCAAAACACACTTTTCTATTATAAAAAGGCCTATTTAGAGGCATGATTCAAACATTGCCCAACATCTGCATAATGGCACACAATTGTTTTCTCTCTTACTGCCACCACAGGTGGAGGTTATTCAAGGAACGGCTGAAACCTGAACATGACATTTTCAGATATAGATAGCTTAAAGCTATTCTTATTGCCATTGCTCTTGCTACCCAACCCCACTGTATAAGCTTTAAAAAACAATCTACAAAAATATTTATTGGAAAAGCTGGTATTGTGAGAAGTCCATCTATTTTTTTTTTAAATCTACAGAAAAATATTTTTTGGAAAAACTTATGAGAAGCCTGTCTATGACGGATATGTGCCAATTGTTCCATTTTATTGCAGAGCAACAGCTGATTCTATGGCAAAAATAGGATGGTGCTAAGTCTAAAAAAAAGATAAAACAGAATACTGGTTTTTTTTTAAAATGGCTATTGAGTTATGCCCTTATTTTATAAATAAGGAAAGATGGCATTAAAACCATTTTGCACGTCTTATCTGAGAAAGATGAGATATGGACAACATTGTTTAATGAATTACTACATTGTGGTAGCCTCACTTTGATCCAAAATTAGGAAGGTGAAATAACAATGTGTGAAGTTTGCAGGATCTGAATTCTAGAAGTAGGAACACATTTTACTATTTAAAATTCTTGCTACTCTACACTTTTTCTACAGCTGGGTATATCTTGCAGATTTTTGGTTGCTAATCACAAAAACAAGCTGTGATTTAAAATATCATGGACGGCTTTTATAGAAATCTTCAGTTTTTACACAACGGCAGTGTGCACCATTCAGTATCAGTTGGCTATGTGCACACATGAAAGAAACATACAAAAACATAGAACTATTGTTTTTATTTATTTATTTATTAGATTTGTATGCCGCTCCTCTCCGAAGACTCGGGGCGGCTAACAACAATAAAGAAGACAATGTAACAAATCTAATATTAAAAAATAATCTAAAAAACCCCAATTTAAGAGACCAATCATACAAACAAGCATACCATGTATAAATTCTATAAGCCTAGGGGGGAGGGAAAATTTCAATTCCCCCTTGCCTGACGACAGAGGTGGGTTTTAAGGAGCTTGCGAAAGGCAAGGAGGGTGGGGGCAACTCTGATATCTGGGGGGAGCTGGTTCCAGAGGGTCGGGGCCGCCATAGAGAAGGCTCTTCTCCTGGGTCCCGCCAAATGACATTGTTTAGTCGACGGGACCCGGAGAAGGCCAACCCTGTGAGACCTAACCGATCGCTGGGATTCGTGCGGCAGAAGGCGGTCCCGGAGATATTCTGGTCCGATGCCATATTGTTGTAGCACATCCACCAACACAACTGGATTATCTGTGCAGCAACTGGAATCCATCAATGTTGGCTGATTAATGTTGGACCCTGCAATGAGATGCATCAGACACCAAGTACAAAAATTAGCGGTAAAATACTTTTGGCTCTGTTGAATTCACGCAGCATGTCAGAAACATGCAACTAGATACCTTATAGTGTAATTAATTCCATATTTCTCAATATTCTCTCATGATATGGTCATTCCAAAATTATATTTGTCTTCAGTTCGAAGAGGGCTACCCTCAACGCCAACAGTTTTTCAGGAAGCAAAACTTGTGGGGGGAAAATATTACCCAGCAGAAACTCCATGGCACATATTTCACGCCTGAGCTTGCGTGCTCACTTTCCCCTGCTCGTTAATCTTACTCATTAGTCATTTTGATACATTAATGCTCAGTTCATTGCATGAAACCTGAGTACGGGAGAGCTGGTAGCATGCACATCTTTCAGCTCCCATTACTCCAAAAACATCAACATTCACTTCCTACCTATCCCAACAAAGGAAATGCCTGAATGTATTTGACAGCGTTTAAAATAGTGCAATTTCTCTGGAGAACAGTACATCTATGACTTAGCTGGCTGGAACTGTTGCAATTTCTTTGATGTGTGTGGGTAATGCATGCATTTTGTTCTGCGGCTGGCATGATGTCAAAGCAGGTGACTTAATTCCTGTTCTGTAAAGAAAAAGATGACATCTGTAGTGCCCTTTAACAGCAGATGCCATCCCTCCACCCCACCACCCAATTTCCACTTAATAAGAACCTTGCCAGAATAATCCCCACCCTTTTCCATGTCCACCATGAAGGTCACCTTCTCCCAAACTGGCATCCCAACCCTTAGCTAGCTTGCTGTCAATACTTGGAAACAAGTTCTGTTTCTAGTTCTGAGATTCAACCTTGATTTCCAACCTTGAGTTCTCTGCGTCTCTTCTTACTGATAGTACATCTCGCAAATAGAACAAACTCAAGAAGAATCTGCAACCTAGTTCTGCAACGTGACCTCTGGATAAGAGGAGTCAGTGTTGATTCTTGCTGATCAAGGGTAAGAATCACTAATTTAGCAATGATTCAAAGTCAGAACAGCAGTGAAAAAAGTGACCTCTGGCCAATCCTCACACTTAAAACCATTGCAGTGTCTGCAGAGTCATGTGATCTGCAGAGTCATGTGATCAAAATTCAGATCACAATAGCACTTAGACTTATAGTGATTTACGGCATTCTGAACCATTTACAGAGTCAGCCTATTGCCCCCAACAATCTAGATCGGTGATGGTGAATCTTTTTTTCCTTGGGTGCCAAAAGAGTATGCACGCACACTATTGTGCCCACACCCATAATTCAATGCCTGGGAAGGGCGTAAACAGATTTCCCCATCCCCTGGGAGCCCTCTGGAGGCCAGAAATGGCCTGTTTCCCAACTTCTGGTGGGCCCAATGTTTTGCCCTCCCGAGGCTCCAAAGGCTTCCCATGGTAAAAATGTCCTCCCCCATCCCCCTGGAGGCTCTCTGGAAGCCAAAAATGCCCTCCCGGAGCCTTTGTGTGAGCCAAAAATCAGCTGGCTGGCACACACCTGCATGTGGGAGCTGAGTTAGGGCAATGGCTCGGGTGCCACCAGATATAGCTTTGCATGGCACCTGTGGCACCCATGCCATTGGTTCGCCATCACTGATATGGATCCTCATTTTACCGACCTCAGAAGGACAGAAGGCTGAGTCAACTTTGAGTGAGTCAAGCTTGAGCTGCCAGAATCGAATTCCTGGCTATGAGCAGAGTTAGCCTACAGTACTATCTTATCATTGAGCCCCGAAGCTCAGATGCTTTGCAGCTGCCATGCATTTAAGATGGTTGCTGTGTCCCAGAGTCACATGATTTCTGTATTTGCAACCTTTTCAGCTGGTTTCCAGCAAGGAAGTCAATGGGAAAAGCCAGATTTGCTGAACAATGCAATTCACATAGGCAATCTGCTTAACAACAATGCCCTCCCCCAAAGGCTTTAAAACTGGGCACTACTGACCACCTTGCTTAGCAACAGAAATTCTGATCCCAATGGTGGTCGTAAGGATGACCTGCAGAGTACAGTGTTACCTCTACCTACAAACGCCTCTACTTAACGAACTTTTCTAGATAAGAACCGGGTGTTCAAGATTGTTTTGCCTCTTCACAAGAACCATTTTCCACTTATAAACCCGAGCCTCCGAAACTGTAACCAGAAAAGGTAGGGAGAAGCCTCCGTGGGGCCTCTCTAGGAAACTCCTGGGAGGAAACAGGGCCTCCACCCTCCCTGAGGTTTCCCCAATCGCACGCATTATTTGCTTTTACATGGATTCCTATAGGAAAAAATTGCTTCTTCTTACAAATTTTTCTACTTAAGAACCTGGTCACGGAACGAATTAAGTTCTTGAGTAGAAGTACCACTGTATTTGTTTGCATTAATAATACCTACGCGACCATATAATCCCTGTAATAACTAGCAGGTTGTATGCATAGATAGGGAGCTGGTTGTTTCCTAGATGTTGCTTAATTGCAACACAGCCAATTCAGCCATCCTAACCAAGGATGACGGATGCTACAAACAGCAGCTCGGTGACATCTGGAGAGCTAAGTCCCTGTGCATGGAATTGACTTGTTTGTGGTTTCTAGTCCATAATGGAGGCTGCCTTCCCTGGTTGCAAAACAGTCTCCGAGAGACAGCAGGTTACCTTACGCTGTTGTCAGATGTATCTGTAAAAGGAAACCAATCACCAGTCACTCTTCTGCTGTCTTTCATCAGACTGACAGATGTCGGCATCGCTTTCTTCCTCACCTGTCAAACGCAGCCAAGAATCCATGGAAGTCCATCACAAAACAACAGCACCCTTGTTTAAAAAGAAAACCTGAGAGATGTCAGCACAGGCCTAAATCCCATTTAATAAGCATTGTAATAGAAAGCAGGAGAGAATGTGGAAGAGGCTCTTCTGATAGGCCAAGTGGGGTCATCCATTAAATCCTCCTCCTAGCTCTCAGCTGTCCAGTCTTGTTAGCTTAGATGGCTGAGTGATGTGTTTGGAGCAGGCATGTGAACACCGCAAGAGGCTTTATTAGTGATTCTTTCTGATGGGGTCCTACAGCGGGCTTCATTTATGGCTTCGTTTAACCTTGTGGTGAGTAACCTGTGACTCTTAAGGCTGAGGGTCCGTTCTGACAGTCTTTGGGATCCATTCCAACTGACCGCTGAAAACCTACAGCACGGTTCTCTAGCACTGGATCACTAATTGAAAAACAATCAAGTTACCAACAACAGCTTCTGCTATATATAGAAGTCTTTTTAAAAAAAATGTAGCAAGGAAGGAAGCCCATAAGGCTTGCATAGTGCACCGAGCAAAATTCATCATTCTGCCTATTAACCGGGGTGGCGCAGCAGGTAGAGTGCTGTACTGCAGGCCACTGAAGTTGACTTGTAGATCTGAAGGTCAGCGGTTCAAATCTCATCACCGGCTCAATGTTGACTCAGCCTTCCATCCTTCCGAGGTGGGTAAAATGAGGACCCGGATTGTGGGGGCAATAGCCTTACTCTGTTAAAAAAGTGCTATTGATAACATGTTGTAAGCCGCCCTGAGTCTAAGGAGAATGGTGGCATAAAAATCAAATAAATAAATAAATGAATGAATGAATGAATGAATGAATGAATGAATGAATGAATGAATGAATAAATAAATAACCATCTGAAATCATGATCACATTAACCCAGATTTCCCCAATCTTCCAATTATGCTTATAGTGCCGTTTATATAACCCCAAGTTAGGCTAAGTTACCTTAAAGATGCAAAAACTGGAAAGGCTAACATTACTGGAAGGGGGGGGAACCCCGCAGGTACAGCCTTTTTTGTGCTGCAGAGTATAATTGACCTAGGAGCAATGTGACCCTTTTCCTAAAGTGAGGATGGACACAGAAGGACCAAATTAAAAATTCAATTCAATTGAAATGTACATTTAACATATGAAGGTATAATAAGCTCAAGGGAGCTTCCCTTTCCTTTACTTTATTCCACAACCAGCAACCAACAACCAGCCGGGGTGGCACAGTGGTTAGAGTGCAGCACTGCAGGCTACTTCAGCTAACTGCTAGCTGCAGTTCAGCAGTTCAAATCTCACCATCGACTCAAGGTTGACTCAGCCTTCCATCCTTTCCAGTGGGTAAAATGAGGACCCAGATTGTTGGGGGCAAAAGGCTGACTCTGTAAACCCCTTAGAGAAGGCTGTAAAAGCACTATGAAGCAGTATATAAACGTTATTGCTATAATCCTATGAGGTCTGGGCTCAGAAAAAAAGTGACTAGCCCAAATTCATCCATTGACTCTTTCTGGCTATCAATCTGAACACTGATGTCAGCAGATCTAGTCCAACACCTTAACCCCTCCACCCAACTTTCTCTTTAGCGTCTGAATATTGTGAATTCTCCATTATTTTCAGGTTCTCCACTTAGGCTAATATTTGCATGCAAATATTCCTGCGTGTCATGATTACGCTGCAAAAAATAAAATCAAATGATTAGCTTGGGTAATATATTCGTTATACATTTGGGCCAAAGTCTCCAACAATTATTTCCACCCACGTCCGACAAGTGTTCTTTTCATAATTTCTGTCCCTGAATTTGCAGAACAGAGAACATCGTGCTTATGGGGATAATCGGGGAACAAGGATTCCAAAATGTTTTCCAGCCAAGTACTGTGTGTTGCTACTGTGTTTCATGATAAAGAAGCAGGCGTTATTTTGGCACCAAGGCAGAAGGCTGGGAGCAGAGGGTAGCCCGGTACAAGAATAACACAGCATCCCTCCTCACCCTCTGCGATTGGGACAGAAGTAATCATTTATTTAGAACTTTCTTTCTTTCTTTCTTTCTTTCTTTCTTTCTTTCTTTCTTTCTTACTTAGTTTCTTTCTTACTTACTTACTTACTTACTTACTTTCTTACTTACTTACTTACTATCTTTCTTTCTTTTTTTCTTTCTTTCTTTCTTTCTTACTTTCTTACTTTCTTTCTTACTTACTTACTTACTTACTTACTTACTTACTTACTTACTTACTTACTTACTTACTTAAATTTCTATGCTGCCCAATTCCCTAAGGACTCAGGGTGGCTCACAGCAAAACAGATATAAATCAATATAAAAACCATTTTAATTTAAAACAATTACAGTCATCCATACATTCATAGGCCGTCTTCACTAGTCATCCCCTCAAAGTCAATGGCCCCAGGCCTGTCGGAAAAGCTAGTTTTTTAAGACTTTCCGGAAAGCCAATAATGTGGGGGCAGTGCGGATCTCAGGAGGTAGCTGATTCCAGAGAGTTGGGGCAACCACAGAGAAGGCCCTCCCCCACGGACCTGCCAGCCGACATTGTTTAGCTGACGGGAGCCGTCAGAATATCAAGTAATCCATCCTGTCTGCATTTAAGTAGAAGCCCCCCGCTCACCCACCCCACCCCCCACCTCACTGCCGTTTGCCTTCTGCTAGCCAGGATGGCTGGTGCAGAGAGACAGAGTTTTTTGCTGAGTGAGTTGGCTGGCTGGGTGCCAGGGCCAAGCAGACGGAGCCAAGGCCTGGCTGGCTCAGGGAGGATGCTGAGCTGTAGCAAAGCCTTTGGAGATTGCCCCGTCTTGAATGAAGGGAGGACCCAGCACTGCTGAAGGGGACTAAGCTTCCCATTTTTAGATGCATTCCCACTCGGCAGGCAGCAATTCCTCTCGGGCTGACATCATTGTATCAACAGGACTATTTAAGCTGGCCCAGGAGAGAAAGAGAGGGAGCTTTGGGACATCGCTTACACGGAGACCCCTGGCAGCATGGCCCCCAAGAAGGACCTCCCAGTGAAGCGGCCGGTAGCCCCACCTGCCAAGCCAGCAGCTAAACCAGCTGGGCCAAAACCAGGATTCCTGGCAGGTAAAAGCAAAGTGCCAGAAACAGTGCCAGCACCACCAGCACCTGCACCGGAGAAGCCTAAGGAGCCATCCATCGACCTTTCCAAAGTGGTGGTAAGTGAGGCCCTGGAGGAAGAGTTGAAGTTGCGAGGAACTCATTTCTTCCCAAAGGAAGGAGGACGCAACAGCCGCCATTTATTTATTTATTTATTTATTTATTTATTTATTTATTTATTTATTTATTTGTTTATTTCTTTATTTATTTATTTATTTATTTATTTATTCCAATACACAGTGAGGGTTTTAGTGGGTATATATCTTTAGTGGGTATATATCTATATACACATAGTAAAATACATGATGAAGGTTATAGAGGAGATACTCATAGTAAAATATATCTAAGAAATAATAAAAAAGAAGATATAGGAATAGAATATATCAATGAAAGAATAGAAGACCCATCTTGGGTCCTTTTCTCTCCCTCAAAAGCAAAGCCTCGAGATTAAGATTTTAATTAAGATTGATTGTTTCCTCATTGCTTATTTGACCTCTGTGACAATCATTAAGTGCTGTACCTCATGATTCTTGACAAATGTATCTTTTTCTTTTATGTATACTGACAGCATATGCACCAAAGACAAATTCCTTGTGTGTCCAATCACACTTGGCCAATAAAGAATTCTGTTCTATTCTATTCTATTCTATTCTACTCTACTCTACTCTACTCTACTCTACTCTACTCTACTCTACTCTACTCCATTCCATTCCATTCCATTCTATTCTACCCTACCCTATTCTATTCTACTCTACCCTACCCTATTCTATTCCATTCTATTCTATTCTTGCCTTCTGTAAGAGTCTGAAGACTCACTTATGCCACCAGGTCTGGGGCCATTAGATCTTTGCCCCCTGCCCAACAAATGTATTGAGAGAATGTAGAGTGAATGGAATGATGGTTTTCTAAGGTTTCTGGGGTTGTTTTTTTAAAGATTTTTCATTAGTTAATTGGATTTAAGATATTGTGTACTGTATATTTTGTTATGTTGTGAGCCGCCCCGAGTCCCCAGAGAGGGGCAGCATAGAAATCCAATTAATAAATAATAAATATTCTATTCTATTCTGTTCTATTCTATTCATGTTTAAACTGAGGGATGCCACACCTCAGAACTAGGCATGGGAAGAATAAACACACTAATATTTGGCTTCGAATATGAAGTGTAGAGAGACTTCACTTAGTGACCCCAATTGGGACAGGCATCTCGGTCATTAAACAAACTGGTCGCTAAAGTGAAACCTCAACTATGTTTACTATTTTACTTTAGCTTTCCTTTGCTTTACAGACCTGCAAAGGTCATAAATGTGAGGATTGTCTACAAAGTTACGTCTTCATCACAACTGCAAACAGTTGTTATATGAGAAAGGCAATAAATGAAGAGGCTACCTATGATCACATTATTAGGAGGAGGCGACTAAATAACCCATTAATGGAAAAAACACCCTGTTCCATTTATTGTCTTCTTCTTGCTGGATATAAATATAAGAGTAGCCCCTGTGTTTGAGTTTGTGTGATTTCCTCAGGCAAAATGTACGCAACTGTGCTTAGGAAAGATAAAATGGTTTGAGAAAGGCATCGCTTTCCATGTTTTGTTCCTTGTTTCCCTTCTCTGGTTATAAGGTGTGTGAAATTTTAAAATGCAAAATCTCTGTATCAGAGGTAGAGAGTAAAATAAACATATGGAGCATGAACAGAAATATTTTTTAACCCACTAGATTTTGTGGGCAGAAGGAAATCAAATATACCCTCCTCTACCCTCACATGATATATATACAGTATATATATTTCAAAATTGGGCAGAAGAGCTGTCAGTTTCAGGACCTGATTGCTAGAGAGAGAAGAAAAATACTAACTTCTGCATACCTACCAGACATCATCTTTCCTGGTCCTTCTGTAGATTCTGGACTACACTCCCCATCAGCTCTGGCCCTGTTGGTAGGGAGTGATGGTAGGCATCACCAAGGGAGCATTATTTATTTATTTATTTATTTATTTATTTATTTATTTATTTATTTATTTATTTATTTATTTATTTATTTATTTATTGTTTGTTTGTTTTGTTTTGTTTTGTTTTGTTTTGTTTTGATTTGATTTGATTTGATTTGATTTGATTTGATTTGATTTGATTTGATTTGATTTGATTTGATTTGATTTGATTTGATTTGATTTGATTTGATTTGATTTGATTTGATTTGATTTGATTTGATTTGATTTGATTTGATTTGATTTGATTTGATTTGATTTGATTTGATTTGATTTGTATGCTGCCCCTCTCCGCAGACTCGGGGCGGCTAACAACAGTAATAAAACAGCATATAATAATAATCCAATACTAAAAACAGTTAAAAACCCATTATTATAAAAACCAAACATACACCCCGACATACCATGCATAAAATTGTAAAGGCCTAGGGGGAAAGCGTATCTCAATTCCCCCATGCCTGGCAGCAGGGGTGGGTTTTAAGCAGCTTTCCTAAGGCAAGGAGGGTGGGGGCAATTCTAATCTCTGGGGGGAGTTGGTTCCAGAGGGCCAGGGCCGCCACATAGAAGGCTCTTCCCCTGGGTCCTGCCAAGTGACATTGTTTAGTTGACGGGACCCGGAGAAGACCCACTCTGTGGGACCTAACTGGTCGCTGGGATTCGTGCAGCAGAAGGCGGTCCCTGAGATAATCTGGTCCGGTGCCATGAAGGGCTTTATAGGTCATAACCAACACTTTGAATTGTGACCGGAAACTGATTGGCAACCAATGCAGACTGCGGAGTGTTGGTGTAACATGGGCATATTTGGGAAATCCCATGATTGCTTTCGCAGCTGCATTCTGCACAATCTGAAGTTTCCGAACACTTTTCAAAGGTAGCCCCATGTAGAGAGCGTTACAGTAGTTGAGCCTCGAGGTGATGAGGGCATGAGTGACTGAGCAATGAGTCCCGGTCCAAATAGGGCCGGAACTGGTGCACCAGGCGAACCTGGGCAAACGCCCCCCTCGCCACAGCTGAAAGATGGTTCTCTAATGAGAGCTGTGGATCGAGGAGGATGCCCAAGTTGCGGACCCTCTCTGAGGTGGTCAATAATTCCCCCCCAGGGTGATGGACGGACAGATGGAATTGTCCTTGGGAGGCAAGACCCACAACCACTCCGTCTTGTCTGGGTTGAGTTTGAGTTTGTTGACACCAAGAACAACAACTACTCCTATAAATAATCAAGAACCAGGCAAATGTCAGATGCAAACTAAACCATGGGAAACTAATCTTGTTTTATTATTATTGCTAAATTCTGATATTTATTTTGTGAGAGCTGTGTCTTCCTTTAACTTGACTTGCAATCTCCATTGGAAGCAGTGTGGTCTCTCCCAGGCAGGGGTGGGCTACTGCCCAGATGCGGGGGGGACGGACACGCAGTGGGGTAACAAAAATAGAGCTCCACCCCAGAGCACCCAATTTGCACTGAAAGAAGTTGAAAGAAAATGCACGGCGTCCTGCATAAGCCACACCCACAGTGTGGTAGTAAAAATTTTGATAGCCCTTCTCTGCTCCTAGGAGTCAAGTAGCTTTTGAACTTCCTGCGACATTTCAAAATCATTTATTTTATTTCATCGGTTTAGCTATAGTTCTCATTTCTCAAAAAAGTAAACGAACAATGGAGTCACTTTCTGAAATTAAGTTTTTGTGGTACAGGAAATTACAAAGTTGGTGGTACGAGTGGAATGAGAGTTGTAATAAACAGACAATTCACTAGAGGTGTTTCGAATTTCCCTTTGTAAGAGATTTTGTGTTTACTTAAAAATTACTAGTGAAATTACAATAGCAATCAGAAAGTTGCTCAATTGTTTGCAGAAAATTTAATAGCTGTATTCCTTTGGATTTTGCTGAGTGTGTCCCTTTATTACATTCTAGATAAGTTAATCTTGCTTATTTAATATATCTCACTTGAATTGGAATAACAGATGCCATAGAAAATTATACAGTACAGTGGCATAATTGTTTGCTTCCCAGGGCATCTGGATAGGCAAAATTAGAAAGAGAAGAGAATGCTGAATTGATCTTTAACTTGAGCTGAACACCTGCTATCTTTTTTTTTAAATGCAAGATTTGTACAAATTCCTGTTTAATTTTTGCCAGTATGTACAATGTTCCCTCGATTTTCACGGGGGATGCGTTCTGAGACTGCCCACGAAAGTCGAATTTCCGCGAAGTAGAGATGTGGAAGTAAATACACTACAGTGATCCCCCGCTCGTTGCGAGGGTTCCGTTCCAGGACCCCCCGCAACGAGTGGGTTTTCGCGAAGTAGCGCTGCGGAAGTAAAAACACCATCTGCGCATGTGCAGATGGTGTTTTTAACTTCCGCAGCGCTAGCGAGGAGCTGAAGATTGGGGGCGGCGCGGCTGTTTTAAAACGTCGCCGCCGACATGGGGGGCTCGCTAGCACCCCCCCGAACCCCCAACCCGGGTTTGGGGGGGTGCTAGCAAGCCCCCCATGTCGGCGGCGACGTTTTAAAACACCCGCGCGGCTTTCCAATGAGTCCCGAAGACAAACGCGGAAGTTTGACGTTTGTCTTCGGGACTCAATGGAAAGCTCCCATCGTTTTAAAGCAGGCGCGCCGTTCTCCGCTGACTCCTAAAGCGGGGAAGTTCGCCAGGAGTCAGCGGAGAACGGCGCAACTGTTTTAAAACGATCGGAGCTTTCCAATGAGTCCCGAAGACAAACGTCAAACTTCCGCGTTTGTCTTCGGGACTCATTGGAAAGCCGCGCGGGTGTTTTAAAATGTCGCCGCCGACATGGGGGGCTTGCTAGCACCCCCCCAAACCCGGGTTGGGGGTTCAGGGGGGTGCTAGCGAGCCCCCCATGTCGGCGGGGACGTTTTAAAACACCCGCGCGGCTTTCCAATGAGTCCCGAAGACAAACGCGGAAGTTTGACGTTTGTCTTCGGGATTCATTGGAAAGCTCCGATCGTTTTAAAACAGTTGCGCCATTCTCCGCTGACTCCTGGCGAACTTCCCCGCTTTAGGAGTCAGCGGAGAACGGCGCGCCTGCTTTAAAACGATCGGAGCTTTCCAATGAGTCCCGAAGACAAACGTCAAACTTCCGCGTTTGTCTTCGGGACTCATTGGAAAGCTCCGATCGTTTTAAAACAGTTGCGCCGTTCTCCGCTGACTCCTGGCGAACTTCCCAGCTTTAGGAGTCAGCGGAGAACGGCGCGCCTGCTTTAAAACGATCGGAGCTTTCCAATGAGTCCCGAAGACAAACGTCAAACTTCCGCGTTTGTCTTCGGGACTCATTGGAAAGCTCCGATCGTTTTAAAACAGGCGCGCCGTTCTCCGCTGACTCCTGGCGAACTTCCCGGGCGAAGGGCGGGCGAGCGGGTGCTGGGGGGGGGCTTCGCCCTCCCGCCAGCAAGAGGGGGAAGACCCAGGGAAGCCGCCCAGCAGCTGATCTGCCGGGCGCCATCTACGCATGCGTGCCCATAGAAAAAAGGGCACGCATGCGCAGATGGTGTTTTGACTTCCGGGTTCAAAAATCGCAAATTACCCTGTTCGCAATGGTCGGGGACGCAATAACCGGGGGATCACTGTATTTTTGGCTATGAACAGTATCACAAGCCTTCCATTAACACTTTAAACCCCTAAATTACAATTTCCCATTCCCTTAGCAACCATTTAGATTATTACTCACCATGTTTATTTATTAAAGTTTATTTTTAAAAAATGGTTTTTAAAGGCAGACAAAAGTTTGGCAATGACATATGACGTCATCGGGCGGGAAAAACCGTGGAATAGGGGGGGAAACTGCAAAGTATTTTTTAATTAATATTTTTGAAAAACCATGGTAAGGATCGTTCCGCGAAGTTTGAACCCGCGAAAATCGAGGGAACACTGTATACACAAAATGACAAAGAGTGGCTATTAAAAATTCTTGATATAAGTTCAGGGATAAATTATTATACACAAATTTAATTGCAAATAAGAACCTGTATCTTACTTCTGCTCTCAGTTCTTTGTACCGAAGACCAGGCTACCACACCGAAAAAGTCCAACAGTTTTACTATATAATAATGTTAGCTTTGATTTGAAATGTAATGCACAAACCCTATTTCTTGGTCTCTACATTGGACTAAATGCTAAGCATTTAGCACAGCTTTCTGAGTTTAGACATTTGGGAGTCCCCCACCTACTTTCAAGCAACCATGGGCATTTTATGGATAGGAAAAAGAAATAAGATTAACTTCCATTGTTGACTGCTTTCCGCAAACAAATCACAACAGGGTTTTTTTGGGTGGGTGTGGGAGACATTTAGTATGTTTAGAAAATGTAGATGTTGCTGCTGCTGCGTATTATGATGCCCTAAGTTTAGGCATGGTCCAATCCTATTGTACCATAGAGGTTTTTAGTTTTAATTATAGTTCTATTCATTGGGGGGGGGGTGTACTGTGGATGCTTGATTCTATATACGCTGTCATTATGGCAGCATGCAAGACTGAACAAGAAAAGTAAATATTTTAACAAGACCTCTGCTGTCCGACAATGACGACTGGGAATGCTGGCTAGCTAAGGTTAGCGGGAGAGAGGGGAGAGAGATAAATTTAGCAATTGAAAAAGGCTCTTGTTATTTTAAAGACAGGTCCAAACAGCAGGCGCACAAGTCTGGTATTTGGCCTGCGTGCTTAGGAAGCCAGCACAGAGACAGGTGGCTACAAGCAGGGTGGAGGCTTAGTAGCAGAAGAGTGCAGTTATTTCGATCCTACCTCTATAGCCCTGCTTTGTCGGGATGCCACCTTCTGAAAGTGGCAGATCGAGTTGCGAGAGGACCGGAGCGTTCAATCAACAGCCATGTCCTTGTCATGCTTCAGGATTCCTAAAACAGTGAGGTAGGGGTTCCAATTAGGATAACGAACCTAGACCAAGTGCAAAGATGTACATCAATGAGTAGCTACAGCAGGGTTTTTCAGTCTTAGAACCTTTAAAACGTGTGGGCTCCAGTGCTGGGATCCTACGGGTACGCAGAACCGATAGAAAAATTTTGAATTTTTTTCATTTTTTTCCCTTCTGGGCTCTGGGTATGTTTTTCCTATCATAATAAATGAGGTTGAATGTATATAATTTTAGAAGAGCTGTGTGTGTGTGTGTATATATATACACATACAATTTAGAATAGAATAGAATTTTATTGGCCAAGTGTGATTGGACGCACAAGGAATTTGTCTTGGTGCATATGCTCTCAGCGTACATAAGAGAAAAAGATACATTTGTCAAGAATCATTTATATAGCTATGTATATTTTTGTGTGCCTGTGTATAATATGTATGTACACATATGGTATATATACATAGAATTAAATAGTATATTTTTGGTGTTGAGTAATAGTAAATAGATAGGGAAATTGTATCTCTTTGAGGCGAGGAGAGGCCAGGCACCCTAACCCAAACCCTTGCCGTGAGTGACATCAAGTTGCCCATCTTTAAGCCAGTCACATGGCCTTTAAGCCACCCCCAGTCACATGATCATCAAGCCACTCCCACCTGCTCACATGGCCGGGAAGCCTCACCCACAAAATAAGCCATGCCCACAGTGTGGTAGTAACAAAAATTTCAGCCCTTCACTGTTGGGCTCCAACTCTTAAGTTCAAGCAGAACGTGTTATCTAGATCAGGGTTTGTCAACTGTGGTCATTCTAAGCTGTGTGAACTTCAGATCCTAGAATTCCCCAGCCACGAGGGATGAGTTCCAACTTGCCTCGATGCTGGTTCGCTTCCTTCCATACCACATGGCTAATATGCACAGTGGCAAAAAATCCAGGGGGAAAAGCTCAAAACAAGATGGCAACACATGCGCAAAATTTTGAATTTCACTCCTGACCCAAACCCATGCACATTCACATATATCTACACAGTGTTGGAAAATGTAACCTCAATCTGCAGAAAATAATTCACCAGGTTGTGGGGAGGGGACCAAACAATTATTTTTATTTACTAATTTTATGTACTAGATTTCTTAAAATATTGTCGTTATTATTTTTATAAATTATTGAAGGCAATCAAAATATCTAATACCCCTTCCTTCTCCTATTTTCCATACAACAACCCTGTGATGTGAGGTGGGTTGAGAGAAAGGAACTGGCCCAAAGACTTCCAGTCAGATTTCATGCCTAAAGTGACACTAAAGTTCAGAGTTTTTAGTTTCTAACCTGGTATCTTAATCACTAGACCAAATTGGCTCATATCTTGTGCTTACAGCCTAGCAGAGTAAGACTATAAACAGGTACATAAAAATAATAAACTTGGAGGATTATTAAATTTAATGCGTAACGTATGACATCAGACAGTACTTTTTCAGTAAAATATTGAGATGCTCTATTGTTATTTTGTTAAACTCAATACTTGTTGATCCTTTGTCTTCATAACTAACAGTTTAAATTGTAAAAAATATGATGCTTGCTCTGAAGAGCAGAGTTTACTTATTTTAAAGAGACAGCAAATGTAATATATTCTCTAACTAAGCCTTAAAGCAGTGGTCCCCAAACTACGGCCCATGGGCCACATGCGGCCCACTGAGGCCATTTATCTGGCCCACCGGTGAGTGACAAGAGCACAGGGTAAAGAGAGAGAGAGAGAAAGAAATGGGAAAGAGAGGGAGGGAAGGAGAAGTGGAGAGGAATGAAGAAGGGAAGGAAGGAAAGAGAAATGGAGGGAACAAGGAAGAAGGAAGAATGAAATGAATGGAGGGACAGAGGAAGGAAGGACTGTTTTGGGGGGGGTAATTTTTTTAAATTTTTCTCTCAACATACATTCAAACAACACAGTGTACCATCTAATTTTCCATGAATAAAATGCAGTATTTTGTTAGTAACTAATATCAATCATCAAAAAAGTTGCAAAAGCTTTTTTTTCTAATTTTGTTATCCAGTTACATTCATTTTCTTTTAATTAAATTTCCTCCTTAATGTTCCTTCAAAAAGTGCAACACCAATTATATTTCTAACTTATTAACCATTATGCCAAAGTGCTTCCTTCTTTCTTTATACATTTTTCATAAGCCAAGAAAACCTTGTATAGCCCATCAGATGTTAACAAAAGAAAATTAAAAACAAAACATAAACATATATGAATTTCAGATCTTCTCCCCCCTCTAAATAGTACATTCCCATTTTGTTTTTTACTTTAAAACAAGGTATGTGCAGTGTGCATAGGGATTTGTTCATAGTTTTTTTTATAGTCTGGCCCTCCAACAGTCCGAGGGACAGTGAACTGGCCCCCTGTGTAAAAGGTTTGGGGACCCCTGCCTTAAAGATTTATCCTCCTTTTATGCAACTACTTGTCAGTTTAGACTATATGGAGCCAAGGTGAAAAACTGAAATCTCTCTCTCTCACACACACTCTGTTACAAGTTTAATTTGAATTTTGGACTCTGAAAACTCAATAATTACCTAAAGAATAATGTCAATTCTAAAGCTTGCTTTTAAAACAGTACACTTCATTAACAGAGACGTTGATGAACACAAAAGCATCTTGGCCAGTTTGATTTTTTTTTTTTTACTACTGAATAAGGATTTCTGCTTGTTTTGATAAATGACATAATTGTCTACCTCTTTATTCTTTCTAGATTGAGTTCACCAAAGAGCAGTTGGAAGGTGAGTTACTTCCATGTCACTGGCCACCAAGTGACTTGTATTTATTTTACAATTTATTTATGGGTAAACAAACAAACATAAGCAAATGTGCAAGCAACCATTAGTGTAAGACAGTGCTTCTCAAATAGGCGGGTTTTTTTGCACTGAACAATAGCACACAGCACAGATATGACATGCAGAGAACAAACTCTACTGACTTGGCCAGTTAGCCTCAAATTTTACTCCCGAGCAGGCCTCCTCTGGAGTAACCACTCCTGCCTGTTGGTAGCTCTGCGTGCTCTTGCATTAAGAAGAGGAGAAGCTTCTTCTTTTTCATCACTGCTGTGAGGTGCTGGAGGTTCCGAAGGCCCTGACTAAACCTCTGCATCCGGCACCGAGTCCTTGCAGCCTCATCAATGTCTGACTCGGGTGCCAGCTGCACAGGCCACTGACGCATCACCAAATCGGTCTCCTCTTGAACAGGATCTGCTATCAGCTGCATGGGCCGCTATCAGGCCACAATGCTAAGGAGTCTGACTTGCTTGGCAGGCTCATCCTCACAACCTTCAAACTCTACCACTGTTGTGATTCCGTCTGAGGCTCCTCAGGGAACGGCTGAACCTCTGCCGGCTCCATGCTCAGAGGGGGAGGATGAGGAACAGGAGGAGGAGGCCCAGGCAGACGGGGAGGAGGAATATCAGGCCGAGGGAGAGGGAGAACAGCCTGAGTCCCCCGGGGTGGAGCTCTCCCCAGCAAGCAGCCTGGAGTCCTTGGATGAAAATGCACAAGCCATCATCGATCTCAGGCACAGAAGAGCAGCACAATGAAGGGGACAATTAGCCAGGTATTTCCAGCCCTAAATAGGCAACAGCTGGGTTTGGGTGTGGTTCTCCCCAGAAAGGCTGAAAAGGCAGACCCACCCTTCCTGTACTGTGGAGTATTATCTTTGGGAGTCCTGGGACCTGGCTGTGATCTTTGGCGTTTCTGACTCTGGCTTGTGGCCCTGAAGGCTGAAACCTTGGGGGGAAAGACATGGGTCTTATTCTCTACAGTGGTGTGTGTGCCATCAAGAAGTCTGCTGTATTGTCTGGCCGTCATGACTCTGCTGTGAAGCCTCATAGCCTGTCTGTTGGGAAGAACAGGTTTTTCTCTGTGTTTGTTTTTCCAACTATAAAGTGCCTTTGCTTTTACCAGCATGTCTGGCTGCTTTTTTCAGTTGGTGTTGAAGTCTGGGGGCACCCAGACAGAACAACCACCAAGCAGCAAATCCCCACAGTGCTGTGAACCATGACACAATGGCCTGCCATGGCAACAAATCCTCATAAAGGTCTACCATTGTCACATCTCCAACTTAACCATAAAGCAGGGGTAAAATGCTACCGGTTGGGCCTGGTTTGGGTCTACCAGTAGCAGCGGCGGCCAGTGGTTCAGTAGCAGCAACAGTCCAAGGCTCTGCCCACCTGCCTAGATGCCACCATTTTCTTTTTTCCACCCTCTGTGTATGCACAAAACCTGCACACGCGCAGAGGGTGAAAAAGAGTCACATGCTTCCAAACCAGTAGGGAAAGTAAGTATATTATTTTGATATTTGTTGATGTTCAGTTCTGTTCAGTTCTCTAAAGACCAGGTGCCTTCACTGAGTGTCTGACTAAAAGGTAACTTAAATGCATCTTTAGCTGGTTGAGTTTTAAAGCAATGTTTTCTTCCTTGCTGTATGAATGTCCCATGGCATGTCATTGATGTCATCAGTAATGACCCCATCAGAGGCTGAGATTTGCCCAGCTCTTCTGGCCCACTCCTCCACCCACCCACCCACTCCCGCCCGTCAGTTGCTGAACTCTGCCTTCATAGCCACTTGGTTTCTATTCCTGGAGAGGCCTAATGACCTGGCTCCCACAACTGGAGAAATCCCCTGGAGAAGCATTATGCTGGCTCTTAACAGCCATAGGCTTAATGCTCTTTTGGAAGAATTCATAAGCGTGGGTCACTTAGACAATCTGTCACCATGGCCTGAGCCTGTCCGCCCATACCCTCAACACATGTTAAGGAAAAAGAGAGAGAGTTGGCTGCTTTGCCCATTGGCAGGTGACACTGAATGGGATGCGGCAGAATTATCCCACATTAAAATTTGCAAAGGACAGAAACTGTCACCTGTCTTGCTAACAAAAGCAGAAGAAATCAGATGGGATTAGGCAAACAATGCAATAACTCTCAAAATCAGGTTGAATCAAAGGCAAGGTTTATTGCTCTGACAGGACAAGGCAGTTCAAAGCAGTCAAAAAGCAATTGTGTATTGAGAGCTCTATACCAGTGTTTCCCAACCTTGGCAACTTGAAGATATTTGGACTTCAACTCCCAGAATTCCCCAGCCAGCGAATGCTGACTGAGGAATTCTGGGAGTTGAAGTCCAAATATCTTCAAGTTGCCAAGGTTGGGAAACACTGCTCTATACAATGACAGTTCTCAGTATTTATACAATCTAGCCCCAGCAACAGGGCAGCTTCACAAAGATACATTTTTAGCACCAAAAGAAGCCAACCAATCAACATGCAATAAACAAATCTGAACTTTTGACTTTTACCCTGTAACTGGGTAGGTAACTGGGCAAGATATCTAACAAATGCCACACACTTTTTGGTCAGCTTGGGACAGGGAAAGGAATCCTTATTAACACAGCCAGGAGGAAAAACACTTTTAAGTATTCTTAGAACTGGAATGTTGCTATAAAATTGAAGACCCTGCCTAATTAGCTCAGTTGTTAGAGAGAGGGCTAGGTACAGTATATAACAGTGATGGTGAACCTTTTTTTCCTCGGGTACCGAAAGAAGGTGGGTGCCTGCTATCGTGTATGTGTGAGTGCCCACACCCATAATTCAATGCCTTTGGAGGGGCGAAAATGGCTTCCCCCACCCTACGGAGGCCCTCTGGAGGCCAAAAATGGCCTGTTTTCCAACTTCTGGTGGCACCCAGTAGGCTCGTGTTTTGCCCTCCCCAGGCTCCAAAAGCTTCCCTGGAGCTAGGGGAGGGTAAAAACACCTCCCCCATCACCATAGAGGCTCTCTGGAAGCCAAAAATGCCCTCCCAGAGCCCCTGTATGAGCCCAAAACCAGCTAGCTGCCACACACATTTATTTATTTATTTTACTTACTTACTTACTTACTTACTTACTTACTTACTTACTTACTTACATTTGTATGCCGCCCCTCTCCGTAGACTCGGGGCGGCTCACAGCAGTGATAGAAACAATTTACAATACAAATCTAATAATACAAAGTTAAAAACCCATAATTTAAAAAACATGCACACAACACACCATACATAAATTATATAGGCCTTGGGAAGATATTTCAATTCCCCCATGCCTGACAGCGGAGGTGGGTTTTGAGACGTTTACGAAAGGCAAGGAGGGTGGGGGCAATTCTGATCTCTGGGGGGAGTTGGTTCCAGAGGGCCAGGGCCACCACAGAGAAGGCTCTTCCCCTGGGTTCCGCCAAATGACATTGTTTACTCGATGGGATCCAGAGAAGGCCAACTCTGTGGGACCTAACCGGTCGCTGGGATTCGTGCAGCAGAAGGCAGTCCTGGAGATATTCTGGTCCGATGCCATGAAGGGCTTTATAGGTCATAACCAACATTGGAGCTGAGCTAGGGCAATGGCTCATGTGCCAGCAGATATGGCTCCTTGTGCTACCTGTCGCACCCTGTACCATAGGTTCAACATCATTGGTATATAGCATCTGAACTTGGCTCACTACCTGAAGAAATGGGTTGAAATGGAAAGGACCCACCAATAACGACATCCCAGAAAGCCCTTCGAATGATCATTGAATAGCCAAACCCTTCCAGATCACCATCTTCATTTCTCTATGGTAAAAGTATCCCAAGCAGAGTTTGTCATTAGAAGGGAAGCCTCCTTCTTCTAATCGATTAATTGACAACGATTGACAGAAACTGGACAGGGAGATATTGCAGACGACTACGTCCAGTTTCTTAGGATTACATCTGAACCCTCTAGTTGACACTGTTTAGAAGGACAAGCTTGACACTTTATCTCACCTCTGCCGTCAGGCATAGGGGAACTGAGATACCTTCCCCAGGCCTATACTGTTTATGTACGGTATGTTGTGTGCATATTTTTTTAAATTATGGGTTTTTAGTTTTAATTATTAGATTTGTATTATATATTGTTTCCTATTACTGTTGTGAGCCGCCCCGAGTCTACGGAGAGGGGCGGCATACAAATTTAATAGATAGATAGATAGATAGATAGATAGATAGATAGATAGATAGATAGATAGATAGATAGATAGATAGATTGATAGATTGATAGATTGATAGATTGATAGATTGATAGATTGATAGATTGATAGATTGATAGATTGATAGATTGATAGATTGATAGATTGATAGATTGATAGATAAATCTCCATCAAACTCCACCCACCCTCTTCCTTACTGCTCTCCATTCACAGACCACAATATTAAAACTTGATCTGATGTCTCTTAGATTACAAGGAGGCCTTTGGGCTCTTCGATCGGGTTGGCGATGGAAAAATCCAGTTGAGCCAGTGTGCAGACCTGATGAGGGCGTTGGGCCAGAATCCTACTAATGCTGAAATCCGGAAAGTCCTGGGGCACCCCAAGCCTGACGGTAAGTCACCTCTGCTTTACCATGTGCGGGGGGAAATTATAATACTATGACCACAGGATGGCAGCAGATTCCAGATTTAAAGGGATCATATTGGAACATTCAGCCTTCCTTTAAGAACAGGTCTATTCTACCATAGCTGGGAATATAAAGCAGGGAAATATGGCTTATGTATTTCCTTCAATGAGGAAAAACTCTGTCTTCTTGTGACTTAACTGTAATCTGATCTGCAGAAATCAGCAAGCCATGATTTCTGATGCATAGGGAAATAAATATTTTATTTATTATTAATTAATTACAGTGTTCCCTCGATTTTCCTGGGGGATGCGTTCCGAAACCGCCCGCAAAAGTCGAATTTCTGCGAAGTAGAGATGCGGAAGTAAATACACTATTTTTGGCTATGAACAGTGTCACAAGCCTTCCCTTAACACTTTAAACCACTAAATTACAATTTCCCATCCCCGTAGCAACCATTTAGATTATTACTCATCATGTTTATTTATTAAAGTTTATTAAAAAAATATTTATTAAAGGCGGACAAAAGTTTGGCGATGACATATGACATCATCGGGCAGGAAAAACCGTGGTATAGGGGGAAAAAACGCAAAGTATTTTTTACTTAATATTTTTGAAAAAACGTGGTATAGGCTTTTCGCAAAGTTCGAACCCGCAAAAATCGAGGGAACACTGTATTATTATTATTTATTAAATTTATATGTCGCCCCTCTCCGAAGACGGGGTGGCTTACAACATATAAAAACAGTATACATCGAGATATGATTAACTAAAATTAAAATTAAGAATTACATTTAAAAAACTAAAAAAGCCTATTAGCATACACACTTGTCCATTCAAACAAGCCCACTATACATTCATTGGCCAGGGGGTAGAATCTAATGACTCCAAGCTTGGCAGCATAAAGAAGTCTTTAGACTCTTTCGGAAGGCGAGGAGGGTGGGGGCAGTATGAATCTCCAGAGGGAGCTGATTCCAGAGGGCCGGGGCCGCCACAGAGAAGGCTCTTCCTCTGGGTCCCACCAAGTGACATTGTCTTGTTGACGGGACCTGGAAAAGGCCAACTCTGTGGGACCTAACCGGTCACCGGGATTCATGCGGCAGGAGTAAGTATTTATATTTTAATTATATTTATTCATTTATTTATTTGTATTTGTATGCCGCTTAACTCCCAAGGGACTATAAACTCTGTTACAATTATTAAAAGCACACAGCCTCTCTTCTTGAAGACGCTAGGAACCTGCAACACCTTTCGTGAATAAATAAATCAGTATAATTTTAGTATGATTTATATTTGCAAGAATATGTTTAAAAAACTGGACTGACAGTAATTGAATGAAACACAATGGCCTACGGTATAATACATATAATGCTAAACATAAGCAGTAGTCTACTCATTAGAGTAACTGAGTTCAAGAATTTAACTAAGCTGAAATTAAATTTAGCGAAACGTGTGAACTCAGGCAATGTGATTAAGAGAGAATTTAAAATGTAACTGTATATACTCTCCCCTATACCGAACACATAATTTAAATTAAGTGCATAATGTAATCTTTAAAATATAGTGTATCCAAGAGTATGTTTTCCTAATTTAATTTCATTTAAAGTTTACATTTTTCAAACAGTCTGGATTTCAAGAGTTCAGACTGAAAAATCACAGCAAGTTTGGCATAGAAGCCAATCTGGCCTAGAACTTAAACTGGAATGCTGTGAGTTTAGGTTTATCTTAAGCACAAAGCCAGTTGTTTATTATTATTATTATTGTTGTTGTTGTTGTTGTTGTTAATAATAATTCAACTTCTATGCCGCCCAATCCCGAAGAAGGGGTTCGTAAGACGAGGTATCATTGTACTAACTTAGGGCCCAAGAACGGTTCTGATTATAAGCCACAGTTTGTAACAAGGCTGAGCAATTACGGTAATGACCTGGGGCTATATATTGCCAACCCCCCTTTTTCCTTGAGCATTCAACATATCTGATTTAATTGTTTTTAAAGGACATGCAAGTCTCTCAGCAACTTTTTTTTCCTTTACTTTTAATTCCTTAATTAAAGGAGTTCTACCTAGGTGGCGCAGAAGGATGGAAAGTTGGGTGGGAAATTAATGTTTCTTCTCTTTCTCCCACTTTCTGATCGCCTCCAGAGCTGAATTCTAAACGGGTAGAGTTTGAAGAGTTCCTGCCAATGCTGCAGACAGTGGCCAAGAACAAAGATCAAGGCACTTATGAAGATTATGTGGAGGGGCTCAGGGTCTTTGATAAGGAGGGGAACGGAACCGTAATGGGGGCAGAATTGCGCCATGTCCTTGCCACGCTGGGTAAGTATACTGTAATCCCTGCCACCATCATGAAAAAGCACTAAAAAGCTTTACATGGGGAAATTGCCACATTCTGGAGCCACAAAGAACTTCCAAACAGGAAAATTTCATCTTAAACTAAGCTACAGCCTCAATTTACCTCCTTTAGAAATATACTAATCAATAAACATCAGGGTTCTCTTCATCTTCTTTAACACTGATTGTAATCCATGAGTAATTTGAATAGTTTTCTCTCCCTTTAACATTAATATTAGCTCTGTTGTAATGTATGGTGAATTATCCTTTCTCCATTGATGGGGATGTTCTTCTAATTTGATTTAGCTGGGGTGGCACAGTGGTTAGAGTGCAGCACTGCAGGCTACTTCAGCTACTGTAACTGCTAACTGCTAGATGTAGTTCAGCAGTTCAAATCTCACCACCAGCTCAAGGTTGACTCAGCCTTCCATCGTTCCAAAGTGGGTAAAATGAGGACACAGATTGTTGGGGGCAATTTGCTGATTCTGTAAACTGCTTAGAGAGGGCTGAAAAAGCACTATGAAGCGGTGTATAAGTCTAAATGCTGTTGCTATTTACTGTACATTAAAAAATATCAGGTGAAATTTGTGTTTTAGTTGCAAAGTGACATTAGCCTATAAAGATCTTTTTAAAAGTGAAATTGTTGGCTTGTTTACAAAAAATGCACAGCCCTTCGTGTTGTGTGTTTTTGTTGTTGCCTTTTGCTTTTTTTCTCATGCTTTTCCTGTATTTTCTCTAAGTTTTTTTTTACTTTGAAAAACTTTTTACTTTTACTTTTTTTTTTAACTTCCACTTCCAGTTGCTAGGAATTGGGGGCTGGGGGAATATAAACGTAATGAATATTTTGATGAAAGATACACCATCTTCCTTTTTTAATTTTTTTCAGGTGAGAAAATGACAGAAGAAGAAGTGGATTCTCTATTATCAGGGCATGAAGATGCTAATGGATGCATTAATTATGAAGGTAAGATGTTACGCCTGTGGTTGGCTGAGGGGTTATGCAAGATATCTGGTTCAGTTTGATCCTACAAAAACATCAAACATCCGCATCTAACAGGATGCTAGATGAATGTTGGAAGATTCTTGTTTTCACAGAACATCGTATAAATAAGAAACCCCATGGATTTTTTTGTATAAAGCAAAAAAAATGAACATGATATATGTTTTGAGAATTAGATTAGATTTTAGAAAGAAGAGAATAATGGTGCAACTTTAGAGAATGAGGGCAGTTTATAATTGTACTTATAACTATTGTGAAGAAAATTAGAAGCCACTTTGCAGCCTTTTTCATTTATTTATAGTACTTCTACTTTTTTCTTTTTTGGAATCTTAGATTTCTATTTTGTTTCTTTCTCCCCCCCCCCCCCCCCCGGGATTATTCCTTAGTTTATACTCAACTTTAACTTCAATAAAATTATATATTAAAAATTGCATAAGTATGGAATACTAATATTATGCTGATATGGGATCTGTGCAGGGATGAGTTCTAACTTACCGCTCTTCCGGTTTGCTTCTTCCTGTGCTGAATAGCCGTGTCTCATGGGCGCACGCATGCACAGTGGCAAAAACTCTGGGGAGGGGGGGAGCTGAACACAAAATGGCAACGGGTGATCAGTGCCAGAAACTCAGCTTCCGCGCATGCACAGAAGAAGAAAAAAACCAAGAAAAAAATTGAATACAAAACAAACAAACAAAAAACCCAGATGGAGGCCTCCATGGAACAGCACCGACCAATCCAGTTCAGTGATGTCATCATGACATCATCAGCGGTTTTCTACCGGTTTAAGTGAACAAGTCCGAACTGGCAGAAACCCGCCTCTGGATCTTTGTATACCCCAGTACTGATGTAGATGTCAGAATTACCTAAAGCAAGGGTAGGAAAAATTGGCTCTTCGATGACTTGTGGACTTCAACTCCTCAGGAATTCTGGGTGTTGAAGTCCACATGTCATAGAAGAGCCAACACCCTCAAAAATGTCCAAAGATACTTCATTCCTCCACTCGAAACAGAATACCCTACGAAACTAGACTAACAATACTGGATCTAGAAAGCTTAGAACTACGACGCCTAAAACACAATCTAAGTACTGCCCACAAGATCATATGCTGCAATGTTCTGCCTGTCAATGACTACTTCAGCTTCAACCACAACAAGAGTACGCAACAGATTCAAACTTAATGTTAACCGCTGCAAACTTGACTGTAAAAATATGACTTTAACAATCGAGTTGTCTAAGCGTGGAACTCATTACCGGACTCAGTAGTGTCAACCGCTAAGGGCCAACATTTTTACCTTAGACTATCCACGATTGACCTCTCCAGGTTCCTAAGAGGTCAGTAACAGGCATACATAAGTGCACCAGTGTGCCTTTCGTCCCCTGTCCAATTGTCTCTCCTTTATCTCATATATCTTTTCTTCCTTTCATATATCTTCTCTATTTTTATATCTTTTCTTCTATCCTTTTCTTTATATATATTACTGCATGTCTATTCTCTTCAATATGTATTGTGTATTGGATAAATAAATAAATAAATAAATAAATAAATAAATAAATAAATAAATAAACTTTGCCTACCCCTGACCTAAAGGTTAGCAATAGGACTTCAGTTATTTCTCTTATTTATTAAAAATTAAACCTGGGCTAGATGTATTTTTTAGAAAAAGCAATCTAAAAGAAAGTTATGAGATATAATGTCTGCTCTTCCAGTGATGTTTGCATTTTACCACAATGTTTATAGGCTAGTTGTTGGATGAAAGTAAATTAAAATGATATGGTAATACTTTGTAGCGAAGTTCTATCTGTCATCAGCCTGAAGCAACTACAGTAGCAGGGATGGCTGCTGCCTCAAGTTAAAATAAATGTCAAAATAAGTCCTAGGATATAAATTAACCACAGCGGATGGTTTTAATCTCTGAAATTCTCTCCTTTCTTTCTTACAGCATTTGTCAAACATATCATGGCAAGCTGAACGGGGATCTATGAGTAAGTGCAGTATTTCTAAGCATCATTTATACTCTGGATTGATAGGAGCTCCCTAAGTGAATCTCTGTTGACTCTGCTTGTCAAAAGTTGCAAAAGGGGATCACACGTGATGACCAGTGAAGGCCTACTAAAATTTTTACTACCACACTGTGGGCGTGGCTTATGCAGGACGCCCTGCATTTTCTTTCAACATCTTTCAGTGCAAATTGGGTACTCTGGGGTGGAGCTCCATTTTTGCTACCCCACTGCGTTCCACCCTGTCCGGGCAGTAGCCCACCCCTGCTTGTTTCCCTGGGACACAGCAACATGTCATAAATCTGAGCCAAACAGCCAAGTGTCTGAATTTTGTTCATGTGACAATGGGGGTGCTTCAATAGCTGTGTAAAAATACAGGCACTTTTTTCAGGGCCATTATAATTTTTAACGGTCACTAAACAAACTGCTGTAAATCAAGGACTTCCTAACGCAGGGATGTCAAACTTCCAGTTTGTAGGACGGATGTGTCATATGCTGGCCATGCCCACATCCAGTTTAGCAAAGGGGAAAAACAGTCACGATGAGTCGTGTGACTCCTGGCCTATTGCATATATTCAGTGATGGGGTCCTACGGGTACAGACAGGTACGCAGAATCGGTAGAAAAAAATTGAATCCCCCCCCCCCCTTCTGGGCTCTGGGTATGTTTTCCCTATCACAGTAAATGAGGTTGAATGTGTATAATTTTAGAAGAGCTGTGCTTGTGTGTGTGTGTACATACACATACAGTTTATATAGTAGATAATGTACATTTTTGTGTGCCTGTGTGTAATATGTATGTACACATATGGTATATGTACATAGAATTAAATAGTATATTTTGGATATTCAGTAATAGTAAATAGATAGGGAAATTGTATCCCTTTTAGGCAAGGAGAGGCCAGGCACCCTAACCCTAATTCAAACTCTTGACGTGAGTGACATCAAGTTGGCCACCTTTAAACCAGTCACATGACCTTTAAGCCACCCCCGGTCATATGATCACCCAGACACTCCCACCTGGTCACATGGCTGGCAAGCCACACCCACAAGCCATATTCACAGTGTGGTAGTAAAATTCTTTGCAACCCTTCACTACATATCTTATATTGTATAATAGAAAAAATGCAGTAAAATAGAAAGATGATTATATGGTTGATCAAAAATAAATATTGAGGAATTTCACCACTTTGAGATTTTTTTCTGATGAGACATTTATGCCTTCTTTTAGTAATTATTGCAAAACTTTGATATTTATGGACATGAGCCGCTCCGAGTCTCCCGAGAGGGGCGGCATACAAATCTAATAAATAATAATAATAATAATAATAATAATAATAATAATAATAATAATAATAATAGACACATATTCCCTTTCTTCACAGGCAGGGCTGCTCAAGATGTTGTCTTCAGGTACAGCCTACAGTCCTCAATGGGGTCATTTTCCCCCTTTTTCTACATTTGTACACCCACAATCTGCAACCTAGCATTTTTCTCTGCGTAGACTTTAAAGGTAAATCCTGAATTGGTGAAACAGCAACATATCAGTCAGTGATCATCTATTGGAACCAGAAGGGAGCAGCAGCAGCAGCAGCAAATATCACAACTTTTGTGTGAAGAAATTCACTTGCTTAAATCATCTGACTACAAACTACTCATTTTTCTAAACAATAAAGTTTTTGATTTTCAGATGTTCTGATTTCTTCATTTGTCATTAGTTTCCACGCACTGAGATAAGACAAGGAGAGCCTGCTTAACGTCCAAGATGGATACAATCAGGGCCGCCATCAGGAATTTTGGGGCCCCATACAGCCTAAGTGTCTGGGGCCCCCTCCCTTCTTCCTTCCTTCCTTCCTTCCTTCCTTCCTTCCTTCTTTCCTTCCCTTTTTCTTTCTTTTTTCTCTTTTTGTTTTTCTTTTCCTTCCTTCCTTCTTTCCTCCCTCCCTCCCCATCCCCTTCCTTCCTTCCTTCCTCTTTCTTTCTTTCTTTCTTTCTTTCTGCTTCGCGAGGGCCAGAGGGTGCGCCTTTTTCTTGCAAATGAGTCCCGCTCCCGTTGGTTAGGCAGGCGGCCGGCAAGAGAGGGCCGGTACTGCGTCTGTGCGAGGAGCTGCTCACTGGGAACAAATTACTGCGGGCGCCAGGGGTCCGGCAAAACCGCCCCCCCTTTTTTCAATTTGGCCAGGCCCCTGATGCCAGTACCAGTAGTACCGGCCTATCGGCGGCCCTGGATACAATCATTTTGAAAAGGGTAAGGGCAGATGGCAGGATCTAAGAATCTTCTTGCACATCTGAGTCAGTGTTTTAGATCAAAATACAGAACCACAGATTATTTAAATACTGTAGCTACCGTAGGTTATATTAAAACCCAAACCCATCAGGACAAAAGGCAGAACTTCTTAATCATATTTTGCATTTCTGCTCAATTAGGTTTCTGCTCAAACCCAAAAGAGTTACTTGGAAGTTCAAGTCAATTTTGACCTCCAGATCTCCAGACACAGAGAGGAAGGACTAGACGGTGTCCCTAAAATCTATATAATCCATATCACCTCTCGTCCCTATTGTAAACAAGTGAAGAAAATCAACAAGAGATGTCTGTATGTCTGAACTGAACAAGCTTTTCCTCTCTCTCCCCCTCCTTTTCCCAAATTGCTTTTATCTGGAGAAAAGCAGGCAATGATTTTCTGATTTGTCTTTGTAAACATAACATGTTGCTTGGCATTCAGAATTCCAGAGAATAAAGGTTAATTATTATTTAAACAATAGCTATGGTATATTTAATTGACTAGTCTATGGCTACTAAGTTTAAAAACTCACTAGATGATGTCAGTAATTAAACTTTCTTATGGCTGCCTGCGTTTTTGCAATGCAGATCTGGTAGTCTAATCTCAATACCCGATCTTCACAATCTGTGTGTATCAAAGATAGCTTTCTATATTCAACATAACAAGTGTGTTACAACCAGGGGTGAAATCTAGCAGGTTCTGACAGGTTCTGGAGAACCAGTAGTGGAAAATTTGAACAGTTCGGACAACCAATAGCAAAAATTTTGTGTAGTTCAGAGAACCGGTAAATACCACCTCTGGTTGGCCCCAGAGTGGGAGGGAATTGGAATTTTGCAGTATCCTTCCCCTGCCCCGCCTACCAAGCCACACCCACAGAACTGGTAGTAAAAAAAAGTTTGGAACCCACCTCTGGATCAGTAAGAGTCCATTTCCTCCCAAAATTTTGGTAAGTAGGTCAACTCACCATTAGAAAGAGGAGGTGGAGGATCAGTCCGCTTGCTAGCAAAATGCTGCAGGCTCCTGGATAATGACATTTTTAGGGTGCTATCCTGGTAGTTTGAAATTGCTCCTGAACTACAGTTCCCAGCATCCCTGCCTATTGTTAGACAAGCTTGAAATGGCTAAGTCTCCCATTCAAGAAGTAAAGTACAGTATGCTTTAAAAAAAGAAATTGTTAGGACTCTGTCCATAACTGTTGTGTTGGCAATATATTGGCCGCAGGTGTTGCAGACTGCCACAACTCTGCCTCCTAATTGAAGTTAGTATATCTGCCTGTGGCTGAGTAGTTATTCACAACTAATCTCAATCTGAATGTTTCTGCGTGTGCACAGCCTTGGTAAACAAGGATTACTTTGCTCATACATTAACAAAATGGAATTGAGGCAAACAACATTGATGGCCTTTAACTGCAGGTATATATTTTTTTTTAAAGTTGGATCCAGATCTTATCCATCCATCTGAACATTGTTAAACATATCAAATTATAAACCTGGTGATTTTCCAACAAAAAGGTATGTAAGAACAGAGAAAGAGAAAACCCTACATTCTGCAACCAGTCAATCGTGCAGAGTTTTGTGACCAAGACACAGTCCCTTTAAAATAAGTCTCAAAAAGCCCTTTGAAGTGATGCATTGGAATGACCCCTGTCTGAATCATAAAATTGGCTCACCACATTTTTACCTGAGTGTATTTCTCAGGCAAGAAAAGCATAGATCATCCAGTGCTTTTGCATTGGCATCCTTCAGTCTTGAAAGACCATGGTATCATGCTCTGGATTCATATTCATATATAACATATATCAGTGATGTCGAAACTATGGCACGGGTGCCACAGGTGGCATGCGGAGCCATATCTGCTGGCACACGAGTCATTGCCCTAGCTAAGCTCCAACATGCATGTGTGTGCCAGCCAGCTGATTTTTGGCTCAAACAGAGGCCCTGGGAGGGTGTTTTTGACTTCCAGAGAGCCTCCAGGAGATGGGGGAGGGCGTTTTTAACTGCCTAAGACTCCAGGAAAGCCTTTGGAGCCTGAGGAGGGTGAAACACGAGCCTACCGGGCCCACCAGAAGTTGGGAAGTAGGCTGTTTCCAGCCTCCAGAGGGCCTCCAGGAGGCGGGGGAAGCTGTTTTTGCCCTCCCCAGGCATTGAATTATGAGTGTGGGCACTCACGCATGTGCTATAGTGCATGCCTATGCTCTTTCAGCACCCGAGGAAAAAGATTCACCATCACTGACATATATGATACAGAATAATATATATATACTGTATTAGATTTTCACAGTTATACCCCTCCCCCTCAGCTTGTTTTAAAACAGGGATGGGGGAACTACGGGCCCTTTTATGGCCTTATGAATTCTATTAGTTGAAGTCCACAAGTCACAAAGGGACCATAGTTCCCACCATCACTATCACCATATATATTTTAAAGCAGGGGTCTCCAACCTTGGCCACTTTAAGACTTGTGGACTTCAGCTCCCAGAGTCCCTCAGCCGCTTTGCTTTGCTGTCTTGGGTTGGTTTTGCTAGCTGAGGAACTCTAGGAATTGAAGTCTACAAGTCTTAAAACGGCCAAGGTTAGAGACCACTGTATAAAGGGGGGGAAAGAAAAACTACAACCCCCAACGTGCAATTGTAAGAATCTCGTTCTTCTATGACGACGCGCGAGATTCTAACTCCTCCGCGAGCCAAAGCCGCCCCCACCGTATTGCTCTTTCTCTTTTACGTCAGAAGGAAAAGGTGGAGAAAGCCCCGCCTCTCCCCGTTTTCGGCTTACGTACGGGACGCAACTTTTTAGCATATAACGTTCGAAGCACCTCCTCCTCCTCGCTCTTCCCTCCTCCCGCTCCATTTTTGGCCTCAGCCAATCGGAGGCGAAGACCCGCGCGGTGACTTGTAAGAGGCCAACTCCCGAGTCGGGCTTGCACACATTCCGGGCGGAAGGAGGGACCGGTCGGAGCGACAATCAGCTTGCTTTGCAACGATGGTGAGCGCTTTGCAAAACAGGCCGGTTAGGGATTGTAGGGCGGTCTCTTCAACGCGGTTGTTCGAAGAGCGGCTGCTGAATACATATATATAGAGAGAGATAGAGAGTCTCCTACTTAAAATGGGCCCGACTGGTAGACCTCCAAGGTCCCTTTTCCCAGCTTCTATTCTGCTGGAGTCGTAAGATCCCGGGTTGGCCTGGAAGAATTAACTGCTGCAGGGCGGGAAATGCATTTGGAAAGTTGGGGGCAAATAAATTTATTTAATTATCCCCCCCTTTGCCCCCCCCTTAAGTAATAACGCCTTTTTTTCTTCCCCCCCCCCCCGTCGGATTTGATTGACAGTGTGACTTCTCGGAAGATCAGACCGCCGGTAAGTGCTTTTTTTTTTAGTCCCCCCCCCGCTCCAATTGGGCTATTCGTTGGAAGGTGGAGATAAAGGGAGAGGGACACACACACACACAATTTCTCTGCACCCCCATAATCTTAAGGGTGGAAAGGCAGTTTGCACTTACAATCCTTTTTTCCTCCTCTTTCCTTTGATTCTTCCAGCCTTTTTCCTTTTTCTTTCTCCCCCCACTCCCTTGATCATGGCTTCTGGATGGTGAGTTGAAGGAAAAAGAGCAACACCCGCCTTACTTAACACTATTTCCTGCTGGTATTGCTAACACGCTTTTCCTCTCAATGCAGTCCTGTGTGTGCGCGCGTGTGTGTTTGTGTGTGAGACTTGTGCATCATAAGCCTTTTCTTTCTCAGCCTCTTTTTTTGGGAATTCTGCCCTGCCCGACTTCTCTCTCATTCCCTGGACCTTCCAAGATTTCAATGCGCTTCGGCCTTTCCACCTGAATCAGCCCGGCTCTGCCTTTCTACCTTTCATTTCAAAAAATAAAAATGACCTCCCTGCATGGCTCGGGTGCATGATGGTATTTCCTGGTTAAGGCTGCTTGAAAGGGACGCGCCCAGCGGCCTCCATTTTCTTGAACCAAAAGGAGACAAATTAGGGTTTCTTGCGAGGAAAGGGTGAGCCGGGAGAAGCTGGAGTGCGGAAGTTGTTCACCCGGGGAGGGTCGATCCTGGCTTAATCCTCCGCTAATGCAGATGGAGAAGGTGGATGCAGACAACTCTTCCCCTCCTACATTCCCCCCTTCGGCCAGCCACAGAAGCTGCTGAGGTTTTATTTTATGCAAGGCAGGGTTTGGCTCCTGCTGGAGAAAGGTCCTTTGTCAGGAAAGGAGGGAGGAAAGAAAGAGGAAGAAAGAAAAAGAATAAAGAAAGAATAAAGAAAGAGAAAGGAAGAGAGAAAGAGGAAGACAGGGAAAGGGAGGGAGAGAAAGAAAGAAAGATGCTTTCAAAGAAGAGGGAAGATGGGCGCCGGGATAGCCGCCTCTGTTGCTTTCCTTATATGGGCAAGAAACTCATTTTGGAGCAGGAAGGGTTGGCAGCTGTAGCATTAATACATTCCGATCCGGCAGCGGATTCCTTTGCAAGGCTGGTTGAAACGCTTAAGGTCTTAAGGGCAACAAGCCACAGCTGACCGGCCCTGCAATTGGGGATTCACATTCCCATTGAAATAAATCTGACTTTCTTAGTAGGACTAGATGCCCAATCTTCCCCCCCTGCCTCAGCCCCACCCCATGATCATAGAGAGGTTCCTCCAGCCCAGAAAAAGTCTGATCCCTCTGAACTTTTTTGTTGGATGCCAGCATGCTTTGTGCATCCTGCCTGTTGAGAGCACAGCTGTCAAATGGAGCAAAGGTTCTTGAGCTTGGATTAAATTTGATTTCATCTTAATATATGGGGGTAGTTTTTTTCCTCTTTCTATGTGCTTAATTTATTGTTACCTAACCAAAACCGATCAACACAAAGACAAAAAATACCGTATTTGGGAGGAGGGACTAGTTGCTTAAAAAACCCCACAATATTGCCATTTTAATTAAAAAGCACCACTTAAGAAACAGTATATTTTCCAAAGTAGTATATTGATTGGGCTCTTGGTTGAGCCAAATTAGTTTCAAATAGAAGATCCATCTTTTTTAAAAATGTATTAGCAAGCTCACTTTAGTTGTACCCTTTAGGATTTGCCCTTAAAATACTTATTTCTTCCAGACTAGCCTTATGAAATAGACTAGAGGCATCCGTCCTTAGGAGGTAGGGGCAGATGACAAAAGCTTTTTGGTATATGCGCTGTTTTAATAAAGGATCCTTCAGAATCCTTTGGTATCAATTGTGGCAGCACAAATGGTGGTTTTATTTTTAAACAGAAGTTTAAAATTTTTACAAAAAGAGATAACTGGTTCATTTTAAGTGCAACTTAAGAGCCATTTTGACAATTTTCCCCATTGGATCACTTGCTTAATTTGTTACAATAGCAGTGGAATAAAATTTAGCGGTTTTAAAAGGTATAAAAGCTTTGTAGGGGGGAAAAACAGATTAGTGAGTCATGTCTGCAACTAGCATCTTCAATTAATGAGTCAAGATCTGTGTCTCTCATCAGTGGCAATTTTAAGCAATACTGCCATCGACTTCTTGAATTCCCCAGCTCGCAGGACTAGTTGGGGAATTCTGGAGGTTGAAGGTGTCTAGGAAATATCCTCTGCTTGATTCCTGGAAATAAGCAAGGATAGCTGAGACCTTTATTATTATTATTATTATTATTATTATTATTATTATTAATTGGATTTGTATGCCGCCCCTCTCCGCAGACTCGGGGCGGCTAACAACAGCAGTAAAACAGTATGTAACAAAATCCAATACTAAAAAACAGTTAAAAACCCATTATATAAAAAAACCAGTCATACATACAAACATACCATACATAAAATTGTAAAGGCCTAGGGGGAAAGTGTATCTTAGTTCCCCCATGCCTGGCGACAGAGGTGGGTTTTAAGCAGCTTACGAAAGGCAAGGAGGGTGGGGGCAATTCTAATCTCTGGGGGGAGTTGGTTCCAGAGGGCCGGGGCCGCCACAGAGAAGGCTCTTCCTCTGGGTCCCGCCAAGCGACATTGTTTGGTTGATGGGACCCGGAGAAGACCCACTCTGTGGGACCTAACTGGTTGCTGGGATTCGTGCATCTACAATAGGCGACCAACAGTTGTGAGTTTGAATCCATGTCCTAAGCTGAGACTATTCCTGAAAGTCTCCCGAAGATTACAGGCTACTATTTAATTGTTATAGCTTTTCTTTAAGGCTTCTATTTCTTGATTCCTTTGATTCTTTTGTTTGGAAAAACAAGGTCCTACTTGAAGAAGGATCACGACTGTGGCAGGCTGTGTCATTTAGCCTTTATGCAGTGGTGTCTAAGTGGCATTTTGCCCCCTTCATAGCGGTGTGGCAGGTGTGGCCTTGTGCATGAAGCACACCTGGCCACACCGCTATGAAGGGGGCGAAATGTTGTGATACGTCACATGATGGCGATGTGAAGCCGCGGGTTTGACACCCATGTTGTAAGGGTACTAAATGAACATCATGTTCTTACCGTAGATGTTGAGCAAGGCTTTTGGCTCTCCCCCCACCACCACCATTGCTACATTTCTCCCCACCACTATCTTATAACCTCTAGTTGCAGGAACAGTATTTAATTTGAATTTTCCCACCTCCATTGTTACATTTTCTTGAGTGAAAATAATTAAGAGATGGGGAAATAAGTCTGTTATATGTTACCTTGCATGGGAAGGAAACTCTTGAATTTTGTGACATGGTCTTGTTGTGTCATGCTTGTTTTGATGTGCCTCAACTATTATTCTCCTTTTTATGCATTCTTGACTCCTAACAAATGGCTGTATAGCGGTGTGGGTGGAATAGTGGACTGGACCTAAGGAGGCAGCAGTGAAGGATACCACTTTTGTGAAGGATGCCTGAGAAGGATACCCTTAGGGAAGAGTTATATATGCTATACAGAATTCTTTCAGTAAATGATTTTAGAACCATGCAATATAAGTGGCATAAAATGCCACATAAATCAGTTCATCTGACTCTGCTATTCATCCTGATCCTAGATCAGAAATGGCTGGACAATTTTCCTTTGGCCACTGTGTGATTTTTGCACAGGATGCTCGGCAAGGTAGAAGTAGATCTAATTTAGCAAAGCGTTTGTATTCTTCAGGGAGTGCCCACTGCAGTTAGCAGAGAGCCCATACACATTGGCCATCTGCTCCATTTTTATCCTGGTCTTGCTCCAAGGAATAAACTATGGGATATAGAGCTCTTTCATCCTCCTCCGCTTCCTTAAAATATTTTTTGTATGGGAAGTGAAACAGAGAAAGAGCAGCTCAGAGATTAAGTGTGGGGCTCATGTTTAAAGGGAATTGGGCAGTCTCCAGTCTTAGTTTAACATTCCATCCATTACACAAGTAGATTTTCAAGCTCTAAGATAGTGTATATTTGCAGCATAAGCAAGGGTGTGTTGATTTGAAGCTAAGACTTATTGCGTTCAGCGAGGCTCACTGCAAAAGGAGGCATACACTTTTAAAGATGTTAAGCGAGTTATGTTAAGTTTTAGGATATTTGGGGGAGAGGATAAAAATGATGAAAAAATATCATTCCTGGTGGTTCTGCTTTCTCTGGATGGAAAGGGATAACTTCTTTTCCTTCTCTTTGCTTAGATCAGGTGACACGTGGAGCCAGACCTGCTGGCACATGAGCTGTTGCCTTAGCTCAGCTGCAGCACGCATGTGCATGATGGCCAGCTGATTTGTGGCTTGCACAAAGGCTGGGGGGGGGGCATTTTCGCCCTCCCTAGGCTCCAAGAAAGTCTCTGGAGCAGACCTGGGCAAAGTGCGGCCCGTATGCTGTCTGTGACCAGCCCGCGGAGGTTGGAATGAAGGAAGGAAGGAGAAATTGAGGGAGGAAGGAAGGAGGGAGAAATGGAGGGAGGGAAGGAAGGAGAAATGGAGGGAGGAAAGGAAGGAAGGAGAAAAAGAGGAAGGAAGGAGGGAGAAATGGAGGGATGGAGGAAGGAAGAAAGGAGAAATGGAGGGAGGAAGGGAGGAAGGAGAAATGGAGGGAGGAAAGGAAGGAAGGAGAAATGGAGAGAGGAAGGAAGGAAGGAGGGAGGGAGGAGAAAAGGAGGGAGGGAGGAAGGAAGAAGAAATTCTCTTTCCAGGCCCTTTTGCAAACCTCCAATAAATGCTCATTTTTTAATTGTTCATTGGTTTCATTGGCCTTTCCAAGAAATTTAAAGCAAACTCCCCACCTATCAGGGGGGAAAAAAGGAGGAGGAGGAGGAAAAGGAATCCAAAGCTACATTCAGGCAAAGCCTCGACTATGTTTTCTCAACTGACAATGTAGGTCAGTTGAAGAGAGGCACCTGAAAGGAATGTTTTGAAAGAGAAGTAAAGAACTGCCCAAGAGCAGAAATAAAAGGCAGAGAAAATCAGAGAGACATAGGCTTCTCTCCATCTGGAGAAGGAAGGGAGGAAGGAAGGAGAAATGAAGGGAGGAAGGAAGGAAGGAAGGGGTGGGCAATTAATTAATAATTATATAATATACTGTATAATTATAATTTATAATTATAATATAATTAACTCAGTTCTACCCAATAATGTACAGTATTGGGTAGAACTGAGTTAATTATATTAATCCGGCCCTCTAAAACCATCCCAATTTCTCATGCGGCCCCATGGCAAAATTAATTGCCCACCCCTGCTCTGGAGCGTGGTGAGGGCAAAAACAGGCCTACTGGCCCAACAGAAGTCGGAGAACGGAAGGGGGGGGCGGTGTAGTGCACACATGCACAGGGGATGGGGCAGCGGGGAAGGTTCATGCACATGTGTGCAGGTTTGAATTGTGTGGTGCATTGAATTAGGTGGTGCATTGAAATAGGTGTGCATTGAATTATGGCTGTGGGCACTTGTGTGTACGTGATAATGCGCACGTGCGCACTTTTGGCAACCAAGGAAATAAAGGTTCTCCATCACTGTTTTAGATGTTCATTTTGCCTTAAGCTCTTTCCTTGTGACCTTTCCTTCTGCAGAGTTCAAGGAAGCTTTCCAGCTCTTTGACCGAACCGGTGATGGCAAGATCCTCTATAGCCAGTGCGGAGATGTGATGAGGGCCCTGGGCCAGAATCCCACCAATGCTGAAGTCATGAAAGTGCTGGGAAACCCCAAGAGCGACGGTAAAGCTCATGTTGTACTGTATCGGTTTGGGGTGAGCTATGGAGGGAAAGTGCTGCCGTTCTTTGCCTTAAAAGGCTGCCTTTTATCTCGATGGTGTAGATCTCGGAGCCAGGTTGGGTTCTGAGTATAGTTTGATCTTAAAATAAATTTCTAAGCATTGTGCTTGAAAGTGTAGTGGTAGAACTTTGCCGTGACTTGGCCCAGATGTTGAGAAAAACTTAGTAGTATAAAGCAAGGGAGGGAATCCTTTTGGAAGCAAGGCATCTCAGGTTTTGGAAACCTTATTATCCTCAAAAGATTGGCTGCATGCCGTATTATTCGGAGTATAAGACACACCTTAGCTTTTGGGAGAGGAAAATAGGGGTGGGGGTGAGGGATCTGCCTAGCAGCTATTCATCTGGCTAGCGTCCTTAGTCTGGTCAGCTTTAGCACATTATTTTATCCCCAGGTTAGGGCTTTAAAAAAATTGGAACGAGCATCAATAAAAACAAGCCTGCAAGCTGGGAACATTGTTAGCACCTTAGAGCTTGGGGGGGGGGGGGGGGGGCTTTAAAAAAACTAAAGGTATGTCTTTTTTTATTTATTTGGTTTTTTAAAATTAATTTTTATTGATTATAAAAAAGAAAAAACAAACATAACACATAGGACATAACAAAACACGAAATGAGCAAGGTATGTCTTATACTCTGAAAAATGCATTATATTGTAGCACACTGGCCTTATTTTCTGCCATTCTTCCTGGTGCTCCAGTGTGCTCACTACTGCCCTAGCTCTACCTTGACCATCTTCCAAAGTTGGTCATCTGAGAGCTTCCAAACAGAGCCACAGTTACAGCCAGCCAGCATTTATTTATTTATTTATTTATTGGATTTGTATGCCGCCCCTCTCCGTAGACTTGGGGCGGCTAAAAACAATAATAAAAACAGCATGTAAATCCAATACTACAACAACTAAAAAACCCTTATTTTAAAACCAATCATACCTACAAACAAACAAACATACCATGCATAAATTGTAAAGGCCTAGGGGGAAAGAGTATCTCAGTGCCCCCATGCCTGACGGCAGAGGTGCGTTTTAAGGAGCTTACGAAAGGCGAGGAGGGTGGGGGCAATTCTAATCTCTGGGGGGAGCATTGTTATCTTTAAGAACCACCTGTGAGGGACAAAAATCTTTCATGAAATCAAACCGATTGCAATGCAGCCTAAGGTTATCCTGCGTTTGATTACAGAAGTAGAACTGTCATGTTGAACAATTTTTGATCCAAAGAAGATAAATTCTCAAAACAAATTCCATTTCCTCCTTGCTGATTTTAAACAGCTGTTATAATTATTTTTTTTTCCCTGAAGTTAAGACTTAATCCTACTTTTTGCAAGAGGGTATATTATTAACTTAGTCTCGGTTTTGGATTCATTGTTATACCAGTATGAGCAAAATCTGCCAGCACCTAATTTAAACCGTTTTTTTAAAATGCAGAGTTTGAATTATATTGCTCAAAAAATAAAGGGAACATTTAACAACACAATATAACTCCAGGTAAATCAAACTTCTGTGTAATCAAACTGTCCACTTAGGAAACAACACTGATTGACAATCAATTTCATTTTGTTGTCAGCACATTCAGAACAAAGTATTCAATGATAATATTTCATTCATTCAGATCTAGGGTGTGTTATTTGAGTGTTCCCTTTATTTTTTTGAGCAGTGTATATTGGGGAAGGAAGAAATTCCGGACCCTAATTCCAAAGGGTGTAATTTTGAGATGTTGAGGGCGTAATTTGGGGAGATCCGTTATAAAGGAGAAGTGCATCTTATTCATGGTCTCACTGACACGTCTCCTCATTTCTCGCCCCGGCCCTCAGAAATGAATATGAAAACGCTGAGTTTTGAACAGTTCTTGCCTATGATGCAAACCATCGCCAAGAATAAGGACCAGGGCTGCTTCGAGGATTACGTGGAAGGATTGAGGGTTTTCGACAAGGAGGGAAACGGCACAGTTATGGGAGCAGAGATCCGTCATGTTCTTGTCACCCTAGGTAAGATGACACTTTATTCCACCTGGCTGTCCTGGCTGGGAATTCTGAGGGAAGTCCGTTCAACACGCATCATGAGGCAATCGAGAAGAGGGACTTGAAGCTGTTGAGGGTGTTGGTGGTTCTTCTTCTTCGTTGAGTTTAAAACTACTGCTTCCAGTTTGCTAAATTACTATAATTCAGTGATGGCAAACCTTTTCGGCACCGAGTGCGCCAGAAACCCGAAGACAGATAGTTGATGTGCACATGCCTGGTTTTTGGCTGGTTTTGGGATAATTTTTCAGGCCTAAAAAAGACATCGTGGGAAATGGCCCCCCAAAACAGCTTGAAACCAGCCCCGGAAAATGATCAGAAATTGGCCTAAAAATGGCCCCAAAACAACCCAAAAAAGGCCCAAAAACTGCCTGGTTTTTTGTCTTTCTGGGCATCTTTTGGGCCATTTTCAGGCCATTTTCTGGTTTTTCAGCACCCACGAAGACCAGCTGGCTGATGGCCATGGGCACATCAGAAACCAGAAGAGTATCTGGCGACGGCACAGCTGCCCACAGAGAGGGCTGTGTGTGACACCTCTGGCACGCATGCCATAGGTTCGCCATCCTGGTTATATCTAATCAAATCATTTCTAAACCCATCCTTTTTCCCCCCCTGCAGGGGAGAAGATGACAGAAGAAGAGGTAGAGATGCTGGTGGCCGGCCATGAAGACAGTAATGGCTGCATCAACTATGAAGGTGAGGCCCAGGGAACTTAACACGCTTTTATAGCCTTTGAAGTTGCCGTTCTTGATTCAAAGGATCCAATATCTTTTGACTCTGGGGATTTGGATGGAAAACTCTGGGGTTGGGAATGCTTTGCGAGGTTTTCAGTAGTGTGTGTGTGTTTTCTCACATAGTATACATTTTTTTCTTTCCTATTGATGTAGAAGGAAGTTCAGGTAAAGTTCTAGGGAGAAGGTGGGCAACCTGGAGGCCTCAAGTATTTTTGAATATGTCTCCCCCATTTCTTGCTTTTTGGATGGACCTGGTGGGAATTGGTCCAAAAGATGTTGGAGGGCAGCTGGTTATCTATTCCTTCCATGATAAAGGGCTATATTTAACAATACGGAGAAGTTGGTGATCTTTGGTCACCAAGTAAGGGAGCTGACAATCACACCGGTGCTGCTAACTGTCTCATTGTTAAAAAAAACCCACATACCCCCAAATGCCTGTCTAGATGTGTGGACTTCAACGCCCATTCTGTTGAATATGAGCCACGGTGCAGTGGTTAGAGTGCAGTGCTGCAAGCTGCTGTCCGTCGGTTGTCTGCAATTTGGCAGTTCAAATCTCACCAGGCTCAAGGTTAACTCATCCTTCCATCCTTCAGAGATGGATAAAATGAGGCCCTAAATTGTTGGGGGCAATATTCTGACTCTGTAAACCACTTAAAGCATTGTAAAGCAGTATATAACTCTTTTAAGTGCTATTGCTATTGTTGTTCTGGCTGAAGGATTCTAGGAGATGAAGTCCACACATCTTAAAGGTGATAATAATAATAATAATAATAATAATAATAATAACAATAATAATAATAATAATAATAATAATAATAATTTATTAGGTTTGTATGCCGCCCCTCTCCGAAGACTCGGGGCGGTTCAGAAGCAGTGGCCTCGGACAATATATTTACGTATCATTACTAGCAAGGGGCCAGTGCTACACCAGACTTCCATTGCTTGGTGTTGTGGGAGTTTACATACCCTGTGTGGAACCCAAGCGATCTGGGACTGTGGGCTTGGTCGACTTGGGGGGGGGGGGGGGAGACGTCGATGTGCGAGTTAAGCTAGTTAGCCTACGGTACAAATAACTCCCTTGCCTCAAAAGCTCCCTGCAACCTTGTGCTGTGTCTGCTACATTTGACTGTGAACCTAAGTATAGCAGAGACCGCAGTGGCCTCTGGTGATGTTGTGTGTTGTGTGTCATGTGTCTGTTTTTATTTAATTTGCTTGATCAATTTTGATGTTTTTTCCTTTCTACAGCATTTGTGAGACACATCTTATCAGGGTGAATTCAAATGGGGTACGCCTCCTCCAAAACTATTCTCTCTCTCTTTTTTTAACAGCCTCCCTTTTTTTTTTTGGTTGCCGGGGGGGGGGGGGGAAGATGTTTGCGCTCTACTTTTTTCCCCCTCCCCCCCTCTCCCAATTTCTCTTGTTCATCTTCCTCCATTTCTCCCCAACTTCTAGCATGTCTCTGCATGTAGCTGACTCTGCGTAATCTGAGCCAAAGGCGGCTAGAGAAATGAGGCAGCTCCGACTGGGTGAAAGCAAGACTGTGCCTGTGTAACCTCAGACTGTCAGTGGCAGGAGAAGGGGGAATGTTTAATCTTTTGTGAAAGGCCCTTGTATCTGGGGGTAATCAGGATGCCTTGAGCTGTCATTGTAGATGATAACAGGTCCTGTTCCATCTTCTTCTAATACATATAAGCTGGGTTCCCTTTGTGTGATGACTCCCAGGACACCCTCAGCCAAAGAAATGGGTTGCTGTCCAGCAAATGGGTAACTGGTGATCACATTGTGATGGTGGTGGTTGTGGGCAGCTTAATGGTTTCAATTCATTAGAGTTTTCACAGTGGTTCCAGGGAGATGACGCCATGATCCTTAGAAATAATTTAGTCTGACAGTCTCCATTGATTGCAGTGGTTCTCAACCTTTCTAATGCCGCGACCCCTTAATATTTATTTATTTATTTATTTGATTGATTGATTGATTGATTGGATTTATATGCCGCCCCTCTCTGAGGACTCGTGGCTGCTCACAACATGTACAGAAAAACAGGAAACAATAATAACAATCCAATTATACCTTAAAAACAATTAAAATAATAATACAGTTCCTCGTGTTGATAGACCCCCCCAATCATAAATCTAGCACCAATTCTCCTAACAGAGCTTTAAGCTGATTGGCAGGAAGGTCAGACAGACACCCCCACTGTAAACGCCTGATTGGTCGGATTTTAAAAATATGTTCCAAGGTGCCAGAATAGAAGCTTTAGTTCCTAACACCATGGGAAAATGGTCTTTTTCCATGGTCTTAGGTGACCCCTGTGAAACAGTTGTTTGACCCCCCCCCCAAGGGGTCCCAACCCCCAAGTTGAGAACCACTGATCTTTTTTTTATTTTTTTTCAATTTTTTTATTATTTTTCATAAAACAGACATACAGACGTACAAACATTAAACATAAAATGGGGATGTGTTTCCCCACTTCTTTTGAAAGTATACATTCAAATAGAAAAAAGAATACATAATCAAACATTTGTTAAATGTTAAAAAGTCTAGTAAAAATTTTTCAAATCTTAAATGCAATATTAGTACGGTATAAGTAAAAATGCTTAATATGTTATTTAAGTGTAATATATTCATCTAATCAAACATTCAAACTAATCTCAATTACTAAGCATACATAAAACAAAATTTTTAATATATCGCTTGTGAGTAAACAACTATGTCAAAATCATCAACAAATACATCTAATATTGTTATTACCTAAATAAAAACAGATCTATCTCTTATTTTTTCTTATCTAACCATTTATATATGTTGTTCCATGTTTCATAAAATTTTGTATCTTCTTGATCGTTTAATCGTCTTGTCATCATATCCATTTCAGCGCAATCTAATATTTTAGCTATAACTTCTTCTTTCTTGGGGATTTCCTCCCCCTTCCAGTTTTGCGCGTATATTATTCTAGCCGCAGTTAATATGTGTATAATTAAGTAAAGAGTTTCCTTCTTATAAGTCTGATTAGTAATTCCTAATAAGTAAAATTCCGGGGTGTTGTCTATGTCATATTTTAATATTTCTTTTAATATCTTCTCAATCATCTTCCAATAAGTTTTCGCTTTGCTACATGTCCACCATTGATGGTAATAAGTTCCTATATCTTTCTTGCATTTCCAACACAGTGGGGATGTTTTAGGAAACATTTTAGCTATCCTGTTAGGTGGAAGGTGCCATCTATAAAACATTTTAATTTGGTTTTCTTTTAATGAAACTGACTTGGTCATTTTCCAATTATTAATCCAGACTTTTTCCCAAGTATCTATATCTATTTCCTTGCCTATATTTCTGCACCATCTTATCATGGTATCTTTTAGAGTCAACTCTATATTTTTGTGAGCGATAAGAAATTTATATATTTTCCCTATCATTTTTACTGAATTATTAATAATTAAATGACTTAGCAAATTCTTACTTTTACTAAAAGTATAAAGAGTTATATCCTTCTGGTATCTGGATCGAATCTGGGCATAATGCCACCAATCTATTATTATCCCTTCTTCTTGTAGTTTATTCCTAAGCTTTAGCTTCATCTGATCATTTAATAATTCTTTATATCTATAAAATATTTTCGTGTCTTTTATAGATTTTGGATGTGTTATTGCTTCTAGGGGGGCTATCCATTCTGGAACATTTAAGAAGTGGTTTTTCTTTATGTCCTTCCAAACCTCTAGTAAATACTTCCTTAATGTGTGTCTTTTAAAATATGAGTGATTTTTTTCCTTGTCATACCATATAAATGCATGCCAACCCAGCATAAGATCATGTCCTTCTAAATTTAATATTCTTTTATTCTCTAAGGTTATCCAATCTTTAATCCATGTTAAGGCGGCGGCCTGATAATATAATTTCCAGTTTGGAAGACCAAATCCTCCTCTTTCCTTAATGTCTTCCAAACAGTTTATTTTTATCCTTGCTTTTTTCCCTTGCCATATAAATTTTTTAACTAAGTTTGTCAAAGTTTTAAAGAAAGTTCCCCCTGGGTTTATTGGAATTACCTGAAAGAGAAATAAAACCTTAGGCAAAATATTCATCTTGATTGTGGCAATTCTTCCTAAAAATGATATTTTCAGGTTGTTCCATGTTTCTAAATCTTTTTTAATTTCTGATAATAATTTTATATAATTATCATTTTTTAAGGTTATTGTTTTCGCTGTTAAATTTATTCCTAAATATTTTACTTTCTTTACGGTTTTTATTCCAGAAATATTTTCTAATTTAGTTTCTTGTATTTTATTCATATTTTTGGTTAAGAAAGAAGTTTTACTTTTATTTATCTTTAAACCTGCTACCTTTCCGTATTGTTCAATAGTTTGCAATAAAGAAGGGACAGTTGTTATCGGTTCTTCAATTATAAACGTTAAGTCATCTGCAAAAGCTTGGAGTTTGTAAGTTTCGTCTCCTATAGTTAAACCTTTTATTTCGGAATCCGCTCTTATTTTAATTAATAAAGTTTCAAGTGTCATAATAAATAACAATGGTGATATAGGACATCCTTGACGAACTCCCTTGTTTATATCAAGTGCTTGTAATTGGTTATTATTTAATATTATTTTAGTCGTTTGTTTTGAGTATATAGTATCTATTAAATTAACAAATTTTGAGCCAAATCTCATTTTGTTTAATTGCATTTTTATAAATGTCCAGTTAACGTTGTCAAAGGCCTTTTGAGCATCTAAGAACATTAAGGATGCTGTCTTATCTGGATGTTGTTCATAGTATTCTAATGTATTTATTACTGTTCTAAGGTTATTTTTAATTTGTCGCCCTGGTAGAAATCCATTTTGGTCTTGGTGTATTATTCCATTTATAATTCTTTTAAGTCTATCTGCATAAATGGCAATAAATATTTTATAATCTACATTTAATAAAGATATGGGTCTATAATTTTTGATTTTTAGTGGGTCAGTGCCGGATTTGTGTATTAAAGTTGTCAGCGATTCTGACCAAGATTTCGGAATTTTACCCTCAAGTCTACATGAATTAAAAATTTCTAACATATAGTTTCTTACTATCTCATTGTCTATCTTATACCATTCTGCCGGTATAGCATCCGGACCAGTGGCCTTGTTGTTTTTCTGTTTTTTAATTATAGTTAGGAGTTCTTCCATTGTTATTGGACCATCCAACATAGTCTGTTGATCTTCTGTTATTTGTGGTAATTTTGAAGCCTGTAAGTAATTAAAAACCTCATCTTCACTAACATTGTCTTTGGCATAAAGATCTTTATAAAAGTTATAAACAATGTCCGCCTTTCCTTCTGTATCATATTTTATTGTACCATCTTTGTCTTCTAGTTTTTTTATCAATTTGGATTGACTCTGCTTTCTAAGTTTATATGCTAACCATCTGCCTGGTTTATTTGCATGTTCAAAATAATGTTGTTTTGCTCTTTTAATTTTTTCAGTTATTTGATTTTGGAGAACCACTGATCTATAGGAAACCTATAGCATCTCCAGTTCATACTTGCAGCCTCCTGAAGGTTTTAAGCATAGGCTCCAGAGGTCTTCCAAACATTGCTGTTGAATTAGAACTTTTAAGATCAACAAAACTGAATTACAGGTTTAGTGAAGATAAATCCCCATCATAGGATTTCCATTGCCATGGCATGGAAATAGCTTGACATTTCTTTCTTTTGGGGTGTCTGTTTGACTCCCTAGTCTAGCGCAGGGGGCCTCCAAACTTGGCAGCTTTAAGCCTAGAGGACTTCAACTCCCAGCAAAGCTGGCTGGGGAATTCTAGGAGTTGAAATTTGTTTGTTTATTTATTTATTAGATTTGTATGCCGCCCCTGTCCGAAGACTCAGGGCAGCTCAGAAGATATAATATAAAACAGTGCATATAAAACAAATCTAATTAGTTTAAAAACTACAAAGCTAAAAACCCAGTATATTAAAATCAATCAACCAATTCAATCACATTTATTGGTCAGGGGTTCTAGATCTAGTTGCCCAAGGCTTGGGCGACATAAGTGAGTCTTGAGACTCTTGCGAAAGGCGAGTAGAGTGGGGGCAGTACGAATCTCTGGGGGGAACTGATTCCAGAGGGCCAGAGCCCCCACAGAGAAGGCTCTCCCCTAGGCCCCGCCAAACGACATTGTCTTGTTGACAGGACCTGGAGAAGGCCAACTCTGTGGGACCTAACCGGCCGCTGGGTGTGGCAGAAGGCGGTCCCGTAAGAAATCCTCCCGGCTTAAAGTTTGCCAAGGTTGGAGATTCTTGGGCTAGTTTGTAGCCTTGGACCTCTTATGGGGTGTCCAATGCAGGTGGTCCTCGACTTAACAAGCATACGCTTAGTGATCATTTGAAGTCACAACAGCCCCGAAAAAAACAGGACTTGTGGCTGTTTTTCACACTTCTGACTGTTGCAGCATCCTCATGGTCACATCAAAATTTGGATGCTCGGTAACTGGTTCCTGCTTGTGTCACACGAACAGCTTTTTTGAGCCTCTGACAAGCAAAGTTAAGAGGGAAACCAGATTCACATGAACAAGCAAGTTAGCCAATTAGAAACTGCAATGATTCTCTTTAACAATTATGACCAGAAAGGTCACAAAATGGGGTAAAGCCCGCTTAATAATCACCTTGTTTAGCAGTGGGAATTTTGGCCTCAAACTGTGGTCGTTAAGTAGTTAGGTTTCCAATTAGCCAAGGTTGGCTTGGCTCCTGGGGAACTATCACACCGAAGTGCCTTTCGTTGCAATTGTAAAATGACATTGAATTAGAGGTTGGGAGAAAGCCGGCTGTTTGTGTGGGCTGTGTCTTTGTTTTGTTTGTTTGTTTGTTTGTGCGTGTGTGTGTACCCCTCCATCATGTCTTTCAAAGGCCAAATGATACCTGGAAAAAAGCTCCACGCCTCTTCCCTATATAATTGATGCCACTGTTGATTTAGCATGCTGTTTTAAAAAGGTTCTTCTCGTGTTTTGTTGAATTTGACCCTCCTGTAAATTTAAGCTCGGGAGATTCGGTCTTGTCCTCTGAGTCAGCAGAATAAGTCTTTGTTCTGTGCGGTGGCGTTACACCGATCTGAAAAAAATAATCTTGTTTCTCCTTCCTTCCCTCTGCATCACCACTTCCTTCCTGGTTTTTTCCAAGCTAACTGTAATCGTGGCTTTAAATCAGTCTGCTCAATCTGGTACCTCCCAGGTTATGATGGCACTGAACTCTCAACATTTCTTAGCATTGGCTGAAACAGAAACATAGAAGACTGACGGCAGAAAAAGACCTCATGGTCCATCTAGTCTGCCCTTATACTAATTCTTGTATTCTATCTTAGGATGGATATATGTTTATCCCAGGCATGTTTAAATTCAGTTACTGTGGATTTACCAACCACGTCTGCTGGAAGTTTGTTCCAAGCCTCTACTACTCTTTCAGTAAAATAATATTTTCTCACGTTACTTCTAATCTTTCCCCCAACTAACCTCAGATTGTGCCCCCTTTTTGGGCTGTGAAAAACCAACACATATAAAGGACCCCCAAATCAGGGAAGCCTCCTTCAATTTTCCCTCTCATCTCCATCTCACCAAAGAGTGAATTTTAGCAAGCAAGGCTTGGCTTTCCTGTAATTATGCTTCGGGCCTTTAAAAGTAAATTGTGTGCACCCACATGCCACACAACTACGACTGAGAGCTGCTCTCAAGGGAATCTTGAAATTGGATTAGGGTCTCACCAGTATTTCCGTCTGCTTCTGGTTTCAGTTCAGGGATATAGGTGGGTACAGTGAAGGGCTACCAAAATTTTTACTACCACATTGTGGGCGTGGTTTATGCATTTTCTTTCAACATCTTTCAGTGCAAATTTGGTGCTCTGGGGTGGAGCTCCATTTTTGCTACCCCACTACGTTACACACACACACACACACACACACACACACACACACACACACACACTGGTTTGGGCAACAGCCCACCCCGGGAGGGTACCATTGAGTTTTCCCACATATACAAATCCATGCCAGTTTTTCTCAACCAGCATCAGAAACTCCAAAATGCTAACCTTCATAGCTTTATTTTTCTTCTTCTTCCTGACAATCAAACTAGATACCTTTCCCAAATCTTACTCTCTCCTTGAATAACTCTGGCCTAATTGTAATGTAGGACTACAAAGACAAAACACTGATGTATGAAAGCACCCAAAGTTAAGCGGAATGCATTGAGTTAGCCAGGGCGGCCATGCTGACAGAGGCCATGCGCCCTCATTGGTGTAAGAGCCAGACTGTATCCTCCAGACCTCTAAGTCCGTGCTCCCCACCTTTCCAGTTTTATGGGCCGCTGGGAGAGGGGATCTATCCCTGCAAGTGGCAGGAGAACTCTCTTGCGCTTGCCCGCCACTTCCGTGGCCCGGTTCCAAACAAGCTGCGGCCCAAGGATTGGGAACTCCTGCACTATGTCAGTGATGGCGAACCTACAGCACAAGGACCTGTATCTGAGGGCACGTGAGGCGTTGCCCTGTGTCTGCTCTAGTGTGCATGCGTCTGCTGGGCAGCTGATTTTCATCCGTTTTTGCTCTCGGAACTTCCAGTTGACCCCTTGGGCCATTTTTCGCCATCCCCAGGCCTCAGTAGGCTTTCCTGAAAGCAAAAAACAGCCCAAAGAACCTACCAGAAGTCCGGGGGTTCAGTGAGGCCTGTACACATGTGTGTGGAGGCAGCGCGGGAGTTGTGCGCATGCATGGAGAGAGGGCATTGCATTATGGGTGTGGGCGTGGCTATCACGCACGCATGTACCCTTTTGGCACCCAAGCCATAAAAAAGGTTCGCCAACACTGGTTTGTTTAGGAGGAGTGCATTGGAGATGGGGCGAGATTGACTGCTTCATTTGGGAATTGGCTATACAACTCAGGAAACATTCAGATTTATCTGATAATGTAAATATTCCTCCCGGTGAGGGTATTCTTGGCAGATCAGGCTGGATGTTCCACAGGCTGTAAAAGGGGGTAGTAGAATAGAATAGAATTTTTTTATTGGCCAAATGTGATTTGTCTTGGTGCATATGCTCTCAGCATACATAAAAGAAAAAGATACATTTGTCAAGAATCATGTGGTACAACACTTAATGATTGTCATAGGGGTCAAATAAGCAATGAAGAAACAATATTAATAAAAAATCTTAGGATACAAGCAACAGTCATACAGTCCTAAGTGGGAGGGAAAGGATGATAGGAATGATGAGAAAAAAACTAGTAGAAATAGAAGTGCAGATTTAGTAAAAAGTCTTGACTGTGTTGAGGGAATTATTTGTTTAGTAGAGTGATGACATTCGGGGGAAAAACTGTTCACTAGTAAGAGTGAAGATTGGGTTTGAGTGTAAGAGTATTTATAAATGAGCAGTAGGAAGGGACTGTGTGTCTTTCCTATTAGGAAACAAAGCATATATTCAAGATAACGTGTGTACAGTGATCCCTCGAGTATCGCGAGGGTTACGTTCCAAGACCCCTCGCGATAATCGATTTTTCGCGATGTAGCGGCGCGGAAGTAAAAACACCATTTTTGGCTGCTCCCCCCCCCCCAGCGCCTCCGGCGCCCTCGCTGCTACCACCCGCCTGATCCACCACGTTCCCCGTAGGCACCCGCCCGCCCGGCCGCTCGCTCACTTTTATTTCAGAGGTGGGTAGCAAGAGGGACGCTCCCGGCTGTCGGATAACCCGAGCTTGCGTGCGGCGCTGTCGGGGGAGGAAGGCGAAGGCACTGATGCCGGGAAGACCGAAACGGGGGAGAGAGAGAGAGACAGCCTGGCTTAGCCGGAGTTCTCCTTCTCCCACCGCCTCCCCGTGAGGCAACTTGAGGGGCATCGCACCCGAAAAGGGAGGGAGACAGGCACCCGAAAAGGGAGGGAGACAGGCGTCTGTCTGGTTGTCTGCTGCTCCTTGAATGAGGGGCGTGCGGTTCCCTAGAGCAGGGGAAGGAAGAATGGGAAGGGGGCAGCGAAGAACTGATCCGAAGTTGGGCTTTAATAATGTCTTCTGCTTTCTCTTTAAACTAGAAGAAAGGGGCGTCTCGGCCGTTCGGCTTGAAGGGGGTGGGAGAAAGAAGAGGGGAGCCGCCTCGGGGAAACGGGGGTGTCGCTGGCAGGGAAAGAGTTGCGCCTCCTCTCAGAGGAGGGTCGTTCCGTGCAGAAGAGATTTTAAGGGGGTGGCAGCTGAAAGCGCGCGCGCCTCTCTCTCTCTCCGCGCTTTCCTCAGGGAGCCCCCTCAGGCATCCCCCGGCGAGTGCCAGAGGGACCGAGCCTGGGGAGCCGCATTGCTGCTTCGTGTTGCCTGGCTGGGAGGGGGCGGCGGCGGGAGTAGTAGTAGTAGCGGAGGTGGAGGCGGCTCCCCGCAGCGCCTCGGCTGCGCTGGCCTCTCCGCTGAGCGGCCTAAGCGGGCCGGGTTTCTTGGGCCCTCTGGGTTGATGGGAGGCTTCCCGGGCACCTCAGCTTCGGAGCCACCTGGGTGTTCTGGCGCCTCCGTGCGAGCATGGTTTAGGAAACGGCGCGCCGGAGGCTTCCCTCTTTTGCAGCCTCGCGTTTAAAACTGAGGCAATTTCCCTCAACAAAACGCTTGTGCAATTCTGCCCCCGCTGATGAAGAATGTCAGCTCGCCCGCCCTTCGCCTGCCCTTCGCCCGGCCGCTCGCTCGCCGCTCGAGAGCAAGAGGGGGAGAGATAGAGAAAGAGAGAGAAGGAAAGAAAGAGATGAGAGAGGGAGGAAGAGAGTGTGAGAGAAGAAGAAGCAAGATAGAGAAAGAGAGAGAGAAAGAAAGATGAGAAAGGAAGGAAGAGAGTGACGTCATCGGGTGGGAAAAAATAGCAAAAAAACCGTGGAGTATTTTTTAATTAATATTTTCTGAAAAATCGCGATATAGCGTTTCGCGAAGATCGAGATCGCGAAAATCAAGGGATCACTGTATAGCGATAGAAGCCGCTGTAATCTCATCTCTTCTCTGCCCGTTGTTGCCTTCTTTCTTTGTCGCTTTAGTTTCAGATTTGAGGAGAAACGGTGGTGGTGGTGGTGGAGATAGTCCTGTGGTTGAATGGATGGTGGGGGTGAGGGATGCTTATAATGATTTAAAACTGCCCTGAATTTGGAGTTGGCTGTGAGAATCAAAATAGAATCAAAACGTTTGTTATCCAGAAGCAGGGAGAATGTAGGAACCAGCCCACGATTTTTACATAGTAAAATTGGATTGGCAGCCCTTTAACTCTTTCAGCCTTCATCCGCCACCTCAGCTGAAGGTCAAGTGGACAGTCTTTCTTTAGAGCCCTGCTGTAGCTGCTGCCTGCCTGCCTTTATTTTTTCCCCCTCCCTCCCCTCGCCCGCTTTCTTCCTAGGTGGGCCTCAGCTGGAAAGCTGATCCTCATGCTGTAGCTGAGTGCCTCTCCATCTTCTTCTTCCTCTCTGCCAAGAAGCAGATGAGCTCCAGAATTCTGAATGCCTGGCCTATAGCGATAGAAGCCGCTGTAATCTCATCTCTTCTCTGCCCGTTGTTGCCTTCTTTCTTTGTTGCTTTAGTTTCAGATTTGGGGAGAATCGGTGGTGGTGGTGGTGATAGTTCTGTGGTTGAATGGATGGTGGGGGTGAGGGAATTTGCATAGGTCAGGGGTAGGCAAAGGTGGCTCTTCTATGACATGTGGACTTCAACTCCCAGGATTCCTGAGCTAGCATGGTTGGCTTAGGAATTCTGGGAGTTGAAGTCCACAAGTCACAGAAGAGCCGACTTTGCCTACCCCTGGCATAGGTTGTAGGCAGAGCCCCCTACTACATGATGGCGAACCTTTTTCCCCCTCAGGTGCCGAAAGTGTGCACCTGTGTGCTATCACACCCATAATTCAACGCCCCAACTCCCTACCCCCACACGTGACGCCCCATGCTCCCTTATTTCCCAACTTCTAGTCCGCTTGGTAGGCCTGTTTTTCACCCTCCCCAGGTGCCAGAGGCTTTCTGGGAGCCTTGGGAGGGTGAAAATGGCCTCCCCCACCCCCCTTGAGGTCTTCCGGAGGCCAAAAACACCCTCCCAGAGCCTCAACGCAAGCTAAAAATTAGCTGGAGCTGAACTAGGGTAACGGCTCGCATGCCGGCAGATATGCCTCCATGTGCCAACTGTGACATGCATAGGTTCGCCATCACTATTACAGGTAGTCCTCAACTTAACAATAGTTTGTTCAGTTACAACAGAATTGGGGGGAAAAGTTACTTTGACCGTCATTGCAGGATCCCCCATGGTTACACGATTTACACTCGAATGCTTTACATATTGGTTCATATTTTGGACGGTTGCAGCGTCCCACCAGGATTTTTGGCAAACAAAAGTCAATGGGGGAGCCATATTTACTTCCTAGCCGTGTTAGTAATTTAACAGCTTCAGTGACTCGCTTAACAAACTTCCCACTGACCAATGTAAATTTGGGGCTCCCCCACAAATGGCCGTTATGCTGTGTTGTGGTCGTTAAGCTGAGGACTACCTGTATCTCAGTGCAAGGAAAGGGATACGTTGCCCCCCCAATCTGAGTTACAGATTTCAAAAACTCAACTCCTGGGGAGAGAAAAACTCTTTGTGTTTTTGTCAGTGACTCTTTTTTGAAGGGGGGGACGACCAAAAGGCGATAATCTTTTAAAAGAAGCTTAAATGTCATTAGAATATTGTCACTTTTCCTACAAGTTCAATCCGCAAGAGGGAACTTTGGTTGTTCTGCTACTCAGGAATACCTCTCTACCAAAACTGTTCTTTCACAGGGAGCTTTGGCTTTTGGGCAGTAACAGAAGCAATGACCCGTATTTTAAAATATACATACAGTATATAACACTGCAGTCTCTGGCCAGTTCTAAATCCCATGTTCTGGCAGGTCTCATTTTTCCCCTCTCCCCCTGGTAGGATTAGTCTGGGCTTATATTGACTAACATGATGAAGCCTCACACCGTCTGTTTTTTCTCTCTCCCTCCAGAGTTGGTGCGGATGGTGCTCAGCGGCTGAAGGTGACCTACGACCTCTTCTCTGAATCCTTCCTCCAGTTTATCCATCACATAATTGTGCCTTTTTATCTATGTATAAAACTGCTTTTGGTTCCCTCCTCTCCAGCCTCTCGGTTCAGTTCTTGGACAGTTAACGGGAGAAGAGAGCAACCCATGAATAAGAAGGGTGCGCTCCAAAGTAACAGCAAAACCCCAGGCTGCCTGGCTTGTATAGTATCACTTGAGTACTTGAGAGAAGCGTGTGGCTGATTCTCCCTCCCAGTTGCTTTAATAAACTGTTCTGGAACAATCTTGTGTCCGTTTTGTCCTTTCGGCTGGGTGGAAAAGCCTCAAAATGAACTCGTGTTCATTTGATTGGAAAGAGAAGTACTGTACAGATAAATCCTCAGCTTCCAAGGATTCATTAGTGACCGTTCAAAGTTAACAATAGCAAGAGCATTTAGATTTATGTACCGCTTTATATTGCTTTTACAGCCCTCTCTAACCAGTTTACAAAGTCAGCATATTGCCCACAACAAACTGGGTACTCATTTTATCCACCTCGGAAGGAAAGATCGAATAAATAAATAAAATCGAATAAATAAAGAGCCATTGTTTCTATACATTTTTTGTTATGAGCGGGAATCTCTTTGTTTGTTTGTTTAGCAATAGCATTTAGACTTATATACCGCTTCCCAGTGCTCTACAGCCTTCTCTGAGTGGTTTACAGATATACTGGGAAGGAAGGAAGGAAAAAGCAAGCAAGAGCAATAACACTTAAACTTATATACTGCTTTATAGTGCTTTACAGCCATTTCTGAGCAGTTTTCAGAATTGGCCTCTTGCCCCAACAATCTGGGTCCTCATTTTACCCACCTCGGAAGGATGGAAGGCTGAGTCAACTTTGAGCCTGGTGTGATTCGAACTGCCAAATTGCAGGCAGATGGCAGTCAATAGAAATAGCCTACAGTACTGCACTCTAACCACTGCACCACCACGGCTCAATGCTGCTAAAACAAGTGGCTTATGACTGTTTTTCACACTTTTATGATTATTGCAGAATCCTCACGGTCAAGATGCCTGGCAACTAACTGATGATGAGTGTAGTCTCCCATGGGTCATGTGATCCCTTTTTGAGAACTTCCGACAAGCAAAGTAAATGAGGAAGCCAGATTCACTTAACAATGGTGTTACTAACTCAACAGCTGCAGTGATTTATTTAACAACTATGGCAAGAAAGGTCACAAAACAGGGCAAAATCCACTTAATAAATGTTTTACTTGGCAACAGAAATGTGCTCAACTGTGGTTGTAAGTTGAGGACCACCTGTGTTCTTGCCTCTGCAGTGAATCATTCATTTGAAACCATGTAGGTAACAAAAGCTGGCTCATTCTGTCCTTCATTCATTATTTAGCTCACAAACTGAGCTTACGAAACTGGGTTGAAATTTTGCCCTCCCTTAGGAGGATTTGCAAACCGTGTAGCCTTTGGTTGACCTTAAAATGTTTTATTTAATAAAACAATAGGAATTAACAAAAAGCAGTAGAAAAATAATGATGCTGAACATTTTCAGTGATGTGGCCATTAAAAATGGGCCTCTGCTATATAATTGAAGAGACCTAGAAGCACATGTACTGTAGATGTTGAGACATTATTCCAGCACGTCCTTGTGATAATTTTTATTTTATGTATTATTACATTTATATTGCCGCCTATTTGCCCATGGCAACTCAAGGCGGCTTACAGAATATAAGAATATACAGTGATAACTCGTCTTACAAACGCCTCATCATACAAACTTTTCGAGATACAAACCTGGGGTTTAAGATTTTTTTGCCTCTTCTTACAAACTACTGTATTTTCCCCTTACAAACCTGCCGCCACCGCTGGGATGCCCCGCTTCCGGACTTCCGTTGCCAGCGAAGCACCCGTTTTTGCACTTCTGGGATTCCCCCTGAGGCTCCCCTCCATGGGAAACCCCACCTCCTGACTTCCGTGTTTTTGTGATGCTGCAGGGGAATCCCAGCAGGGGAATCCAGCAGCGCAAAAACGGGTGCTTTGCTGGCAACAGAAGTCCAGAGGTGGGGTTTCCCATGGAGGGGAGCCTCAGGGGAATCTCAGCAGCGCAAAAACGGACGCTTCGGCTTGCAAAAGGGGTGAATTTTGGGCGTGCACGCATTAATCACTTTTCCATTGATTCCTATGGGAAACATTGTTTCATCTTACAAACTTTTCACCTTAAGAACCTCGTCCCGGAACCAATTAAGTTTGTAAGACAAGGTATCACTGTAGTTCATTCTTTCTGCTTTCCATGTCTTGCTTTCTGGTTTTTATTTGTACAAGCTGCTTTAACATAGGATATGTTAGTACAGTGGAACCCCGACATAAGAGCTGCTCTACTTACGAGCAACTCGAGATAAGAGCTGGGAGGGGAGAGATATTTTTGTTCTACTTACAAGCCCAAATTCGAGATACACGCGCCAAGGAGCTGTCTCCTGAAGCCAAACGCTAACTTCCGCGTTCGGCTTCAGGAGACAGCTGCGAAGCGGCGCGCGTGTTTTAAAAGGTTGCAGCCGGCCTGGGGGGCTCGGGGGGTGCTTGCAGCCAGCCTGGGGGGTTTGCCAGCACCCCCCCGAGCCCCCCAGGCCGGCTGCAACCTTTTAAAACACGCGCGCGGCTTCGCAGCTGTCTCCTGAAGCTGAACGCGGAAGTTAGCTCTTTTTCTTTCTCTCTTTTACCTTCCCTTCCTCTATTTCTTCTTTTCTTTCTCCTTCCCACCTTCTTCCCTCCCTCCCTTCACTCATTCCTCTCTTACTCTCCCCTTTCATAAGTTTCCTTGCTTCCTTCCTCTGTTCCTGTCCCTTCCCTCTTTCCTTCCTTCCTTCCCACCCTCCGTCCATTCATTTATCCCATTCCTCTCTTGATCGCTTAAAGCCGGTCCCTGGTGCAAAAAGGGTTGGGGACCTCTGTCCTACAGGATTGGGTGGCAGAGAAGTTGAACATATGTAAATTTAAAAGTTTAAGAAAGTTTACAAGTTAAGTGAAAGAAACTTCATTATTCATTTATATGTACATGTACATTTCTTCATTAAAAACTTGTCTTTCTGCATAATTTAGACTAACTTTGTGAGTTTTTTGAGGGCTGGAACCAATTAAAATTATTTACATTAATTCCTATGGGGAAAAGTCGTTCGAGATAAGAGCTGCTCGACTTAAGAGCCCAGGTCAGGAACGAATTAAACTCGTATCTCGAGGTACCACTGTATAAGAAAAATCTGGCATTTAATCAATGCCTCTTTCAGGCCCTAAACTCAGTTGTCCAAGCAGGATGGCTTTGTCTTTCTTAAAAGGAAGAGATTTTGTGGCTGAACGAGACGACTAGCAGCACCTCTTAAGAGCACCCATAGCAGGACCAAATAAAGGCAAGAGTGCTGGAACAGGCTGAGCAGGAAGTGGGGCCTGCTGAGAGGAGGGAGTTCAAGGAGGGAAATTACTGTAGCAGCTTCTCTACCCCTTCGTAATATCCACCGCCTCTTACGAAAGATTGCCAACTCAATCCCGCAATGTCTGCGTTAGAGCAAACCAGAAACTACTTATTATCGATATGGATTCTCGCTCTGTGACTCAGCAGGGAGAACCTGCTAGCATCACAGGAGCAAAGCTTATGTCAGTGATGGCAAAGTTTTTTTGGTTCGGGTATCAAAAGGCCGCGTGTGTCCCCACACCCATAATGTAATGCCCTCCCCCCCATGCATGTGCGCAAAATGAAAGTGGCCTCTCCCCATCCCTCCAGAAGGCCGAAAATCAACTGGCCAGCTGACATTAGGGGAATGCCTCAGGTGCCCTCAGATATAGGTCTGCCATCATGGGCCTATGTTAAGTGGGTCTGCCATCATAGGCCTATGTTAGGTGGGTCTGCCATCACGGGCCTATGATAATTGGGTCTGCCATCATGGGCCTATGTTAGGTGGGTCTGCCATCATGGGCCTATGTTAGGTGGGTCTGCCATCACGGGCCTATGTTAAGTGGGTCTGCCATCATAGGCCTATGATAATTGGGTCTGCCATCATGGGCCTATGTTAGGTGGGTCTGCCATCATGGGCCTATGATAATTGGGTCTGCCATCATGGGCCTATGTTAGGTGGGTCTGCCATCATGGGCCTATGATAATTGGGTCTGCCATCATAGGCCTATGTTAGGTGGGTCTGCCATCACGGGCCTATGATAATTGGGTCTGCCATCATGGGCCTATGTTAGGTGGGTCTGCCATCATGGGCCTATGTTAGGTGGGTCTGCCATCATGGGTCTATGTTAAGTGGGTCTGCCATCATAGGCCTATGATAATTGGGTCTGCCATCATGGGCCTATGTTAGGTGGGTCTGCCATCATGGGCCTATGATAATTGGGTCTGCCATCATGGGCCTATGTTAGGTGGGTCTGCCATCATGGGCCTATGTTAATTGGGTCTGCCATCATGGGCCTATGATAATTGGGTCTGCCATCATGGGCCTATGTTAGGTGGGTCTGCCATCATGGGCCTATGATAATTGGGTCTGCCATCATGGGCCTATGTTAAGTGGGTCTGCCATCATGGGCCTATGTTAAGTGGGTCTGCCATCATGGGCCTATGTCAAGTGGGTCTGCCATCATGGGCCTATGATAATTGGGTCTGCCATCATGGGCCTATGATAATTGGGTCTGCCATCATGGGCCTATGTTAGGTGGGTCTGCCATCATGGGCCTATGTTAGGTGGGTCTGCCATCATGGGTCTATGTTAAGTGGGTCTGCCATCATAGGCCTATGATAATTGGGTCTGCCATCATGGGCCTATGTTAGGTGGGTCTGCCATCATGGGCCTATGATAATTGGGTCTGCCATCATGGGCCTATGTTAGGTGGGTCTGCCATCATGGGCCTATGTTAATTGGGTCTGCCATCATGGGCCTATGATAATTGGGTCTGCCATCATGGGCCTATGTTAGGTGGGTCTGCCATCATGGGCCTATGATAATTGGGTCTGCCATCATGGGCCTATGTTAAGTGGGTCTGCCATCATGGGCCTATGTTAAGTGGGTCTGCCATCATGGGCCTATGTCAAGTGGGTCTGCCATCATGGGCCTATGATAATTGGGTCTGCCATCATGGGCCTATGTTAGGTGGGTCTGCCATCATGGGCCTATGATAATTGGGTCTGCCATCATGGGCCTATGTTAAGTGGGTCTGCCATCATGGGCCTATGTTAATTGGGTCTGCCATCATGGGCCTATGTTAAGTGGGTCTGCCATCATGGGCCTATGATAATTGGGTCTGCCATCATGGGCCTATGTTAGGTGGGTCTGCCATCATGGGCCTATGATAATTGGGTCTGCCATCATGGGCCTATGTTAAGTGGGTCTGCCATCATGGGCCTATGTTAAGTGGGTCTGCCATCATGGGCCTATGTTAAGTGGGTCTGCCATCATGGGCCTATGATAATTGGGTCTGCCATCATGGGCCTATGTTAGGTGGGTCTGCCATCATGGGCCTATGATAATTGGGTCTGCCATCATGGGCCTATGTTAAGTGGGTCTGCCATCATGGGCCTATGTTAATTGGGTCTGCCATCATGGGCCTATGTTAAGTGGGTCTGCCATCATGGGCCTATGTTAAGTGGGTCTGCCATCATGGGCCTATGATAATTGGGTCTGCCATCATGGGCCTATGTTAGGTGGGTCTGCCATCATGGGCCTATGATAATTGGGTCTGCCATCATGGGCCTATGTTAGGTGGGTCTGCCATCATGGGCCTATGATAATTGGGTCTGCCATCATGGGCCTATGATAATTGGGTCTGCCATCATGGGCCTATGTTAAGTGGGTCTGCCATCATAGGCCTATGTTAAGTGGGTCTGCCATCATAGGCCTGTTAAGTGGGTGACTGAGACATCACCTACCTTGTGAATGAGGAAGCCGCATTGAAGATTAATTCCTTTTTTGAAAAAATTGCCTGCACTTTGACCCTCATCTTGCAACGCTCCACAGAATCCCAAAGGTGCTTTTTTCAAAAGGCAACTCAACTTTTTGGTTTTTCTTTGAAAATGTTTCGCTTCTCATCCAAATGTTCAAACAGCTAATTAGTGGCAAGTTTTCAAAAGAACATTAAAACTCTGTTGCGATACTGTTTTCAGGTCAGTTTTACATAATTGGTGCAGTGGCTCTTATCCATATTAAGACCATAATTTTCAGAATCCTGATCTGAGGCAACAAATCATCTTGAGTGACAAACCCTCAGAACAAGATTCTAGAGAATTTGGGATCCACAGGAAACTGAAAAATGTTGCTTGCTATTCGCACAACCCTTTTTGGTTGTTTATCTAGGTTTATCTTCCCACACGCCCATCACCCATTCATCTTTCACTTTCTAAATACTGTAAGTACTTCATGTAAAATAAAATTTATTCACTTATGTTGTTAATAAAATGTAACTGCTTCAAGGTTTGTCATAGTGAAGAGGCCATATGTGTGTTAAACCAGTGTTTCCCAACCTTTTTGGAGCCGCGGCACATTTTTCATATTTTCAAAATCCTGGGGAACATTTGGGGGGGGGGGGGGGGGGGGGCGCTAAAAAAAGTTTGGAGAAAAAAAATCTCTCTTCCTCCCTTTCGCTCTATTTCTCTCTCCCTCCCTCTTTCTCTCTCCCTTCCTTTCTCTCTCCATCCCTCTTTCTTTCTCTCTTCCTTCCTCTCTTTCTGTCTCCTCATTCCTCTCTCATCTCTCTTTCCTTCCTCTCCCTTTCTGTCTATCCTTTCTCTCACCCCTTCCCCCTCTTTCATTCCCTTTCTCTCCCTCCCTTTCTCTCTCATTCCTTTCTCTCCCTCTTTCCTTTCTATCTCTTTCTTTTTCTCCCTCCTTCATATCTTCTTTCTCTCCCCCCTTCCTCCCTCTTTCCTTTCTCCCCCTCCCTTTCTCTTCCTTTTTCTCTATCCTTTCTACTTCTTACTCTTTCTTTCTCTCACTCCTTCATTCAATTTTCTCTCCCTCCCTTTCTCTCTCTCTCCTTTCTCTCCCTCCCTTGTTCTCCCCTGGGGCTGCCTGTGCCTGCCCTGCACCACCCAACACGGACGGACAGCCCCCGGTCGTCGGTTCGTCGCCCCCCCCCACACGGAGGGAGATCAGCCACTGGAGGGAAATTGGGCTGGCGGGGGCGGCGAATCCATCTCCCCACCCGGGTGGAGGGAGATCGGGCTGGCGAGGGCGGTGGATCCGTGTGCCCCTGGAAAAGGGTGCGCGAGGGGGCATTTTGGGGTGCATTGGCGTGCACAGCCTACAGGGAACGGTGCCCGGGGCCGCTGCAGCCGGCAGCCTGTTTCCGCTGCCAGTGCCCTCCCGCCGGGCCCCAAAGGACACTTGCCGCCGACGCCAGGGAAGGTGGGAAAAAGGCGCGAAGAATGAAGCTCTCCTTCTTCCTGCCTTCCTTCTTTGGGGCGCAGCAGGAGAGCGCCAGAAACCGCGGCATCGGGCAGGAGCCGGGAGGTCGGAGGCACCGGCAGCGCCCCGCCCAGCTGTCGCTGCACACCTGGCCATGTCTCGCGGCACACTAGCGTGTCTCGCGGCACACTAGTGTGCTGCGGCACACCGGTTGGGAAACGCTGCTAAACAAATAATAAAAAGGAATTGTTGAAGGCTCAGATCAAATCGTCTTGGAAAAGAGCACTTTTTATTGGGCTGGCTTCCCCTCCCCACCCTCAACCTCCACACATCATAAAACCTTGACTCCATTAATCATGTTGTCAGATAATCAGGCTCACCATAAGATGTTTGCAGTCTCAAAAATCTAGTAATGTGTCAAAGTCAAATATTTTTAATACATAAAAAAGTAAAGTCCTCGGAGATATAAATAAAATATAAATCCAACCAACCAATCAATCAATTAATCAATATGCTACTTATAAAAAGAGTTTGATAGTGGAACAAATGGCCAAGAAAAATGGTTGGCCTCATTCATTCAACACATGCAAAGCAAAGACTGGATACTTCAATCTCCAGGGAATACTTTGAATGTTTGCATTAGACAAGGAGATGACCTCAAATGCCCCTTCTAACTCTCATCAGATTTATCAGAGGTTTCTTACTGACACTTTATCCAAGTAATAGATAACCCTGCCAGCATATTGACATTAGTAATGTAGGAATATTTTTCCAAGGTTCAATTAAAGCAGGGGTCCCCAAACTTGGCAACTTTAAGACTTGTGGACTTCCACTCTCAGAGTGCGGGGACCCCTTTTCTAAGTGATGGGTCTACAGAAGTGATGGGGAACCTATGGCACGTATGCCACAGATAGTACAAGGAGCCATATCTGAGGGCACATGACAAAATTGAACGGGTCCAAAGACGGGCTACAAGAATGGTGGAAGGTCTTAAGCATAAAACGTATCAGGAAAGACTTCATGAACTCAATCTGTATAGTCTGGAGGACAGAAGGAAAAGGGGGGATATGATAGAAACATTTAAATATATTAAAGGGTTAAATAAGGTTCAGGAGGGAAGTGTTTTTAATAGGAAAGTGAACACAAGAACAAGGGGACACAATCTGAAGTTAGTTGGGGGAAAGATCAAAAGCAACATGAGAAAATATTATTTTACTGAAAGAGTAGTAGATCCTTGGAACAAACTTCCAGCAGACGTGGTAGATAAATCCACAGTAACTGAATTTAAACATGCCTGGGATAAACATATATCCATCCTAAGATAAAATACAGAAAATAGTATAAGGGCAGACTAGATGGACCATGAGGTCTTTTTCTGCCGTCAGACTTCTATGTTTCTATGTGTTGCCCTATATCTGCTCCAGCGCACTTGCAAACTGATTTTCGGCTGTTCCCACCCTCCAAACTTCCCAAGTCAGTGATGGCAAAGCTTTTTTTCCAACAAGTGCTGAAAGAGCATACATGAACGCTATAGTGCATGTGTGAGTGCCCACACCCATAATTCAATGTCTGGGGAGGGTGAGAACAGCTTCCCCTGTCCCTTGGAGGCCCTCTGGAGGCCAGAAATGGCCTGTTTCCCAACTTCTGATGGGCCCAATAGGCTCGTGTTTCACCCTCCCCAGGCTCCAAAGGCTTCCCTGGAGCTTGGGGAGGGTAAAACACCCTCCCCCATCCCCCCTGAGGCTCTATGCGAGCCAAAAACGCCCTCCCAGAGCCCGTTTGAGCCAAAAACCAGCTGGCTGCACACACATGCATGTTGGAGCTGAGCTAGGGCAATGGCTCGCATGCCAGCAGATATGGCTCCGCGTGCCATCTGTGGCACCCATGCCATAAGTTCCCCATCACTGTCCTAAGTGAACCATAGGACAGAAAGAGAGAAGGAAGACGGCAAGAGGCTACAAATATTGTTAGTTGCTGCCCTTGCATTTAGATACAGTTCTCTCATACAGTTGTTATTGTTGTCAGGTAAAGAATTGTATGCACTTTAGTCGAAAAATGATTTTACTGTTTATTAACATTGTGTTTGTGAGCAGTGGCAAACTAAGGCAATGATTTAATGAGGACTATCTGTATTTACACATCCTGAGTAGCTTTCTACACCTAAGAGACTGAACAGAAGCCAATGATTCCAGATTCCCTGGGGCGTGGCACATGGCTTCATGGACTTTGCTTCAAAGGCAGGCTATGAAGAACACTAGAGAAGGCTGTGCTAAACTCACATCTCTGAGTCAGCCGGGTTCTGCTGGAGTGCAAAACTGCAATTCTTTTTTTTTTTCAAGCTACAATGGTTGAGTTCATATGCTGTACTAAGCTGTAAGCAAGCCTATCTTAATATGGCACGTGAATTCAAGTTGCTTCCTTCCAATCACTAATGACTAACGAAAGGAGGATGAAGGAAAACTGCAGCTAGCAGTTTCATCGCTGAAAAAGGTACAGTGTATGTTTTTAGAGCAGCGGTGGGAAATGATCGTCCCCTTATGCCTTGGGGATCCAGGAATTCTGGGAGTCCACAAGTCATAAAAGAACAGTCATCTCCCACCCACCTTAGAGAAACTTTGATTTGTTAATCCATTCATACAATTAACAATTACAGATAATCAACCAAGCTCTCGTTTTGTTTTATACACACACACACACACAAGCTTTGGAAAACCCTACTGAAAAGTTAGCACACGGCAATACCATCTGCCCTCTAGCATGCCACCTAATTCCCCAACCCAAAAGATATTGCAGATTTCCTACTAAGCGATGGAAGGTATTTATTATATTTTTCTTTATTGTTTTTTTAAAAAAAGAGCGAGACACACATACAAGGAGTTACACTCCACTTTCAACAGGTTTTAAAATCAAAGCCTTCTATAAATAGTAGTGGCTGTCTGTTCTGGAGATAGATTCTTGCCCCCCTCCCCCACCAATTAGAAACTCCTTAAATAAAAAGTCTTGATATGACTAGATACAAAAAGGAAAAAAAAAAAGGAAATGGGAGACCGAGCCGAGACACACAGGGGAATGGAAATCAGTGGAGCCGAATTCTTTTCCTCCTCGGATCGTCGTTCTGAACCATTTAAAAACCCACCCAAACGGAATCCATGTTTAACACGATTTGGGGTTTCCTGTCCTTCTGGAAAGGTGAGGGGCCCATCCAAGAGGCATCCACAAGAATAAGCTCATAGCTTCTCACTGTGAGGGCGGGACTGGCATAGCTGTGCTGGGGCTGGGAGCGATAGAATCCGGTGGCAGTGAAGGTCCTTGATCTGGGACAAAGGGGAGAAAGATAGGATAAATTACAGACGGCTTTTACAAAGACACTGAGCAAAAATAGTACTGTAATTACAAAGCGGCCCTTGCTGTCATAATTGGCCTTTGTGCAGCAAGCATTAGCTTTTTAACACTTTGCTTTACTGTAAAAGACTGAACAGCAATCGCCACCAACCAGCTTATTCCTTGCGCTGTCCAGCAGCTGCTTTTAAGTTGCTCTGATTTAACAAGCAAGGCTGGGCAGTCTATAGGTAGCATGCAGCCATCCTAGTATCCTAACCATTATTTTCACCTGGCGAGGTTGGAAAGAATTAGGCTTGATGGATGCTTAAGGCCTGACTACCACCCTCCTCCTCCCAAAAACCCCATTCAAATCAATATGATTCGATCATTTCCCCATTTTAGGTACTTCAGGAGACTTGTTGCTTTTTCCATTCCTTAATCAAGTACCCCAACCTCCTTTAAAAAAAAAAAAAGCCCAAAATTTTATTTCTACCCAGTCAGCTGATCTACCCAATTCTACCCTTTGTGGACCCCAAGATACAAAAAGGTTGCTTTTCTCTCAGATCCAAGGTAGGGATGTGTGGTTGGGAGCTCTTTTATTCATTTTTTTTCAGATCAAACCCAAATTAGTTCTAGTACACATTAAGGATCCCTTTATACCACGGGTCTCCAACCTTGGCAACTTTAAGACTTGTGGACTTCAACTCCCAGAGTTTCTCAGCCAGTGAAGCTGAGTCCCCGCACTCAGAGTTGAAGTCCACAAGTCTTAAAGTTGCCAAGGTTGGAGACCTCTACTTTATACCAGCCATTCTCCAGCCAGTGAATATCATCTCCATTTGGAGGGTGAGGAATGGAGGAGGAACACCTATACACCATCCACTTACCAAATGTAACTGTTCCTTTGGCCATAAGAATCTAGGTTGGGAAACTTCCACTGTGACGCCACCTCAAGGCCGTGTCATGTCATGGCACTTTAGAATGTTCAATGTCAAATTATGACCACAATCAATTTAATCAGTTTCCTAATAAACTGCAACGGGTGGTAATAAACCGCAACTGGATATCCCAAGTCAGACAATATTGTTTGCAAAATGCCACGACTGGATTCACCTAGCTTACTAAGCCCCAGTCGAAAGATCCCATTATGTCTCATGTGCAGAGTATAATCTCTCTCCCTCTCCCATCCCACCAATATCTCTGGGTCCGTTCTCACCTGATCCAAGACCAGCATTTGGAAGAAGGTTGCCCTGCATTGCTGCCACAATAGCCGGGCTCTGGGCAGCCGCAGAACCATGAGGCAGAGGGGTGGCAGGAGGATGCAGGGCGCTAGAGACGTTGATGATGGGCGGATTAGCCATGCTGCACGCAAGGTTACCATGCACTGGATGGATGGGCGGGTTAGCAGGGAAGTTAATGCCGATGGATTCTGTTACGTTACTAGCCATGCTAAATGGGATGGAGGCAGGCATTCCAAAAGGCAGAGCTGAGGGGATATTACCAGCCATGGCGGGGTGAACGCTTGCTGGGACCGCCCCTGGGAGAATCTGGGTTGATTGTTGTTGGCTGGGGTACGGAGGCTGGGCTTCAGAAGAGACAAAGAGAAAGAATGCATTGAGTCTGCTAGCTACATGCAAGCAAGCAGAGGTTTGACATAACAGATTATTATCCAACTGGGATTTTAGTATTGCATTGCTTTGGGGACCTAAAAATACAATCAGATATCTTACAGACTAATCAACCCTAAAGTGCATCCTAATTTGGGAACCCTACCAGATGCTTCAGAGCCAAATGTATGATCCTCAAGAAACTGGATATCTGATGGGCAGGAAAACATCCTAACTTTCTCTAAGATTATTCTCCCCAGAATATGAGTAATGTCATTTAGAAAAACACAGAAAGTTCTCCCAAGAAATAAAACTTGCTGGTTTTACAAGGAGCCTCATAATACAAATTGTTACTTTCTCATTTTAAAGATACTATTTAATTTGCAACTCAGGCCCAATTAGTATATTACTGAAGAAATGAAAATCTTCTTGTCTGCTAAAGTATTGCTTCACATTAATATCTAAAAAATTTGTTGTGTTTAAAATAGTATTTGCCTTTATTTTGGGAACAGGCAATTTGGATGTGGCTCCAAAAAGCTATTTCAATCAGCTATGAATTAACCTTTCATCATTCATATTAATTTAAAAATATCTAATATGGTAGTCAGGCTCCCTTCCCAGAGGTGGGTTCCTGTTGGTTCGGACTGGTTTCATAGAGCCAGTAGTGGGAATTTCCCCCCATTCGCTGAACCAGCAGTGATGGCTGGCTATGCCCTCGAACTGGGTCTCTCGTCAGTGCCATCTTGGTTTTTTTGCTTCTGCGCATGCGCAGCTGTTTTTTTCCTTCTGTGCATACACAGAAACAGAGTTTTTTGCACTATGTGTGCATGCAATGCGTACATGGCCATGTAGCACATGAGGAAATGAACTGACCCACCTAACACAAACATTTCTGATCTGAAACCGAACCACCTGCTCTACTAGTGTCTGTATTGTTAGTAGAAACCTAAATAGAAAATCTACATTTGGTTTGTGGCACCTCTCAAATTGATCCCAGCTCTGGAACCTGTTTGAATAAATATACCTCAGCGATTAATCCAAAATTACAGTGTTATATTCCATTTGCTGTCCTCTTTTCCTATAAACATTTGCAGCTGCTTTCATCCATTTATTCCATTAAATTAACGTATCCACCCCACTACAATCCATTTGGACTGGAGAACTTCTCCAAGGCTTAGCAAATGGGTCTTAATTTCCAATCTGGGAAATGAATCTGGAATTGCAAGTACACAATACTGGGGCTTAACTGCTGTACTGGAGCTTTTGGGACCATCATACTTTGCCCACACAGAGTGGAGCACTTTCGCTTACCATGGGAAGCGGTGGAAGGCTGTCCAGTCTGACTTGGAGCAGTCTGAGGAGCGGCAGTTGCCGACTGCTGTGGCTGAACTGACACAGACTGCCCAATCTGTTCTGCTGGCGCCATACTGCTGGGTGGTACTACTGTGCTGGCAGCTGGAACAGGTGTTTGGGAGATGGGCATGGAGTGAGCGGTAGGTGCCAGAGGAGCTCCTGAAGAAGAAAGGGGCTGTGATCCCACAGACAGCGCCGGCGGTGGTGGAGGCTGCTGTTGCTGCTGCTGCTGCTGGTGCATTTGCTGAAAATGCTGCTGTCGAGCACGCATTTCAGCATATTTCAACTGCTCCATATGGAAGGCCTGACGATCAGCCAGAAGCTGCTGCCTCTGGTACTCCAGCTAGAAGGAAACCAGCAAAGGGTCATGCATGTTGTGAGCCGCCCCGAGTCTTCGGAGAGGGGCAGCATACAAATCTAATAAATAATAATAATACAGTGTTCCCTAGATTTTCCTCAGTGATCTACTTTGTCCTTCATATTATTTAATGATGAAATGAAACCACTGGGAGAGATAACCAAAGAGTTTACCATATTTTTCGGAGTATAAGACTCACCCCCCCCCCCCCCCCCCCCAGCAAAGAGACTGAAAATTTGAGTGCATCTTTGAATGTGGCCTTTTCAAAGCTTTTTTCCCCAGCCCAAATGAGACGCTAATGATCTTGCCTTGCTCTTCCCAGTTTGCAGGCTTATTGGTACTCCCTCGGGGAAAAAAATTTTTTTCCTGGCTTGCAGGCTTGTTTTTATTGCTACTCCTTCCAAATAAACTTTTTTCTAGCCCTAAGTTTTTGCAGGCTTTTTTTCTTTCCTACTCCCTCCGAAGATTTTTTTCAGCCCTACCCAGTGGATAAAATAATGTGCTGAAGCTCAGCAGACTAAGAAGGCTAGTCAAATGAATACCTGGTGGGTAGACACCCCTCCCCTATTTTTGTCCCCCAAAACTAAGGTATGTCCGAAAAATACGGTAGTTGTCAGCAATAATGCAGACACTATGCCAGACCTAGCCAGAGGGCATCCTCGGTGAAGATGAATTGAAGGTTCAGAAACTGAAATCAAACCTAGAAAAATGGACATTCCCCTGGTTTAGGGGGAATAAGGCACATCTGGACTGAAACAGGTATCCAATTCCACATTGAATCCCACCCCAAATCCCTGGATCTAGACTCCTTCTGAAGCAGCAAATCCGTAACTTTGGGGTGTTCTTTCATCCAGCATAATAATGTGTAGAACAATTGAGTAATGTAGACAGGGCATATTCCCCTGGTTTAGGTTGATTTAACAGCTGCCACTATTTCTGGACCATGCGCATTTGCCAAAGGAATTACTAATGCCATCTATATGGGACTATGCTTGAAGACCTTTTGGAGGCTTTATTGGGTTGAAAAAGACAGCTGGCTGAGCTTTAAGAGGGTTTAAGAGAGTATATAACATTTCAGATGCATTAATGTTTCTGGGTGCAATTCAAGTTTAGGGTTTTGAGTCTTAGGGCCCCTCTCAATAGTTTAGGATACATGAACCATTTGCGCACCACCTGGTTTCTCCATGAGGGAGATAGGCAGTTCCTAAATATGAAATATACTCTATTTTTCAGAGTATAAAATGCACCTCCTCTCCAAAAAAAGATGCTGAAATTTTGATTGCGTCTTATACTCCAAATGTAGCTTTTTCCCCCAAAAAGTTTTTCTTTTCAGCCCTAACGAGGTGTTAACAATCTTCCCAGGTTGCAGGATTTTTTCATTTCTACTCCCCCTGAAGTTGTTCCCAGCCTTAAGTCTTTGCAGGTTTGTTTTCATGGCTACTCCCTCCAAATATGATTTTTTTTCAGCCCCAACCAGGGGATAAAATAATGAGCTGAAAGTGACCAGACTAAGGACATTAGCCAGATGAATATCTGATAGTTAGATCCCCTACCACAGTTTCTTCCCCCAAAACTAAGGAACGTCTTATACTCCAAAAAATGCGGTAAATAAAGAAACCTGTCCGTCTCATAGAAGAGCTCAAGAGGCTTCTTCTCACCATGCTCTCTTCTTTCAAAGCTAGCCCACTATCCAGTCCTTTCAACATTTGCAACATATCCAGCTGGCTATTTTCAATGGATCATTCCAGGTAAGAACCAAAACTGTCAGTCAGTCAGATTGCAAAATCAAATAGTCAGAACACTACCAACTAGTTATTCCAGCTTCAAGTAGGAAATTAACAGCAACAGCAGCAATATAGTAACATTAATAGAGTAGTAGTACTATAAGTAGTAGTAATAGTAGTAATCTTTTATCCATGCACATAAGCAATGCTCAGAGAAAGCCAAGCAAATGTTAAGCAGATGCAGCTGTACTCACTGCCTCGCGCTCCCGATCCATGATGGTCTCCAGCTCTTCAAAGTGCCTCAATTTGATCTCAAGCTTCTTCATCTGGGTCTCCACCAGCAACGCAACAAGCGACTTGATTTTACGCTCCTCTACTGCTGCCAAATGCTGCCAAAATAAAGAGGGCATCTTTGAGCTCTGACAGCGCCCTATGCCGCAGAACTTCCTCCACCCCACTCTCAAAAAGCCAGAGAGGAAAGTCTAGCACATGTGTTAAGATTCTCAAAATATCCAGCCACCATTTTATTACTATTTATTTACACAGACCTGTATGCCCCCCCCTTCATCTTGGAGTCCAACATACTAACAGAAACATTAAGGAGTAGGATACTGAGTATTTCAAGTCTGTTATTTTGATATAGCCAGTGAAAATCTGAGCTGTGAGGGGCAGTAGTTTTTTAAAAAAAGGTTTAAGGCTCCAATTGCTATAAGCTGCAGTGGCCTGGCCTATACAGACAGCAGAGCCCAGCTCTTCCCCAGCAACTCACCTTCGCCTTTACTGCTGCAGCAGCCAAAGCAGCAGCCGCTGCAGTGGAGAGGTTACCTTCACCAATGTCCCTCTCCACTTTGGTCTTCTGCTCACCCTCAGCTTCTGCAAGGTCCTTGGGTCCCTCTTCCTGGCCATCCTTTGGCTCTTTTTCTTTTTCTCCATCAGCTACGCAGGATACAATGGGAAAGGACAATGGTCTAATGGGCAAGGGAGATGATCTTCCAAGCCCTAGAGCTGAGCATTGCATATTTGGACACCACTGGCATGGCAGCAAAGAGAGGAAGGTGGCAGATGCTTGCAAATTAATAAGCTGTTAAAAGGAAAACATTGCCCTGCTGGCCTATTCTCTATCCCACGGATGCTCCTCAATTATCAATGCCACCGTTTATAGCATCTTGAGATTTACTGACAGTGTGCTCCAAATTTAGATTTATATGATCTGCTCTATTGCACTGAAAATAAATTATTTCTGGATGGGACTTCATTATTCAGGACCACTTCCCACCAACTCAACCTGGGCTCCTAGAGACCTTTTCATTTCCTGGAAAGTGACACTTACCCAAAGTGTCCCCATCACTCTTGTCTATTTCTTTTTCACTGTCAGCCTCCTTGCTTTTATCCTCCTCCTTCCTGGGCACTTCTCCAAGTTTCTCCTTAGCTTCTTCCTCGAGAACTCCTTCCCTTTGTTCCTGCATTAACAGAAAGGCTCAATTCAGAAAATGGTCCCTCCTGCTAAAGGATTCTTACTCCTTTCTAGACAGGCCTGCTGCCAAAGCCTTGGGCCAAAGATCAGCGAGCTCCATTCTCAATTTTTTCCGCACAAAGGGAGGTTATTATGTTCCTGCTGCTATCAAGCTTTTTAAGGCCAAGTCGCTAGCTCAGCTTCTTTATGGGTCCTTGCTTGGACCACCAGCTTCAGCTTTACACTTTACACCACTAGAATTAGTTAAATCTAAATTTATTAGAGCAATTCTCCAGATGCCACGCTGCGTCTCAAACGCACTTCTGCGCCTGGAGACTGGATTGATAAAAGTCGAAGCAAGAATCTGTATAGCGTCTCTAAATATGTGGTTAAAGCTTAATTTTTTTCTGCAAGGTCTTGCTCCGTTAATCCTTCACGATGAATTTTTCCTCCTCATGGATTAAGGCCATCGAGTTCAATCTTCACAAATTAGGCTTCGATTTAATACTCGAGATGAACTATGATCTAGCAGGACAGACCTTGCGACAAAGGGTGGAGGACATCGAGAGGCAGGAGGACTTGGGTAGAGCTCCGCTGTTTCTGGCCCCAGATGCCACTAGATATGTTGTGGCTCCTGCAAGATACCTGGGACAGCTAGAGTCAGCAAGCCATCGAAAGGCACTTTCTCTTGTACGGTGCCGTGCGCTTCCATCCACCGTTTTGTACGGCAAGTACAAGGGAACTGCAGCCACTGAAAGATTTTGCCCTTGTGGCTCAGGAGAGGTGGAGACTGAGGGACACATGCTCCTGAGATGCTTCTTTTTACACTGACATTAGGAGAAAGCATATTCTATCACTTATTGAGGGATATCCTGGCCGCTCGGACGTTGCCTATCTCCGGTGGTTGCTTGGGGATGAGCAGGCCAGGATTACGGCACAGGTGGCCAGATTCTGCACAGCGGTAGCGGGGATTCATCGCAAATGTGTGCCTTCATAGCGAGATATGTACATCTCTTGTATAGTTACAATGGGTCAATCTTGGTTTCTCAGCCAAAAGTCCTATTTCCTGTTCTTTTTCCTTTTAATTATTATTAATATTATATTGATGGTCTTTGACCGTAAATAAAATTTATATACACAGTAAAAGGGTTATTCTCCTCATACATTGCAATTAGAAATGTCTGTAAAACAGAGAAGAAAATCTGTCATAATTACTTGGGTGGCTTGGACAGCACAACCAGGGAATTTTGCATTGAAAAGGCAGTCAAATGAATGTTTTATAAATAAAATAAAAATTGGTCCCCAAATGACACAATAATCTATTCCACAAATGGCCCTCCCCAGAGGATTCTTTTGGTTTTCCTCTTTCTTGATATATTTTTAATGGCTCATAAAATTTGCTTCAGGGGTTGAATTGGTGCTATAAATCTTTACGGTTTTTCTCATGCCCTCTTGTACCTTCAGCTCCTTCTTCTCTTCAGATGGCTGAGGTTCTGACCGGTTTTCATCTGGGCAGTTCTCTTCTGAACAAAAGATGGGAAAATGGAACAACAGAAAAGAAACCACTGTTAGGATCTCTATATATGTGCCTCCCACCCACACCCTACAAAAAATCAAAGTAGCAATGATGAAGGGATCAGGGAAGTAAAATCTAGCAGCTGTGGGACATATTTTAACTTTCTCCCTCCCCCCCAAAAAAACACAAAGAGGCTCCTTAGTCAGAGGCCTGACTCAGCTCTTTTCATAACTGCTGGCCATTGAGGGTTAAGGTAGGACTACAGTTACGCTCCTTGAAGAGGAGGTTATGGTTATGACCTATAAAGCCCTTCATGGCATCGGACCAGAATATCTCCGGGACCGCCTTCTGCCGCACGAATCCCAGCGACCAGTTAGGTCCCACAGAGTTGGCCTTCTCCGGGTCCCGTTGAGTAAACAATGTCGTTTGGCGGGTCCCAGGGGAAGAGCCTTCTCTGTGGCGGCCCCAACCCTATGGAACCAACTCCCCCCAGATATCAGAGTTGCCCCCACCCTCCTTGCCTTTCATAAGCTCTTAAAAACCCACCTCTGTCATCAGGCATGGGGGGATTGAAATATTCCCTTCCCCTAGGCTTATAAAATTTATGTATGGTATGACTGTATGTATGACTGATATCTTAAATTGGGGTTTTTAGATTTTTTAATATTAGATTTGTTTACGTTATCTTTTTACTGTTGTTACCCGCCCCGAGTCTATGGAGAGGGGCGGCATACAAATCTAATAAATGCAAATACAAATACAAAACATTTCAATGCTGGCCTCTGCCTGCCCTCCCCTCTGTCAAAAACCAATGTCTGCCATAAAGGAAGGCCTCAGAATCAATACTTTCATACCCTGAATTGCCTACAAAATTTCTGCCCTTGGTATGCCCAGTTTGACAGGGTGAGGGTTAGGTGAAATGACGAGGAATCCCTTACCCTGTGCCATGCGATTGAGTGTGAGCTCCAGTCCGGAAGCCAAGCCAGCTCTGTTCTCTTGCGTCTCGGCCACCTTCTTAGTCCCCACCGCATACTGGGCGAGGTCCAACGAGGGCGCTTCACGGGTTGAAGCGCGGAAGGCGCTCCGCTCGCCCCCCTCACCTATTCTCTCCAGCTCATCGGATGTGGTTCCTGCAATTCCGCTGCTCTCCAGACCAAATGCCGGGTCTGCCTTGCCTGTCACCTTAGCAGCTTCCTCCACTTTGCGAACATGAGCTTCTACCAGGGCTGTAGGCACCTCTTCTTTCATCTTGGAGAATTCCTCTGCAAAAGGCAGTCTTGAATTCATCCCAATGGCAAAATAGAGCATTGCAAACGAATGTAGGAGGGGGAAAGGGAGCATGGATGTTTAAAATAAGTAGGGGATTTTGTTGAGCCACTTCCATTTAATAGGAAATGGCCAAGGCAGCAATTGTAGATTACAAGGAACTCTGGAATAAGCAGAAATCATTGGAGACTCGGGAATTCAGATGTAGGAGTAAATCACATATTTTTAAAGTACTCAGCACACCAGGTCCTGAGTGCCAATGGGCACACCTTCTAGATCTCAGGACTTTTACACACTCAGGACTAGAACACACATATTGTGCTGTTTCACATATTTGGCTTTGAGCATGTACCTATAAAATGTACACTGAAAACATTAGCAGGTCATATTTATAAATAATATTTCAATATAAATACATGCTGCAAAAAGCCAAGAAATTTTAAAAAGACACTTCTGGTTGTACTGGATTTGAGTCACAACAGGTAAAATTACTTAATAAAATAAGATAAATACGATAAAGTAAAATACAATAATTAAGAAAACAAAACAAAACAAAACAATTAAATGAAGGCGTATTATAATAAATAAAGGCTTTTATCAAACAAGAGGCTTGAAAAATGGTACTACTGGAATGCAGAGAAAGGAATATTACATAATAAAACAAAGAAACTGATCATGACTGGGTTTGATTTACAACGCAACTCAACTCAGTTCTACCTCACTAAAACAAAACCAAATCAACAAATGTGATTTAGAAACTCCCAATATCTAAATACCATAATCTGATACTTAACAGTATATTAACAGTGTTTACCCTTTTCTTTTTAATAATTCCCAGGAAGCTGACTCAGAACACAATATCCTAAAAACTTCAGTGTCCCTTCTTAAAACTCCAGGCTTCTAGTTCTAATCCTCATGAACAAAAATTATCTAAGAGTTGACAATTACTTAATGGCACATAATAAATAAATAAACCAACAACCCTTCAAGTTCCCTTGCATTGTCAAGTTTTAGAAAATATAGGCTGGACAAAATTTCACAAACTTCTGTTGGATAACGATATGGTGTTTTATCCTTTATGGCAGTGATGGTGAAGCTTTTTGGGTTCGTGTGCCAAGAGTGTGTGTGCATGTGCTAGCATTCCCTTTCTCCCAAGCATGCGCCCCACCCACGCTGCCTCTGCGAATGCGCACAATCCCTCCCCATCCCCGCGCATGCACACAGGCCTCACCGAAGCCTGGGCTGGTAGAAAAAAACAGCTCAATGGGCAAATCAGAGGGGTGGGAAAATGGACTTTTGGTTTGCCTGTTGTGCTGTTTTTCTCACTCCAGGGCTTCAGGGAAGCCTCCAGAGGGTGAAACAGCCTTTCCCAAAACCGAAAATCAGCTGGCTAGTGTGCGCATGCACGCTGGAGCTGACATAGGGCAATGCCACTTGTGCCTTCCAATGTGGCTCCGTGTACCACCAGTGGCACATGTACCATAGGTTCACCATCACGGCTTTATGGTGTTTTTGTAAGTGCCCTACAACCCCCACGATCCTACCCCATCCCTCGTTTAATATCCTTTCCTTCTCCAAGCATAGGCTGCTTTTGGATGCCCTCATTCATTACCTAAAGCTGACTTGGCTGCTGCAGATGCCACGCGGGGATCCACAACCGAAGCCAGGAAGGCCACCGTGCTCATGACTGGATTGCCTGACTGGCTGAAGGGGATCGGCTGGTAGGCCAGGGGTCCAAGAGAGGCTTCAGAATCTTCCAAGTAAGGGTCTTCTATGGGGAGACGCAGGAAGTGTAGAATGCATTCATCCTGAGTACGACTGCCAACATGCTCGGACACTTTGTTCCAGTCATCTTTATACATCTCCAGGGCCTAAAATGCAATGCACAGAAATGGTGACAGTTTGGATAGGAAATAGACAAAGAACAGGCGCAGTGAGTGGGAACACCAGAGTACAGATTGCAGGGGAGAAGCTATTCATAGAAGACCCTTCTGGAATCTTAGTGCTTGATTCCTATGTTTTTGCGTGTGTTGGAGACACCAAAACATCGCTTGCGCACAATGACGCAATATCTCAAATTATAGGGTGGCTAATTATTTAAGCTCAAATCCTTCCCGCATTTAAATTCTTGCAGGAAAGAGTCCACTGAAAATGAAACTATCCACCACCCCTCCAAACTGAACGTGTTCAATGTGATGCCTGAACTTGGACCATTCCTGAGATTGTGATTAAGACAAAGAACTTGGAACACAATCTGAAATGGCAGCTTGTGTTTAATTAGCCTATCTCATTACGCTCCAGCTAGCATCCTAGAAGACTAACTGAAAGTTAAGAAAGAGTTACCTGCTCTCTCTACAGCAGTCACACAGCCAGATGGCAGAAATGGCTAAAGTGGGAAACATTCCTGTAGCAGCGGCAGATTCACTATGATCTGTTGTAGGTCGAGGACTGCTTGTTTTTATACCACACAACCTCAACTATGCCTCTCTAACCATGTAAAAAGTGTAATTTTCAAAGTCACTTCAAGTAATGGATGTTGATCCAGGTGTTGTTGTGAGTGGTCCATGGCCAGCTCAGCTGGTCACAGATTTTAAGGAGGAAGAGCGAGGTTCGTCTTGGTATTCTAGGCCAGTGTTTTTGCCAGCTGAGTCTGAGAGTGAGGGGGAACCTGGGGAACCACCAGAGACTGCAGAACCCCCAGTTATGGTAATATCTGACTGAGGAGAAGAAGGGGACATTGGGGATCAGGAAGCCCTCTTAGATGCCAGGATCAGGCGGTCAAGACCCAGGCATGAATATCTCTATAGGCAGTGGTCTAGGCATTGAATATCTCTATGGGATATTTGGTCACTGCTGACAATATATAAAGAGCAGGCTGCTGGGAGAAGGGGCGTGGTAAGCAATGTTCATCTTAAAAATGGTGCTTAGAGAGAATGCTCCAGAATTCCTAGATCTCTGTTCCTGGTTTTATAGAAGATCTTTCAGCTCTGAACAGTGAGTGAAGTGAAAAGAAACCCAGACACAAATAATTAGTGAATATTTACACTTTCAGTTGGCATGTTTCCAGAGGCTTATCTATGCTCCCTAGTTGGACTCTGTCAGCTTAAAAATGCTTTAGACTGGAATGATTTCTTGCAAGATTGTGTAAAATAATATTCCTTTGCTTCGATCCATGTTTCCAATGTGTTGGTTTGCTTTCCGATAAAATAAATGGTCCATCAAGACAGAACAGGTGTGAGTAATTGTAAGAATAAAGGAAACAATTGGTATTGGCCCACCTAATTTAACGCTATCTAGAAAGATTATTACATGCAGTCCTCGACTTACAGTTACAACAGTTCATTTAGTGATTGTTCAAAGTGACAACGGCTCTGAAAAAAGTGACTTATGGCCGCTTTTCAACTACAACCTTTGCAGCATCCCCATGGTCACATGATTAAAATCCAGATACTTCTTCCATGTTTAACATTCTCTACAACTACTGAACCAGGCCTTCAATTTCACACTACTTTCCAGGGCAGAATTCATTCTCAGAAATTTCCAATACCTTGAAACATAACATGAAAACATCATTAAATCTACAACTGGGAAATAATTTAACTATTTTTAAGCCACCAATTATTAAGATTTATTTTCTTGGGGGTATGTATAGCTCCTAACATGCCACTGAAAGAAAAAGCTGTTCCACATTCTTCGTTTAAATATATTGGAAGAGTTTTAAGTTTCACTGTCACTTGCTTCTGTCTACACTTCATTTTAATTTCTATATAACAGTAAAAGGATCCTAAGACAACTTAGTTGTCTGTTAGTTTTGAACAATTGAGGCTTTCTCCTTACAGGCAATGTCTTTAAAATCTTCTGAAAGTCATGAAATAAACTCGAAAAACAAATAAGAGACCTAAATTATCATCATCCCAAGATAAGTGCAATGCCTGGAGAGAACAAAAGCTTATCAGTTTACTTATCGAATTTTTAAATTACCATTTTCACGTAAGAAATTAAGAAGTCAATGCCCAATATACTTTAGCTGCCGAGAATGAAATACAAGAATGAAGATTTGGGAACAAAATCAAGAGAAGAAAGAATGCTTAGAGAAAGCTTAGGAGCAGTTGTCAGAAGCACATTTTTATGGGCAATTTGAATTGCTTCCATTCGCTCACCTCCAGCAGCAACAGAGTCTCCTGTTCTGTCCATTCACGAGTAGCACTGGCAGCAGCTTTGCTCTGTAGGAAGAGACTTGTGCGTTAGAACTGGTCCATCACTGCACAAACCCATGAGAAAATCCATTGTCTTTCCTCTTTTACCTTAGAAGGGACATTCTTCTTTGTGTACATGTCAGTGCGGAGTCCAAAGTTTTGCATATCCGGTGGCTTCTCCTTGCTCTTGTCTGGGAAATTTAACATCTGCTGGGAAGCTGTGGTTTGCTTTGAAGAGAGATGAACAAGCTTCATGTGATGTAAAGAAAGCTCGACTCTCAAGACCTCTGAAGTGCTATTTGAAAGAGCACTACCACCTATAAGGAGAACAAGCAGGCATCCACCTCTAGCTCTCATTTGGTGGGGCCAAGCTACAGCACAGCATATGTCAATCTTAGACCCACCCAGACACGTTGGAATTTCTAGCATTTTATCCATGACAGCATCTCTCTTATTTGGGTCTTCAGTGACCCATTACAAATCTTCCTGGTCTGTAACTTACAGCGGTGCAGCCTATCAGGAAATCACAGGCAACAAACTACAAAGGGAGAGATGGGACAATTTCATCCCTGCTCATTCTTAAAAATTCAGCAGATTGACGTGACTCGGATTCTGGCTGCATAGAATTCCACAGTTTTCATAATTCCACAGAGGAAAGTGTCCAGGTGTCATTCCTCTCCGGACTCCCACAAACCCCAGCCTCTGCTGGGAATTCTCTTACCAGCTCCGGTTTCCCTTTCACTGTCTCTGTGACAAGATCTTCAATCTCTTTGCCCTTTCGTCCAGTCTTGGTATCGCTATCACTCTGACGACCCTGAAGCGTAAGCAAAATTCTGTCCTGTTGCCCTCTCCCGTTTATATTAATATTTTAATATGGGAAAGGAAAGTTATTAAGGTGTCCAGCATGCACAAATACATGATTTCCTCTAGGGTTATCCAGCATGCACAAATACATGATTTCCTTTAGGATGGAAATTCCTTCGGATACTTCCTTAGCAACTTTCAGGCTTTTTCCCCTTATATTTTTCTCATTTTATAGCTTCTGGTTTATTTTTATCAGATGTCTTCAATGTCGATATATTCTCAGCGGAGGTCTTTATATTTCTTTAACATGCTTTGCGGGCCATTAATTCTCACTTATAGCTAAGGAAAAGCTAAAAATACAGATACATTTTTTAAAATGACGTGTATTTAAATTTCTTCTCCGGGTGGCTGGATATTACCTGGGGAGTTTTGGGCTGCAGTGGCACCAATCCTGAAGGCGTATCAGCCAGAACATGGAAATGAGAAGTAGGTGGTGGTCCCATCGGTGTTGGTCGACTCTCAGCATCTACTTGGTAATTGATGAGTCCCCACTGTTCTAGGAAGGCATGGACTCTGCAACCAAAGAAAAAAAAAGGAAACTTTAGCTCTAATCAAACCTGTGGCAACAGAGCTATGGATTAAGATTAAACTCTTAAGAACAAAAAAATTAAAACAAATTCACATGAATAAAAATGGCAGAAAATAAAAAAGAGAAACTAGTGCATAAAGAAAGAAAAATAGAAAACAAATTTCCATTTCCTTTACAGCAAATATAAGTACAGTTTAAAAATTATCTCTTATTCTATGATTACAAAAAAGCTCACTCTTTTCTGTTGTTTTTTTTCCATATCAAAACCACAAATATTAAGTGTATTTTTTTTTGCATTTTATGCAAGAAGATCAAGAAGGCATCCATAAATATATTATTTTGTCTAAATAAATAAATAAAAATATATTATTTTGTCTCTAAGAAAAGAAATTAATTTAGCCATCTCTGCAAGTTCATCTTCTCTAACCATTTCTCTGAATCCTAATAATGCCTTGTGTGCATGACTTTCTACTTTCAAGCATATAGTAGTCTTACTGCAATAATCATATATAAAAACAAAGTTCCATGATTTTTTTTGTTATTTATCCCTTATTTCCAGGTCTCTGATTTCAATTGTATGTTAATTTTTAAAATCTTCTGAATTATTGTATCTATTTTTATCCAAAAAAATTAGGTCACATTAAGAATGAGGATTGTGTTCAGCTCAAGAAGATGCACCATCTGCAATTTCTTTCTCAGTAGATCAGAAAATCATATTTAGCCCATCTTATGGTAAAGTGCACCAGTTGTGGCCCTATTTGGACAGGGAGTCATTGCTCACACTCAGTCACGCCCTCATCACCTCGAGGTTCGACTACTGCAATGCTCTCTATGTGGGGCTACCTTTGAAAAGTGTTCGGAAACTTCAGATTGTGCAGAATGCGGCCGTGAGAGCTATCGTGGGGTTTCCTAGATCTGCCCAAGTTTCACCAACATTCCGTGGCCTGCACTGGTTGCCGATCGGTTTCCGGTCACAATTCAAAGTGTTGGTTATGACCTATAAAGCCCTACATGGCATCGGACCGCACGAATCCCAGCGGCCAATCAGGTCCCACAGAGTTGGCTTTCTCCGGATCCCGTCGACTAAACAATGCCGTTTGGCGGGACCTAGGGGAAGAGCTTTCTCTGTGGCAGCCACGGCTCTCTGGAATCAACTCCCCCCAGAGATTCGAATTGTCCCCACTCTTCCCGCCTTCCGATGTTGAAGACCTATCTATGTCGCCAGGCATGGGGGGACTAACTATCTCTTCCCCCAGTCTTTTTCTGACTGTAATACATGAGAATGGTGTGATTGTGCAGTAACGATTGTTTTTAATATTTATGGGTTTTAAATTTAGTTTTTTATCTAATATTGGATTTGTACACTGTATACTGTATTATTGTTGTTGTTGTGAGCCGCCCCGAGTCTTTGGAGAGGGGCGGCATACAAATCTAATAAATCTTAAATCTTAAAGTGATCATTAAGACACAAGATAAAAAATCCAGCTGCACGTGCCAAATCATAAAATAAAAAGTGGACTGCTGTAAACAGTTACTGGGCTTCTGTATGCTCAGCTAACATACCTCATGATGGCACAGACATCACCAGCCAGGTTCCGACGACATGCAGTGGAAGTCAGGTATTCCTGAGGATTAAGCCGGTATGTGTCAATCATGAAATTGCGGTAAGCCAAGTAGCTAGAACATGAAACAAACAAAAAAGAAAACAGAACTACTTTTAACTCGAGTCATTTTACTTTGTTAAATTCTTCCCATATGATTGGTTCCGTTAGTCCTCTTACTAAACACTTCTAAAGGCCAGTGCAGAACCTTTCCTGTCTGAATGGACCCCTAAATTTACACCTGTCTGAAGGTGTAAAATGTCCTTAGATTCTCACCCTGGCAAAAGAAAGATGCTGCAAAACATTTGTTATGCTGGCAAAGATGCTAAGAGCACCTAAGAGCATCCTTACATTTCTGGCGTCTTTGACTTGTTCTTGCCATTGAAAAATTCAGGAAGGGCTCTCCTCTCAATAGCATGGACACTGTGGAAGAAACACAGGAAAAATATTAAGAACAGGTGGGGAGGCTGGAGGAACTCAGGGACAAAAAGCTCACATTCCAGCACCTGTTGTAGTCAAACCAGGCTGCATAACTGGGGATGATAATGTGATGGGTTTGCTCGGTCACATTGTCTTCATGCAGGTCGGGGTTCTTGGTCTGCTCTCCTTTGTTCCCAGCATTATTCTCCTCTTCATCCTGAAACCAGAATTCTCTTCAGTAGGCAATGGGCAATGCTTGTGACGTTCTTACGACTGTAGCTCCTAATCTTCCATTTTTAATCAGAGGAGCTGGGACCTTGGAACAACTCATTCGCACAGCAATCCAAACCTGAAACTCTCAGTGTAAGTCTTAATTCCAATACATTACAGACATAGCTTGAGAAATGATGGAAGGCTGGCGTACAGAAAAGAAACCCCTGCTAAGCAATGAGATAGAAATCAAGGGACATTTTGGCAAACGGGAGCATGGAGACATAAAGGTTACTATGGGTGGTGTTACAGGTCTGCAAGGAAATGACTGTCAATATAATGAGGCATGGGTCACTTCTACTGGGATCAAACTAAGAAAAGCAGAAAGGGGAGGAGCGTATGGGGCGGGAGGGGAAGAAGTGGACCTAGCAAAAGCTGAATCTTCTTTTAATGATTACAGAAAGTTATTATTTAATGATCATTTGTTCAGTGACTCTGCAACACTGAATAAATGTTGTTAGTGCTATGTTGTAAGCTGCCATGAGTCTAAGGAGAAGGGCGGCATTAAAAAAAATCAAACAAACAAACAAACAAACATATGGAATGAATGAATGAATGAATGGAATGAATGAATGAATGAATGAATGAATGAATGAATGAATGAATGGAATGAATGATATTTATACCCGGTTCTCAACGTTATAGCTGTTGCAAGGGTCCTGCAGTCAAGTTACCAAAATCCAGACACTTGACAGCCTGCCCACACTTACAAGCACAGGAGTGGGTCAACTCCTCTCAGCCTGTTGCCTTCCATCTGTGCCAGGCCCCCCAGTGCAAAGTCCCAGCTGCCCCAGCCATACCTAGCGGACCTTCACTGTCTCATTGCTGGCTGTGCTAGGCTTTCTTCCCGATGCAATTTCGCACCATTCTCCAAACAGCGTGCACCATTCTCAGGATGCTTTGGGAAGCCCTCTGAAAAGTTTCCGAGGCCTTTTGAAGCCTAATGAGAAAGCTGCACTCACTCTCCTGCAGATTGCATGCGCCGTTCTTGCTTTGGAAAGCCTCAGAAATATTCTGAAATATTACGCTGTGCTGTTTAGAGAATAGCGGGTGATACTTGGGAGAATGGCACAGGTAGCCTGGGGGAGCAGGCCTGGTGTATCCAGCAGTTGCCTGGCTGCACCAGCAGTGAGAGGAAAGATGGTTCATGTCAGCTAGGCATGGCAGGGTGGCTGGAACTTTGCACTATGGCGCTAAGGTGGCTGTCTCAGAACAGAGCTGAGGTGATACTCCTTGGCAGTGGCAGCACCAGGGCTGAAGTAGAGGCCTGGGGATGGTGATAGCCAGCTGAGAGTGCTGAAGGTCCCAGGGCTCCGTTTCTACCACAGCTGCTGCTGCTGCGGAATGCTGCTGTGCAGGGGGACAAAGGGCAAAGATAAAGAGAGAGACATGTTGGGGGGGGGGAGTTGAAAGAAGGCAGAAGAGGCAGCCCCTTATCTTTCTGAGGCTCAAGGCTGGGAGAGGCCAGGAATGGTTTAGATTGGGATGGGTCCTTTCCTAATGACCAAAGAAATTGGACTGCCAATTGGGCTTTCTGACTACTTCACTGAGATGGAAATTCCTGTCCCAGTTAGCATTGCAATTCAAGGACTACCTGCAAGCAGTCATTTTTGTTCCCTTAGCACCAGTTCATCCACCCCAATCTGCCCCTATGTGAAGAGTAAGGCTGTTCTTTAAGTTATAACAAGAGGCAATAAACAGAAAACAGCATCTGATTTACCTTGCCTGCCGCCTCCATGTTCTCATCCTCTGGTTCATCTAGAAAACAAGAAGAGTAGAAATAGAAACCTCTACATTATCCATTTGCTCTTCCACAGCTATCTGGAGAATTGTCAAAAACAAAGCCGTATTTAGCAAAGGTAAAAGAATAAAAAGATCTGAACGGGTATACAGCAGCATTCCCCAATGACATTTATCTAAAAACGATTGAAGAAGCTTGCCCAGAAACACAACTGGGAGCTACCTTCCTTAAAATCTATTTCTGCAGCCTTCTTGTCCACCTTTTCATATTTATTGTGTTATTTGGGAGGCTGATATTGAGAAAAACAAGTCTCAACTTCTTTTAGACTTACACGATCAACAGGTGATTTTCTAGATTCTGGCCAAAAAGCCTATGGCTTTCTTATATACTCTGATGGTTTACTGAAATTATACAGATTTATCATTCCAACGTTCTTTTTAAATTTGCAGCCCAGTCTGCTGGTATGATTCCAGACATACTCCCCCTCAGCATAGTTGAAAGAAGTACTGCCCCCTTAAGAATTTATTTTGCCTGGCTTAAAAACTGCAGAAGACAGTCTGTCCCAAATAAACGTTCCAACATCTGTTATTCTCCCGCGTAACAGTAAATTTTAAATGAATGTACATCCCTGCAAGGAGCACACACAAAACGACAAACAGCTGTTAGTACAGCACTTCAACACTTCCCATTCATTCAATTCAACACTTAAGAAACACTTAATGATTAATACTGGATTCTGTGTGTGTGTGCACATGTGCATGCAGGTGTATGTGTTTGTGTGTGTGGAGCTCATGCAATTATTCTTACCAACATTTTTGGAAGTTGTTTGACCTTGCCTTCCTCCTGTGCTAGTACCATGCTTAAGGCAGGAATAGTCTGCCATCTATAACACCATGAAAAAATGGCTCTCATTTACTATATTTAGTTGATTTGATTTTGACTTTGCCTTGCTTTTAACTGCCTTGCTTTATTATTATGTTTTATCCTTTGTTATTTTTAACTGCTCTAAGTTGCTTTGAGCTATAAACTGTAAGTAGAAAGGCAGGACAGAAATGTTATTTAGAAAAGTTATAGAAAAAAAGGCCTATGCTAAACACCCAGCCTTTTCACTTTATCAACCAAGAATTGCAAATTCCCATTGAAACCAATCCCAGAAATACTATGTTATCATGCAAAATCCATGTTTCTGCTCTGGCAATGTAAAGGAAGCTAGACTGATTTTATCATCTTATAGGTAGTTCCCAACTGGGGATATAAGATGACACCTGTTCACAACTGATCATTTGGAGGGGGAAAAGGCCTCTAAATCTTCCTATTGCATAAATATTAGTCTATCCACGACTAAGAGCATGCTCTTGCTCTTGTAGTAAAAGGAGGATTACAAAACAAATAAAGTATCCCTTACCCAAATCAGTCATGGTACCCCCTTTCACAGGAGCAGATTCAGAATCTTTCTTCGTGTTGACTATGGAAGACAGAGGAAGGAAGGAATATTTTATTCAAAGAATCTCTCCAAGAATTACAAATCTAATTAATAATAATAATAATAATAATAATAATAATAATAATAATAATAATAATTGAACCGCAGGGCCAAGAAGTTATACTTTCTTCTCATGTTTGGCCATAAAGCGAAGTGTGTAACATCAGTATGGGGTTTTTCTTCAATGTGGGGTTTAAAGTTGGAAAGTGTTTGAGATGTAAATCTCTACATGGTTTAATGCCTCTATTTTTCTGTTGTTAACTTAATAATATTAAGGGAAATTAGCTTCCCTGCTGACTTGATCTGTCAGAAAGTCTCAAAAAATGACCACGTGACCCTAGAACATTGCAATAATCATAAATATGAATCAAAATTTTGCCAAAAATCAACATTTTGATCATATGACCATGAAAATGCTGCAATGGTCGTAAGTGTGAAAAATGGTCATAGGTCCTTTTTTTCAGTGCCGTTATAACTTCAAATAGCCATTAAACCAACTGTCGTAAATTAACTGTACAGTATGTGCCCTACAGGCTGTCCATCTTTCACTGTCCAGTATAAAGACCAGAGGTGTACTGACTAAAATAATAATAATATTCTACTCTTCACAGTGATACAACAAAGGTAGTTTTAAAGCGAATTATAATTGATAGAAGCCACCCCAAACAATTCCAATATATGGGGTATGACAAAGAGCCATGTTTATGGAATTCATAACAGCTTTAAATTCTGACCTGTTTTGGGCAATGTGACTTCTTCAACATTAGGGACAGGAGAAGGTTCATCCATGTCTTTTGTGAGATCTTCTTGTTCTTCCTCACGGTGACCACGTTTGGATTTGGTGTAGGGTGTAGAAGGCCTGCAGATGGAGAGCAATAACATAGCAACAGCACTGAGACTTATATATTTTACAGCCCTCTAAGTGGTTTTACAGAGTCAGCATATTGCCCCCAACATGCTGGGTCCTCATTTTACCCACCTCAGAAGGATGGAAGGCTGAGTCAACTTCAAGCACAGTAAACAGAGATACACTAAACAACATTATTCAATCCTGGATACTACATCAAACTATAGTTAAATCATCATTATTTCTGATCAATAGAATAGATTCTGTTGTAGCTTTCAAGTAAGGACATCTGAGTTGAAAATGTCCTGTGAATGATTTCATGAAGTGAATCCACTGAGTAGAATCGGCAATATTGTTGACAACTTGATCTGAAGTTGGTGTGTTCAAAGGGAAGGACTTCAAACAGAGAGGATACTCCATTCTTGGTTAATCCAAGCCAGCCTGTTGTAAAAAACTATGTTTGCCCTCAAGAACAGGAAAGGAGGACAGGCTAATTTTTCTTAAGAAATGAGACACTTTAAGATACATGGTAGGAACTGGAGAGAGTTGTTTCATACTCAGATATTGAAGAAAAAACATTTCTTTCTCCTCACCCTTTCTTGGCATTTTTCTTCTTTGCTTCTGGAGTAGGAGAAGGAGAAGGGGAACGTTTCCGCTTTTTATAATTCCCCCCCTTCTTGTCCCTTCGGTCCGAATCAGGACTGTTAACCTGGAAAGAGAGAAGTCAATGCAATTTGCCAGCAGTCTTGAATTGCCTCCTTAAACCACATATAATAATCTTTTGTGCTCATCACTGAACATTTTTTAAATATCCAAAGGAAAATTAATAAGAATCTCTTAAGAGCTAGGGACTAATTAATTCCTGTAATAAATGCTGGAAATATTTAGAAATACAATTATCCTGCTGGGTTTGACCAATCTATCTCATTTTTCACTTATTGTAAAAAATCCAACAGGAAGTTGGAACAGACTGTTCTTGACAATCTACTAGAATTGGTCTGTATTCCAACTGAAGGTTTCAATATACTTTTAGCATGGTAATTCCCACCCATTGCCCATTGCAGAAATGGGAGAACTAATATTTGGGCCGAGTTTGTCCCTTCCTTTTTTAAAACCTTCAGCCCTAGAACCCTTAACTAAAAGGACTTTAGTAAAAAAAAAAAATCACACCTCATCAGTGAGAGTCTTGGCAGAGATTTTCTTTCTCCTGGAGACAGGGCTCTTCTCATCACTGACCTCATAGTCTTCTTCATTCATCCATTCATTAAAACTGTCTGTGTCTAGTATCCACTTTCCATGAACCTGGAGGTGAGAGGAGGAGAAGGGCATCTACAGATGACTTGAACTGAAAAAGGTAAGAAGCTACTTCCCACTTCTGAATAAAAAAACAGGAACTTGTTATTTTAGAAGCATCATAAAGTTCTTCGGTGCCAATGCCACAATGGTCCAACTTCCAACCCCAAAGTCCGTCCTATCACATTACCTTACGGGGTTTCTCTGGTGTGGGGGCATCCTCCACAGGGGCTTCAATTTCACTGGCTGGGATCCAAGTGTCATAGCTGTAAAAGACAGCACATAGTGAATAAAGAACTGATTCTAAAACCTCACTGGACAACACAATCCCATCCGTTGTCACATATTTACACATGCTGCCTTATGACAACAGTAAGGGAAAAATGAAGACTCTGCTACAATCAGTCTTTAATTACTTATTTTACATAAAGTGGCTAAGAATAAAGGCAAGGATATATAATCTAAAAACTACCCATATGCATTCCTCTCCATAAACTAAGGTAGTTATACAGGACGGAGGCAAACCTGTCAGGATAGTAGCCCCAATGAAGAAGAACTTGCTTGTCTCTCTTCATGATTGGACGAACCCATTCTTCTAAAAAATATAAAAAGAAAGATTATTGCCCTAGTATAAATGACACTTTATTTTACATGTATCATATTTATCATTAAGTTGCTCTGAAGTTCTCATTAGAGTAATAGGGTAAATTCTTCAAAATGGGAATGAAGAACTATACCCATACAAACTAGATCATGCATAGATGTTATCTTCAGATTCCATGTGTTTGTATGTGTGTCGAATATTTTAATGCATATTCAAATAAGTAAAAAAATTAAATAATTACCATTCAGTGAAACAATGTTCTTTGAATTAACTGGAAATACCATTTTTCTACAGATGCCTATTTAATAGACCCAGGGCAAGAGGTCAGTTCTATTCATTGCCAGGTTTCTATGAGAACACCTTCAGATTATGATGATGATGATGATGATGATGATGATTATTATTATTATTATTATTATTATTATTATTTAATTTGTATGCCGCCCTTCTCCGAAGACTCAGGGCGGCTCACAGAATACAAAAAACAACACGACCACAAATTTAATTAATTAAAAATTATTACTAAAATCCCATATATATTAAAATCAGTCAGCCAATTCATTCACAACCACACATTACAACTCAAGGGAAGGGGGATCTGATTGCCCCATGCCTGGCGACATAAATGAGTCTTGAGACTCTTGCGAAAGGTGAGTAGGGTGGGGGCAATGCGAATCTATGGAGGGAGCTGATTCCAGAGGGCTGGGGCTGCACCAGCAGTGAGAGGAAAGATGGTCTGGCTGATGGGACCCAGAGAAGGCCAACTCTGTGGGACCTAACCGGTCGCTGGGATTTGTGCGGCAGAAGGTGGTCCCGTAAGTAATCTGGTCCAATGTCATGTAGGGTTTTATAGGTCATAACCAACACTTTGAATTGTGTCCGGAAGCCAATTGGCAACCAATGCAGTCCGTGGACTGTTGGAAACATGGGTGTATCTGGGAAGACCCATGACCACTCATGCGGCTGCATTCTGCACAATTTGAAGTTTCCGAATACTTTTCAGAGGTAGCCCCATGTAGAGAGCATTGCAGTAGTCGAACCTCGAGGTGATAAGAGCATGAGTGACTGTGAGCAGAGACTCCCTGTCCAAATAGGGCCGCAACTGATGTACCAGGCGAACCTGGGCAAACTCCAGGTTAGACATTAAAGATATAGAAAGACTCAAAAGTAAGAGATTAAATTTTAGTTTTAAAAGAATGGAAGTTTTTCACTTTTCTTTTCTACAACTTAGGTTTCCTTTATGGATGTGTTTCAGGATCACTGCTATTTTAAAATTGGATTTCTTTCATTGCAATTGCGGTGAAAATGGGAAGGGAGGAAAGAAGCACAGAAGAAAAGGGGAAAAAAGGGAAGAGATTAGGTTCAAAAGAGACAAATGGGGAACTAAATAAGAGGGAAAAGAGAAGATATTAGATGGGAACTTAAAACAGAAGAAAAGGTATAATTATAAAATTTTAAGAGGAAGAAAAATAAGACGATGTGTGGATGAGAGGGAAACATTAAGAAGTGGAGTGTATGGGAAATTAAATGAAAACGGTTAAAGGAATAATTAAAGAATGAAAACATGACATAAGTATGTGTTAAGATTAATATGTGTAGTTGTAGTATTTGATTATAATGATGTGATGAATGAGATGGAAAAAGGAAAAGAAATGTAGTGTATATTTAAAGTTGATTAAAGAGTACCGTAAATATTAATGATTGCAATAAAGTAAATTAATGACAGTAATATCTATAGGTAAAAGCGATACATATTTAGATTAATATTGATGATTGGAATTGATTGATGATTATTTTTATTATATGAAGTTGGATAGTTGACAAAGAAAAGATGTATAAAAAATATGAGGATAAAATTTTAAGAAGTGGAGCATTTGGAGAATTAAGGAAAAATGTTTAATGGTACAATTAAAAGAAAGAATGGGAATTATGATAAAATGAACTGTATTATGATTAACATGTGTAACTGTAATATTGGAATAAGAAGATGATACGAGATAGCAAGGGGGAAAATGTTTGATATATATATATATATATATGTACATACACACACACACACATACATATATGTGGGAGCAATATTGGGATGAATTATAAGATAATGCTGGGTAGGTGAAAAAGGAGAAGTAAAAATTAAGTTTAAAGAAACTTATTATATTTGAAATTAAATTACAACAAATTAAGAAGCAAGATGGAAAGGACTGCTTTTAAATGGTGTTAACTAGATAAGGGGATAAGAAAGTTTTGGAGTTAAGGGCAAATGTTAATATTGTCTAAATGTTAGACAAGAAGAGGAGGTAAATAGAGTTTAAAAACATAAAGAAAGAATATTATGGCAGAAATGGGAAATATTAAAAAATAGTGTATGAGGATGTTATAAGCCAGTGATGATGAACCTATGGCACAGATGCCACATGAGCACAGAGAACCATATCTGCTGGCACATGAGCCCTTGCCCTAGCTCAGATCCAGCGTACATGTGTGTCCCAGCCAGCTGATTTTCAGCTCGCACGGAGGCTCTGGGAATACGTTTTTGGTCTCCAGAAGGCCTCTGGAGGAGCAGGAGAAGCCTCTGGAGCCCGGAGAGGGCAAAATATGGGCCTACGAGGCCCACCAGAAGTTGGGAAATGGGCCGTTTTCAGCCTTCAGAGCGCCTCCGCGGGGGCGGGGGCGGTCATTTTCGCCCTCCCCAGGCATTAAATTAGGGATATAGGCACTTGCACGTGCATGATAGCGTGAACACATACATTCGGCACCCAAGAGAAAAAAGATTCGTGATCACTGTTATAAGCTATATAAAAATTTTGACTTGGGTGATACTCTGTTCAAAGAAAATATACTGTATGTTTTGTGTGTCTTAAAAAACATTATATAGAAAAAATCCACAAGTACACAATCTACCTCAATGTTTGTAACTTGCATAATTATATGACTCGTATAAATGGCATGATTTGTGGTAAAACCTCAATTTAAATCTTGATCCATCAAACAGAGGTGAAGTCTGAATAAAGAAATTGCCTACTGTATTCAAAGTCTGTTAGATTAAGAATTTACTGTAGTATTACATTCTGTACTACTTTTTAAAAGAGAAGCATAATTGTATGTAAACAACCACTGCAATTGCTCTGGCCAAAATCAGAGTGAAATCTTACCTTCTTCCAAGCTACCAGGAACAGGGAAGGCAATATGGGAGGCATTGCTCTTATCTTCAGTTATAGTTCCCTGAAAGAAAAAAAGTGATAGAAATATTAAGATTTAAACCATCCAGGAGACACCAGCTGCTGAAAATGATTTCATACCATACTTCAACACAACAATGGAATGAAACCACGATGGAATGGATCCTAGATTGGCTAGGAGTGAGAGTGAGTGTATGTATGTTTGGGTGGAGTTCTTACTAATGTTTTTATGCTGTTTTATACATTGTTCTTATTCATTGGAAGCCACACAGAGTCCTTCAGGAGTGGGCGACATATAAGATAGATTAGATAGATAGATAGATAGATAGATAGATAGATAGATAGATAGGTAGGTAGGTAGGTAGGTAGGTAGGTAGGTAGGTAGGTAGGTAGGTAGGTAGGTAGGTAGAGGAAGAGATAGATAGATAGATAGATAGATAGATAGATAGATAGATAGATAGATAGATAGATAGATAGAGATAGATAACAGTCCTTACGGTTAAATACCTTTCACAATCTTGACTGTTCAGTGTTTGTGCCACTGACCCCTACGAGGAACCGTGCTGATGCAATACAGTACACAATGCATGCTCCAGTACCTTTCTGAGGTTGTTGAGCTACTGTTTTGGACTGCAAACCTATGTACAAATCTATGTGTCGAAATGCCAGGTAAGAACTAACAGACTGCAAGTTTATAAAAGAAGCTGAGCAGCACCTCATTTCTAAGATGTCATCCTATTTTGCTGCTTATTATGTATTTACTGTTTTCCAATCCAATAATGTTGAACAATTGCAACTATAAAATAAATTGTTGCTTCAGTCACAGAAGGAAGAAATACTTAAGGGCTCTCTTCAGAGATTCAACAGCAAAAGAGTTGTACCTCACTCTACAAGTCAGTGTTATTTCTTATTTTGAAGTACAACTGGAAACATCATGTTCTTCCATGTTTGTAAGCAAGAGGAAACTGCTATTATAGGTAAAATGCTCAGTTGAGCAAAGATTGAAATGTACAAGAATGGAAGGCGGCGAGGCCCTAGGTCTGCCATTCCCTCACTAAGCTTTTCTGATGCCCACCTGATGTCGTTTGACAATGTCTTTCAGCTTTGCTTGCAATTTGGGGTCAATATCTGGATGCAGATAAATGTTAGGACGGGAAAGACAATTGTTCTGAGAAAGAAAAAAAGAGAGAGGAAATTAGTGTTTTGTCCTGAGATTTTAAAAAAGTGTACTATCTGAGTTTTTTTTTTTTAAAAAGAGCCCACTTTACCTGTACAAGAGATTTTTCAATAGTCATGAACATCTCCACATTTCGGTCCATCCGTGAGGGATTCTGGAAATCAAAACGTCGCCTTTTTGGAGAAAAAAACAGTTTTCAATAAAAAGCACATTTTTTGTAAATAGTAGGCAGGATAGAGGCTACAGAGCGGACAGAGCTATTACAGACCTTGATTCTACATGAAGACTGTTCTTTCTGTTTCTGAAGCAAATGGAAGTGTGCATCAGGCAATTCCATAAAATACTGTACTTTTTGAAGAACAAGACGTACTTCCTCCTCCCAAAAAGAGGGTGAAAATTGCGGTGCGTCTTATATACTAAATGTTGCTGAAGCGCCCCACCCACCCACCCACCCGCCAGCCTCCACACTTTGGCAGTTTTCAGCATGTGCACATTGCATTTTCGGCTCTGCATGCCCCATTTTAGACCTGTCCCAGGCTGCAGGAATCGCCACAGCACATCACCACTGATTGCTGCCTCCGCACGCCCCATTTTTGGCCGCCACATGTCACATTTTGGAACCGGCCAAAAATGCAATGCACAGAGGCTAAAAATGGGGCGTGCGGAGGCCAAAACTAACTAACTAACTAACTATTTATTCATTCATTGATTCATTCTATTTTCTTTTAATGCCGCTGTTCTCCTTAGACTCAGGCGGCTTACAACATGTTAGCAATAGCACTTTTTAACAGAGCCTCCACAACCTGGGTCCCCATTTTACCCACCTCAGAAGGATGGAAGGCTGAGTCAACCTTGAGCCGATGCGGAGATTTGAACCGCTGACCTGCAGATCTAGCAGTCAGCTTTTAGTGACCTGCAGTACAGCACTCTACCTGCTGTGCCACCTTGGCTGTTATAATGTGCAGAGGCCAAAATGGGGATGCGGAGGCTAAAAATGTGATCAGTGGTGATGTGCAGTGGTAATACCAGAAGCCTGGAATGAGTTTAGAACGGAGCACGCCGAGGCGAAATAAGTGATGCATGGAGGCCAAAAATGTGACATGCAGCGGCAGCGACGGGCTATGGCGATTCCCACAGCTTGGAACAGCTGATTGGCAGTATTCCGGGCGGCTGATCCAACTGCCAATCAGCTGCTTGTGCTGAATCAGGTGTGATAACGTGCTGAAGCTGACTAGGCTACTTGCTGTTTGCTGCAAGGATGCTAGCCAGATGAATACTGATGGATGCTGGTAGGCAGAGGCAGAATTTTTTTTTCTCCCCCAAAACTAATGTGCATCTTATACTCCTGAGTGTCTTATACTCCGAAAAATACTGTACTCTCCTGAACAAAACAGCCATAGAACCTCCCTACTCGCTACTACTAAGCCACAAACAAGATACATTTGTTCAAATAAGATACATTTACCAAGGTAGAGATAGCATTGTCCTGGATGGTTTGAAGTTCAAGTCCAATATTTCAATGGATGATTTTCAGCAAATCACTTTTTTTCAGCCCAACCTATCTCTCACATTAGTTTTAATTTTTAAATGTGTTTATTTCAGTAGGCTGAATCATCGAAAGGTTTCCTATTCATGAGATAAAGAATAAGATTCCTTCTATTCATTATATGGTGTTGTCCAAATATACAGATCTGGTATCTATTATTGGCTAGATTTTAGGCTTTAATAGGCGCTATGAGGCTAAATCTAAGGAAGAAGGAATATTGCTATAATTTTTGAGACTCTTGTGAAGCACTGTGTCACAAGCTAAGTTGTTGTTGCTGAAGTATTGACTGCTTAATTGGGGCTCACAATTACCTCTTGAACCTCATGTTGGGGTTGGGATTGAAGGAGTTCTCAAGGGTTTTGGTCTTAGGAGACTAAAACCTCCATGCCCTAAAGGTGATTTCAGTGTGACCCATGAATTCATAGCTGCCACAGGAAACTGTTTCTCTAACATTCATGGGGGGAAGCATGGAGAAGCAAACACCTGGTTTGGTCTTTACCTTGGAACAAGAAATGAACTAATGGGATCACTTCAGAAATAGGATCTGAAAATCTGGTGTACCACTTTTCTTTGCTAGATGGGGAGCATGGACCACACTTAGTCCTGTTAGATCTCCTGTTCCCCTTCAATGCCCCTGATACTTTTCTGGGTCACCTGCAAGGGTGGAGAGTTGGGGACACTTTGTGCCAGTTTCAGTCAGTGGGAGTTCAATTCTAATTGATAATCACGGGGATGGTGGTGTTAGGATCTTTTATTTCTGGGGACTCCAGCATGGAGTATCGCAAAGTTTAGATCTTCCATCCATATTATTTAGTCTACATGAAACTACTGTTGCAGGTCATTTGGCGGTTCAGGATGTCATCAATATGAAAATAATACATAGTTATACATAGAGTTATACTTGGGCCAAGCCAAAGATGGCTCAGAAGAATTAAATCAGTGCCCAGAGGATCTGCATGGGGCAAAAGCAGCTCAGATTAATCCAACCAATTTTGTCAATAGATATCTGAGCAATAGCAATAGCATTTAGACTGATATCGCTTCATAATGATTTTACAGCCCTCTCTAAGCAGTTTTACAGAATCAGCCTATTGCCCCCAACAATCTGGCTCCTCATTTTACCCACCTCGGAAGGATGGAAAGCTGAGTCAACCTTGAGCCGGTGGTGAGATTTGAACTGCTGAACTACAGCTAGTAGTTAGCTGAAGTAGCCAGCAGTGCTGCACTCTAATCAATGCGCCACCCCGGTTCTAAACATAACACTGGCAACTCTAGTCATTCCTGATGGAGTCAAACTCCCTTTGCAGGGGTTAATTTATGACTTGGATATTCTCCTGCAGTCTGCTTTAACTGCAATTAATGACTCCAGTTAATGCACCAATTGCAACCTCACTTGGACTAAGATGTTGTTGTAACTTTCCCTGCTCATCACTCAATTGGACTACTGTAACATGCTCTATGTGGGATTGCCCCCAAAAGTGACCTTGAAGCTATAGATTGTACAAAATTAAGTAGCTAGACTCCTGACAGAACAGCCCTGCCGGGATAGGATAAATCTTATCCTGAAGTCACTGCACTGCACTGCACTGATTGACAATTGGTTTCCAATTCCACTTCAAAATAGCGGTCATTACTTTTATACCCCTTTCAGTGAAGCACTGACATACATCAGGCACCACTTTGTAAAAATTGGATTTGCCTGGCTGATACAATCATTAAAACAGGGCCTACTTCAGGTCCCTTCCTCAAGAAATTAATGGGATATAAACCACACACAGAGAGTAAAGATGGCCTTGGCAGAGAGAAGGAAGATCCACTACTAAGGTAAAAGGAGAAAAACAATGCTTAACAAGGAGGGAAGATTATGAAGATATCTCAGTCTACCCTGGCCCCCAAATTTATATGAAGGCAAAAGAAGATGAATGGAAAACTCATTCAGATTTGCAAGATTCTGCTACTATAGCCAATCTTAATAAAAGTACTTTTAACCTACATGGTATCTATTTCTTGGTCTGTAGGGCTGTGGCATAGAAGCTTTCTGTGTGGCAGTTGTCGTTTTGTGGAATACCCTTCTCTCCCCATCCTTGCTAACATTTTGTAAACAGACCAAAGCAATCATACTTCAGTGTGTGTTCAACTTAGTTTATTTGTTGAATTCTATGAATGTCCATGGCATTTATTGATTACTTTTGTAAAAAAAAGTTATTTTAATTTTGCACACTGGGCTTTTATTAACTTTGACCTTGCCCTACTAAAGGAAGGGAGTGGATTAGAAATACTACTATAAAGTAAATAGCAAGACATTTAAGAGAGGTCATTAGGAAGACAAAATCTATGGTTTCAATTACAAAACAATATGCCAATCACCTCAATTTAGAAAAGAGAAAGGGAATGTAAAGCAATATTGCAACACTCTTAGCACAAGTACAATGGATCTCTTCTTCTAAAACGTTAAAAAATTCCCAAATATATCATTAATTTCTATTTGAAGTTATACTGTCTTCTATAAAAACACCGATTGCTATTATTTCATAATACATAATGAGAATAATAAATAGAAGGCTTACCATCCTTGGTCACTCTTGAATTTATAAGCTGCTGCAAGAATGTGACATAGGGCACCACCAGCTTTGAAATCTAAGAAACATTTAATCTATAACAGGCAGAGGAAGAAATACAAGGAGTTAATTCAACTACATCTGTTCTAAAAAGTTTCCTTTCATTCTCCTTTCCCTTTCTCTCTTCAACATTTTCATTCTTTTTCTTCCCTTCTGTCCCTTTCTATTGCCTTTTGCTCTTCAAACAAATGGGCCATTTATTTCCCAAAGCTTAATTAACACAACTGAAAGGAAAATGTTCAGAGGAACCACATTAACCAAGGAGTCTAGAATTAATTTTATTTTCTTAATTGCCAGGCCCTGATTCTTCTCTGATTCTGCCTAAAAAAATAAGGCAATTATACTTTACACAAACTTGCACTTTGCAAATTGAATTTGCACAATGTTTTTCTTTCTTTCTTTTTGCTATGCCTAATCACTGTGTGTTAGGAAGAAAAGAAGAAAAGGTTCAGCTCAAATTCAAAAGTGACATCTGGTCTGTGCTGTAAATGTTTCTTCTTGAAAAGTTAATTTCCTACAGTATTTTCACAACAATCTAAAAATTAAACTGCAAAGATTTAAAGAGAACTATGAAAGTACAGCAGAAATCATTTTTAGCATCCAAAATCTGTCAACCTTGATCAAAATATAACAGTTCTGTTCTGCGTGTGGACACAGTAATAGACAGTGTATTTTTCTCTAAAGAGCAACATTACATGATTGCAAGTAACATGACTGCATTAGAAGGTATGTATTATGCCTGCCTTAGGAGCTATGCACAATAGCAGTGATGGCGAACCTTTTTTGGTTCTCGTGCCACAAAGAGGGGGCATGGGGGGAGGGTCACGTGCATGCCCACACCCAGAATTCCATGCAGCCCCCCTCTCCCCCGCACATGGGTGCATGAGAAACCCACCCACTCCTGGCATGCAGTGGCACATCCGTTTTTTGCTCTCCCCAGGCTTCAGAGCCTTTCTAGGAGCCTAGAAAACGGCCTCCCCCCAAAGCCCTCCAGAGGCCAGAAATGGCCCGCTTGCCTACTTCTTCCAGTTGGGAAACGGGCCATTTCTGTCCTCTGGAGAGCATCCGGGGGTTGGGGTGGGGAAGCCTGTTTTCACCCTCCCCAGGCTTCTAGAAAGGCTCTGAAGCCTAGGGGAGTGAAAAAAAATTGAACTTCTGGAAGTTGGCAAACAGAACGTTTCCAGCCTCCGGAGAACCTCTTGTGGTGTGGGGAAGGCCATTTTCACCCTCCCCAGGCTCCTAGAAAGGCTCTGGAGTTTGGGAAGAGCAAAAAATGGGCCTTCCCCATGCCCTGCGGAGGCTAAAAACAGGCTGTTTCCCAACTCCTAGTAAACCCAGCTAGCCAGCATGTGCATGCGCGCCAGACCTGAGCTTATGTGCCCACCAATATGGCTCCGTGTGCTATTTGTGCTACGTGTACTGTAGTTTCGCCATCACAGCACTATGCTATTCCAAAAAGAACTATCATTAAAATGCACCGTTTCTCTGCAATTCCTGTGATGCTAGAAAATCTGTGTTCCATATACAGAATGTAACCCTAGAATTTTCCGAATTCTATTTTGAATTCTATTTCCAAATTCCATTTTTATTTGTAATTTCAAGTAACAAATAATTTTTTGTCCGGTGATGTTTCCTTATATAAATATTTCTATATCATCAGGTTAAAAGGTTTGTTATAACCCTCCACCCATCCACCCCACCACCCCTCTTATTTCCTATTTACAGGAAGATTTTTACATAAAGGTCTTAAATTCTGAAGATTCCAATGAATCACTCAAGTCTTATATTATTAGGCTACCGAAGACATTACAGCTCTACTGAGTATTATCTTCCAAATTATTGAATATTGTTTTCTTAAAAACTAAGACAACTTTGGCACTTACTGGCAACTTTGTGAGTGGTGCATTGCTGACATGCTTCCCAAATACCTCCTCTTGGAATTGCAGCAGCTGTACCACTAGGTTGGATAATGATTTATTGGTAGGGGGTTCTGCTTGAATGTACTGTGGGGGGGGGGGAGAGAAAAGAATTGAGACTTTAGGTAAATCGAAACCAAGTCCTCCTAGTAGTTTCTCTTTTAAGTCCCAATCAAGCAGCATCCACCACCTTCAATTTTGGCTTGAAACTACTAATAGTGAATTCACTATTCTAAGTCTTCACCTAAAATAAGATTAGAACTCTTTTTCTTTATCTTAAAAGAGAAAGGAAATAGAGAAAGGGGACCTTGGGATAATATGGAAAAAAATAGAACAGGATCCTATTTCACCTGCTAGAATTGGGAAGAAACAGTACTCCTTGAAAGATCTACTGTAGTTCTACATACAAAGCACCAGAATTTTTCTTTTTAGAATTTTTGATCATAGTACACTTAGTATACTTTCTGAGAAATCTTAGTGGGGCCATTACAATGTTTAAAGTTCTTAATAGAACTGTGGATATTGGTTGTCAACATAAGTATCTTTAACCGAAAAAAAGAAAAGAAAAGAAAAGAAAGAAAGAAAGAAAACCCTATTACCTTATTGATCACATTTTTAAAATTTAATTTAAACTGACCATAATTTTACAATATAGATAATACATACCACAATTTACTAGAAACTAATTTTATATCAGATTATGTGGGATACAGCATTATTTTTTAAAAAGGGCATTATTTTGGCCGCACGTAATGCTACTGCCACGATGTAAACTAGTTCATCTTACTCAATGCTCATTTTCTCTCAATAGATGAAAGAGGATTTCTTTCACATATCAATTCTTAGAAATCTTTCTGAAAAAAACAGAATCCACTATCATATAAAAGTATATATATATATATATATTCTCATTTTGCAATCCTTCATATATCCTCAATTATATATTCATTGTATAAATATATCCTCCAAAATCTGGGAGTCACAGGAAAGTAAGTTTTTCTCTTCTGGTTGCCTGAATAGTTTCGCCTGATATTAGAATACCAATGGATTAGGACTGATTAGCAGTGTGGAGACATTGCAAATGCTGACGAATTGCCTATTATATTCCTCCTGCTTAAAATTCTACTTCTTAGTGGCCTTGTCTATTATCCTACTTGTTTTTAAGGAAGTATGTCAGTTAGGGAAAATGAGATGCATAAGGAATTCTCTTTTCCTCTTCCAAGAAAAGGGACATAATTTTAATTTGGGACATGGGAAAGAAAACAGGTACTGAATGTAACTAGACCAAAAACTAATTCCGTATATATTTATGTAGAATTTCATTCACATTCAAATAAATTTGTTCTGTTCAAGTATAAACTGGATTGAAGTGCATTATATGAAAACATCAATTTCTAAAATAACATTGTTTATAGTAATGATATAGTACTGTTATATAGCAGTGCACTATTGCATTATCCTTAACCAAAATCAATTATCTGTAGCTTTCCTTCATAAGTAGAATATGGATATGCATGAAAAACACTCAGCTGACAGGAACGTGGCAGGGGAAATGCCTGATTGAAATTTGCTTAACAAAAATATTAGCTTCCAATTGTTGGACTGCCTGTCTCTCTTTTTAGTAATAATCAGTTTAGAGTACAAATGGAAAAGGAAATGGGCAAGAAATATGAACTGTCAGCACACAAGCTGTCACTCTAAAAAAGTGTTGCCTGATGATTCAGCCACTCTCCTTTTTGAAGGTAAAAACCTAAAAACCAAAATTCTGTGCTGCTTTTGCAGAAAGACTGTAGTCACCAAAACAGAAGAGACCTGAGTATATATAGAACAATGGGGAATATTTTCACCTGCCTCTTATCAAGCTTAATAACATGACTCATAGTCTCTCCTTCTATACTGTTTATGGACATGGATGTACAGATATGTGTATACACGTCTATAAAATGAATTCCATGGATTCTAATACTAGTGCTTCGGCTTTCAGCTCCTTTCACTTGACTAGAGATTGAAAAAAACAACAACCACGAAAGGATCCAATAAACAAACATGCAAAAAAATAGCACAAAAGAACAAAAGCAATAATTCCCGCTTGTCTTCCAGACCAAGAATCCTCTTGCAAGAATGAGGTCCAGATGTAAAACTGCCAGCAAAAAAAAAAAGCACTGCCACCTTTTGCCAACAAAAACCCACTTAAAGAAATCAACTAAAGCGAAGGCTGAATATCCAAAAGAGATTAAAAGGAGGATTAAAAAGAATTTCTCCTGGAGAAATAAGAACAAACACAGCCCCATCCAATCTCCCAAAGGAAGCGGGAGCTTCAGGACCTGTAAGCCTTTGCAAGGCCAAAAGGCCGCCCTGATTGTCATCGGGGAAAGAAATCCCTGAACTCAACGACGGGTTGCTTTCTAAGAAGCCCAAGTGTCAACGGAAGGAAAGTTTCAATGGAAAGGAAAGGTTAGCACCCAGAGGACAATAGGGCAGCAGGTGGAAGCAGCCGATGGTAAAAGGTCACAGTCTCTAATGCAACCGGTCTGGCATTGCAAACCAACCAGGCATCGATGCAAATAAAAAAAGGGAGGATCTGCTATTTTATCGGGACGGAGTGGATTGCCAAGGATCCATGCTTTATTTTGGCGGAGGAAAGCGGGACGCAGCAGCAAGAAAGGGGAGCCCAAAGGGGACTTTGGAAGAAGAGGGGGCCGCGGTTTTTAAAGGACCCTCCGGGAATTTGGGGTGGGGTCAACAGGAATCCCATCACCTACGGGCAAGAGAAGGGGGGGATCTCGCCTCTCTTGGGGTCGGCGGTCCTCCTTCCCAATTTGGCAATGCCATCATTGCCACCCACCCCCGCCTCTTTCCTCCCCCCTTTTTCTCCCCATCTTGCTGGTGTGGGTGGGGGTGTTTGGAAACAGGAGAGGCGCTGGGTGATCTGCGGCCCGGGAGGAGGAGGATGGCTTGGCTCCTGCGACGGGAGGGGGACTGGGAGGAAGAGAAGCGCCCTTTCCCTCCCCCGGGAGCTTCCAGAAGGTGTCGCCTAAAACGGCGGGGAGGAGCACCGGCAGGCCAAAGCCTGGCTCAGGCCGGTACCTTCTTGTAGTTCTTGCCCAGCCAGACCCGCGTGCTGTCGAACTGACTGACGGTGTCCGAGGCCTCGTAGTATTTGACGTTGGGGCCGCCGTCCTTCTTCCGCACCGCCATTTTCCCAGCGCCGCCGCCGGCCTGGGCCGCGCCGCTCTCTTCCCCACTACCCGCCGCCACCGCGGTCGACAGCCACTTTCGCTGCGCCCTCTGCCGGCCAGCCGGCCGCGCCGCAGCCCTCTGCCATGCCGACACCCGTCCTCCCGGAAGCAGCGCCCCCTGCCGGCAAAAAAATGGAAAAGTAAGCCTGGGCCGCTTGAGGGTAGCCCGCCTCGCCTTGCCCCCTACTGGCCTAAGCTGGTTTTGACACGCAGCGGAAGGCGGGAAATGCCTCGGCCTGTCGCTAATTTAATAAAAGGAAACGTGTTTCTCCTGTGTTGCTTTTAATTCTTAGGGCGGTATGTGTGTGCGCGTGTGTATGGGGGTGGGTGCGGAGGCCTAAATAACGACGGTTTCCTTAAATTTAGGCCCACGGGATTGGTTGGCATATAAATCAAATAAATTCAATTAAGGCTTTAATGGGAGCCACTTACATTTGTACCACCCCCGCTTTCTTCCGATACTCAGCTTTAGAGCCGATGGAAGAACAGCCAACTACGGAGTTTTAGTTGTGGCGACCGCATTTGGGAAGGCATCGCCGGCTAAATTTCTGTTCCCGCCTCAAGAAAGAAATACTGTACGTCTGTATTGTGTTATGTATAGGTTATGTTTTTAAAATGTATTATAAATAAAAAACTTTTCAATACAAAAAAAAATATTCAATTTGTGATGCTTTTGACACGAATAAAACAAACATTCAGATAACTGAATGTAGACACAGTTTGAAAGCAGATGCCTCAGAACATGGTCAGAGGTGGGCAAACGCTATTTTCAGTAACGTTTAAAAAATTCTTGTAAAACGGGCTGCTTCACAAGACAATCTTTTAGTCGTTATCTCTTGAGTGTCTCTTATATTTTTAACTATTTCTTGTAATTCCTAAAAGCAGAATAATAAAATATCCTACCATACTAAAAAAAAATACGGCATTGATTTAGAAAAATGACCCGTGTGACAACTGACGAGAAGAAAAATGATCATCCCGAGTGTTTAAAGGTTATCTTAAAGATGAGCTGGAAATCGCTTGGAGAACGATAATCCCAAGGGGGAAAAAACCCCGGCTGCGATCCGAAAGGGTCTCTTTCGCCGCCACGCAACCGAGTGGTGTCAAACGCTTGGTGTCAAGTCGCCTTCGTGAGACTTTGGCGCCCAGATCCGTTTTTGGTTTTCACGAGCCTTTCCTGCTTTTTTTTTATTCACGTCGGAAACCTGCAGGCAGGATTTTGTGTAGAAAACATCCATTTTTTTCCTCAAAATAAGTGTTTTAAGCACCCAAACGAACACGTTTATCGCTTGTCTTCACTTCGTTCTGTGGCTCAACTGTAAGAAACCGCCGTTTCCCTTGACCTGGTAGAAGGAACGGTCTTTTTAAGGGGAGGTCCTAAAAAATGCGGCCACCTCAGTCGTCAGGTCGTTTCTACGATTAGAAAGGCACTCTGTACATGCGCCGGAGCTGTTCTTGAGTACTAATGGATGCTTCCTTTAGATATGGATCAATTGGGGGAGAAGGGGAAAATCCCAAGCCTTCTGCAAAAAGGAGATCACAACAGGTCAGCTTGAGGAAGGGGATAATAAGACGGGGGGGGGGGGGAGTTAAAAAGAAGGGTGAATTGGGAACAGGGGAGTGAAGTTCAAAAATGGAGTCCGTATTGCGATTACGCCAAACAGGCAGAGAGGCCATGAAGGAGATGAACGCCAAGGCGTCGAATGAGGGAAAAAGAGAGAAAAAAACACCGGTTGCTTTATTTTGACTGAGCGCTGAGTGGGGCTGGCGAGAAAGCTTTTCGCCTCCCCACCTTTCCTCCCGAAAAAAAGGTCTCTATCGCGGCGTCCTCTTCTTTCTTCTCCGCTTTCGGAAAAGGGGAGGCAAAAAAGAAACGCAAAACAATCCCGCCTGTCTCGATGGATCTGTCTAGCTGAAGCTCCACGCAGCCCTGGCCCGAGAGTCACGGTGGCCGAGTGGTTAAGGCGTTGGACTCGAAATCCAATGGGGTTTCCCCGCACAGGTTCGAATCCTGTTCGTGACGACGATCTCGTTTTGATGGCCCGCGATTGCCCCGCCAGCTTTTGGCGATCGCCGTGAAGGGCGAAAAAAAAAAGGAGGGGGGAATCCCGGTTGGAAAACGATGAGGGGGGGAATCCGTGGTGGGACGAAAAGGCCTTCGAGGCGGTCCATATGAAAGGAGCTCGATGGGTGGGGGGGGGGGGAATTCCGGTTGAAGAAACAAAGGAGGACATGCGCTGACAGAGCTCGCGAGCGGGTGGATCACGCGCTTCGTAGGCCGGGATCCTGTCAGTTCAGGCAGGGCGTGGAGGGAAGACGATTGACGGGCCTGTCGTTTTCCTTTTCCCACTCGGGAAGCCAGCTCGCCTTTATCGTTCGCGGCCAAGCTTGATTTTTGTAGTAGCTACAATTGCAGAAGGAAAATAATAAAGAAAAAAGCAGGGAAGAGATCTCAGCAAACAACTTTGCCATGCCAGGCGAAGGGCATTTTATTGGGCGTGACGTGCTCGTTTAGATATCGGGAATTGAGCGTGGTTTTTGGCGCCTTTCCCTTGATAGAAATTTGCCATCCTCCGTATTTTGTAAATGAATTCGGTAAAGCATTGACATCCCCCAATTATTATTATTATTATTAATACTGTATTAATATTAATATTATTAATATTATATATTATTATTAATTTATTATTTATTATTATTTAGATTTAATAATAATAATTAATAATTATTATTAATAATAATTAGATTTGTATGCCGCCCCTCTCCAAAGACTCGGGGCAGCTCACAACAACAATACAATACACAGAGTACAAATCCAATATTAGATAAAAACAAAATTCAATACACAGCATAGGGGTTTTTATTTTTTAACGAATTCAATGGTTTGAAATGGACTAGTACTGCGAGATCCTTTTTGAGGCGATCCCCAAAGCTGTTTTCACAGATCTGAACAATCCTGAGTAGCTTACAAAGGATTAATAAAATCAAAAGGCTTGGGGCAATTAGATCTCAGCCTCCTGGCCCACGAATGTTTGTATGGCTGTTGTTTGAATGGTTATGACTGGTTTTTAGTTTAACTTGGGATTTTAGATTGTTTATTTTTTAATCAATTGGATTTAGCCACTGTATTCTGATGTTTTTATATGTTGTAAGCTGTCCCGAGTCTTTGAAGAGGGGTGGCATAGAAATCCAATTAATAAATAAATAAATAATAAATAAAATCCAGTACACGGCACCTGCCTTACTGGGGCAAATTAATTCCACTTACACACATAACATCAGAATACCTTCGGGACTGCCTTCTGCCACACGAATCCCAGCGACTGCTTAGGTCCCACAGAGTTGGTCTTCTCCAGGTCCCGTCGACTAAGCAATGCCGTCTGGCAGGACCAAGGGGAAGAGCCTTCTCTGTGGCGGCCCCGGCCCTCTGGAATCAACTCCCCCCGGGAAATTAGAACTGCCCCTACCCTCCTTGCCTTTTGCAAGCTCCTAAAAACCCACCTATGTCACCAGGCTTGGGGAAGCTGATATTCTCTGTTAGCTACTATGATTTATGTATAGTTTGTTTGGGTTGTGTGATTAATTTTTATTTTACTTGTTGCTTGCATCCTAAGATTTTTATTAATATTGATTGTTTCTTCATTGCTTATTTGACCCCTATGACAATCATTGTTGTGCCACATGATTCTTGACAAATGTATCTTTTTCTTTTATGTGTGCTGAGAGCATATGCACCAAGACAAATTCCTTGTGTGTCTAATCACACTTGGCTAATAAAATTCTATTCTATTCTATTCTATTAATTTTTATGATAAGGGTTTTAATCTGTTTTTTTTAATATTGGATTTGTACATTGTATGTTGTGTTGTGAGCCGCCCCGAGTCTTTGGAGAGGGGCGGCATACAAATCTAATAAATAATAATAATAATAATAATAATAATAATTATTATTATTATTATTATTATTATTAATGAGTTTCATATAACCACATGCACCAAGACAAATTCCTTGTGTGTCCAATCACACTTGGCCAATACAATTCTATTCTATTCTATTCTACTCTACTCTTATTCCTATTCATTACATTGTTTATTGTTGTTGTGAGACGCCCCAAGTCTCCAGAGAGGGGTGGCATATAAATCTAATAAATTATTATTATTATTATTATTATTATTTATATTATATTGTTGTTTGTTATTATTATTGTTGTTGTTGTAGCCCATAACATCCTGAGAGAAAAGCCACATCTTAAAAGGCCCTCTTAATGCTCTCAGGATTGTAGGAGAGAGGTACCATTTCCATACAAGAGTAACCACAGTTCCCTTGCGGTAAGGATAACCCCATGGTAAGACTGGTGGCTAATAATAAGAAATAAAATCAATAAAGAATCAGAAGGCATGCCTCCTGAGTCTCCTGTGAGAGGATGGAGGCAAATGGTCCAGTTTGATCCTTTGGGACAGGCAAAGACAATTGGAGACAGGTTGCCCTGCTCTTGCCACCAAATTATACCTTCTAGTGTGACAGGAGGAGGGAAGTTATTACTATTTGGATTTTATTGGAATTAGCTGCCCAACTCCAAGCCCACAATGCTGAAGGTATTTCTGGGTGAATATCGGGTCAGGGATCTCGGGTTTAGCCTATTCATTTTTGCATCAGTTGAACCTCGTTCAGTTCCACCTTGAAATACCATTGCCAGAAGATCCCTGGTGACATGGAACAGCGCCTCATGATGGACAGCCTGAGGTATATTATATGCTGAGAATGTAAAGGAATTTCGTGCCTGCCTCTGCTCTGGAGAGAAGTTGAAGAGCAGCCCTTTGGAATTTTTAAAAAAATGCAACCAGTGGTGGCTTTGGGGAAAAGCTGCCTCAATGAAGAATGGATGAATTTCTACTCCCTTGCATTATATGAGTGCAGTCTGCTTAGTTCACGCAGTGTGTACACCAGGCCAAGACTGATTCTAGGAAAAGTATTTGTTGTTTTGCTCTCTAGGAACAGAAGGGAAATTTATGTTCCCAATTCCTGCACTGTTTTCCTGCCTTGGAAAATGTAATGCTATTTGCCAGTTGCATGGGGCAAAGCTATTATTATACATTACAGGCAGCTCTAGAGAGAAGATAAATTGCAGCTTTTACGGGGTAGGTCTGTGAATTGGGGACAGATCCTGGTCTTTGGACACATTTGATAGCAATATTTGTGAAGTCTGTCTGTGTATTCTCAAATCAGTATTTGATCCTGGCAACTGCCTGAATTAGTCCCTGTAATTTTTCAGAAGTGGTTTGCCTTTGCTTCCTTCCTAGAGTTGACAGGTCTAAAGTCACTCAGCTGGTTACTACCAAATGCGACACTAGAGCTCTGTTTCCCATTTTTTTAACCTGGTGCCTTAATCATCACACCAAACTGACTCTTTTGGAAAATCTACTTAAGGTATACAGTACTTAACACTGCTTTTGGGTTTTACATGCCGCTACATGAGTTAAACAACCTGTGCCCTTCAGATATTGATGAACTACAATCCCCAGCATTCATTGCCATTCATACGCTATTGGGAGCTACCCTGTTTCCCCAAAAATAAGACATCTGATAATAAGTCCAATCGGGCTTTTGAGTGCACGGCAATAAAGCCAAGCGCTTATTTCAGGGTTCAAAATATACATAAGATAGGGTCTTATTTTCAGGGAAACATGGTATAGTTCAACAACACCTGAATGCCCCAAACCTGTTCAAATAGTTCAATGCTAAACACAGGAAAATAGCACAGCTACTATCTATAGTAGTTCATGGACCCAGGGACACCATCATCTCTTCCTGCTTTTGAGAATTGAAAATAATTATTTTCATTATTTTCTGTAGGCACCAGGGATATCTAAAGTAAAGGTAGAAGGCAGTTGTAACCTAGCAGTTAGAAATCATACTGGCAGAAAGGAAAAAGTAAAAGACTGACATAATTTGAGGAAGAAGCAGAGGAAGGATGTGGAAAGTAATTATAATGGAAGAAATCGGGAGCTTTGCAGGTTGACCCAGCTTGGCTGGGATGAAGGAAACAGAGTGCCAGTTTGGGAGATCTGGGGAAAGTTAGGTGAGGTTTGGCTACAATGAAAATTTGTAGGTAATTTAGCAAAGAGTTTAAAAATAGTGCTTGTTCTTAGGAGTTTGTATTCAGAATTTTGGACAAGTTATTTATCATTTAGTTTTACCTATTTGATCTGCTGTGAAGTATTTAATGACTAGCTACACACATCACTGAAGTCTTTAAATATTTTTTCTTAGAGAAAAATACCTAAGAATTTTAACATTTCAAACATCCCAGCTTGCCCATAAAAGTTTGGAAATCTGCGCTGTAGTCTGCATTTGAGATTACAGCATAAAACAAATAGGGCTATATCAAAGATTAAATGCAAGGAACATTAAATCCAACAGCTAATATGCCTATGACCTTGTAAGTTATCTACTCTTTTGTCTTGAATATGAAATATATGGGAAGAGTATGGACACATATACAGTATAAGAAAGAATATTTACATATACAGTATGCAGTATCTCCTTGAGGCCATCTAGTGACCATCTGAATTTCTGCAACTCAGATACAAAATCCTAATGAAGGAATGATGAAACATTGTCACTTTATCATAATCACTTCTACAAAATAGCAGGCATTCTTGCAATTGAGGGTAATCTAAATCAGAATTTAATTCTCCTTCTCCAGATTATTTGGACTGCATAAAGTTCAAGTGAATATGGCCAATAAGCAATGATTGCAGTTACTAAAGGTATGATTTTCAAAAGTGTGTATCTAGAGTGCATCACTCCTAATTTGAAAATTGTTTCTCTAATTTTATTATAGTACTATATATGCTCAAGTTTGCCCAATGAGCTAGGAATGAAGCACTTAATCATCCTATCTGGGCAACATTACACCTGAAAATATTACTATAGTTAGAAAAATATTGGTGTAGCAAAATGAAACAATAAAAATGCCATTACTATGCATCTGCCAGAAAAATCAATATTGTACATGTAGGTGTCTTACGGCAGTAGCCTGGACACTATGTTGCAACAGTACTGAATATCTTGGATTCATAAATATACATGTGCTGCGGGAACACCTAGTTCCTTGAAATTCATTTACACACTTCAGTAGCATGTTCAGCAACATAAGCAATATAAACAATAAACTGGGAGGGGGAAAAGGATTTAGAAAATGATATCATTAAAATGTAATTAGGACAGTGTATTTTTTCGTCAGTAATAGTTTGTTTGCTTTACTTAGATTCTGGAAGTGAAATTAGGAGGAAAATAACCTAACATTTCTCTCTGTGTTACTGTTCAAGTTATAGATTTCAAGGACCTGGCATTTCACTTTGCAGTGATCTGGAGTACACTTTTATTCAATTCTTATTCAATTCTTATTGCAATCATAGGTCAGAAAGCACCATTTCCAGAACAAGTAATTTCTGCAACAATAGCCTAAAGACATTATTTTAAATTTTAACTTCTGTAGAAAAATTGTGATGTTGGATTGGGACAGGCTAAATAAAGAATTCCAGTGACTATCAAATGTAAATAACAAAGGGGAAAAACAGTAAATAAGCAGAACTTCTAAAGAAAATGGCTTCCCATAAGAAGTCCTAATGATTACATTTAGGACTGAGTCCATCTATCGCTTATAAGTAATGTCTGTAACAGAAAATAGATCACGTTCTATGAGACTACTAAGTTTGGTTTATCTATGTCAGTGATGGCGAACCTTTTTTTCCTTGGGTGCCTAAAGAGCGTGCATGTGTGCTATCGCACACCCCTAATTCAATGCCTGGGGAGGCCAAAAACAGCTTCCTCCGCTCCCCGGAGGCTCTCTGGAGGCCAGAAACAGCCTGTTTCCCAACTTCTGGTGGGCTCAGTAGGCTTGTGTTTCACCCTCCAAAAAAGGCTTCCCTGGAGCTGGGGAAGGGTAAAAAATGCCCCCCCCCCCCCCCCGAGGTTCTCTGGAAGCCAAAAAGGCCCTCCTAGAGCCTCTGTATGGGCCAAAAATCAGCTGGCCTGCACAAACATGCACATTGGAACTGAGCTAGGGAAAAGGCTTGCGTGCCAGCAGATATGCTCCGCGTGCCACCTGTGGCACCCATGCCATATGTTCGCCATCACTGATCTGTTTTTCACTGGGCATTCATTGAGTAAATTTAAATACGTTGACCTGTAATAGGCATAGAATATTAGATTTTAATTTGGCTCACCTCTAAATGGATATTTTTAAAAAAGTCTCAAGAAACAAATGTAGCATGGAAAAAGCCTTATGCTGATGGCATTTCTGACATGCCAATTTTAATATATGCTAACCTAAGCTGTTTTTCTCCTCCTGCCTATAACTTTACCGTAACATGTCAAGACACCTTGTATGTCTGTATAAGTAGACAAGCCTGATATAAATCTAATACATAAATATATCAGGAAATCTCAACACGCTGTATTCAATAGCCAAGCTTGAACTAGAAGCCTCTTCACTTCTGTCAGACTTGGACACAAACCTCTGATTGTTCCTGTCTCCTAGTAGTTGTACATTGGAAATGCAAAGGAAAACTATTCCCAAACAAAAGCTGCCATCTTCTGAAGAGCAGGTAGGTAGTCTTTACTTTTTGCCAGCAAGTTTCATTATTGCAATTGCTTAAGTCAAGATACTTTTGGGGCTTTCTTTGTTTTTAGTTTAGCCATTGAGAAAAACTGGAGATTAAATATCTCTGACAATCCAAATAACATGTTTCTCTAAGAGTTAAGAACCAATTTGTATTACAAGCTTAGATAGAGGACAAGAAAATGGGGCAAGCTAAATCTGAATCTGTAATTATGAATGGAGGCTGCTGTTCTGTCCAGATACCACTCTAAATGGAAATTAATTCTGGGTCACCTGGAAAGCCTTTGTTGTAGGAATTAGGGAGGAAAATTAGGGAGCAAAGGGAGTGTGGAGTACCACTACCAACAAGGAACCAAGCAGCTTTGCAGGTGGTTAGTCCAAAAGAAATCAAGCAGTTTTGCAAATGTATCATGCAAGATGCCACCTCCTACATACTCTGAATGAAATACTATATATATATATATATATATATTTATATTTATATATATAAAGGAGTCAAGGAAAAAAAGCAATTTATTAGTGCAGTTTGCACAATTGAACAATAAAACACAAAATGCAACCAATGATTTGGATACTGGCAGAGGACATGACAATTTATATTGGATGTTTTAGAGCACAAGGAAGAGCGACAGCAGGACATTGAGGAGAAAGACAAGGTGTGTTAGGAGAACAACATTACGAGATGCAGTTAGCTCAAGATGCAGTTATTAGGTTGGATTTAGCAGCTTTTTTTTCAAATTCCTGAGCAACAGGGACTCTTGGTTAGAAGTAATCTTCAACAAATAAATCCCCTTTCAAAACATGCCATATTACAGACATGAACACAACCCATTCCACCCCTAAAACTGACCTGATTTTTGATGCACATTCCAAGTATTTTAACATGACTTACAAAGAAAAGCACTATTCAAGGAACTTTTAAGATACTTGTAAGTAATAATTCACAGCACTAGAAACAGTTATCGGAGACAGACTTGGTTTCTAAAACAAAACTCTACCATCAAGGGGGTGTGGACGAGGAAGAAGAGAGAGGAAGAGCATAAAGCAGTATGTCAGCAAAGCTTAAAATGAGATTGCGGGAAATGAGGACCCAGCAGAGCTGAAAAAATGATGCAAAACCTATCCATCAGATTTGCAAAGAAGTAAAGGCCACGAGTCTTCAAAGCACAGGCATTTCCCATAAAAGAAAATCTGAAACAGCATCTGCCTGGCAAATGTTGAGAATTATTCACAATCTTTATTTATACAAATGATGGAAGGAAAGGAGTTGCTTTTGTTAGATGACTAAAACTGAACTACTGTATCTTCCTCCAGGGTCTCCTCTCTCTTCTCTTCCATAGAAGACAAGGTTGCCAGTAACCGACAGGAATGAGAACCGTATTGCTATAACATGGATTCTCCCTCATGGGCTCATCATGTAATATTAGGCCGCTTACTATTGCACATAATGAGAAAGTTTCCCATCCTGCTTCTGGTGAGAGTGCACAAGGAGGTCTTCTCAAGCCATTGTTCCCACTGAGGATTTCTGGAGCAATTTTTTTAAAATCCTAGACATCTGAAGAAGCAACTGTTTATGCATAATGCAAATTCTGCAACATTGCAAGCCTCTGATACCAGAGTATTAAGAAAATCTGTATTCAACACTAGGAGAAGAAAGTCAAGCTTGGTTTAAATGTTCCTAGTCAGAGAAGAATATTTAGCCAGTGTAACATATGAAAGCCACTCAAAATGGACTGTATAGCAAAACACTTCAATCAGAGCAAGTTTAACAGCTCCTTTTTCAATGCATTTATTCCTTGTCCTCAAGAACTCCAGCAGAAATGTTTTAAGCAATTAACAAATATTTAAAGCATTGGTAAGAAGTTGCTATATATATATATATGGAAACCAAAGATGGCAAATAAATTAAATTTGACAGGGAAACTAAATTTGAAAACATTCCTAGCTACTGTAATTTTTTTTTTAAGGAAAACAAACACAAAAATAATACAAAAGACTAAACAATCATCAAAATGTGAAAAAAGAAAATAAATACAGGTAATGATTTTTCAAAATAGGCAAACATAATGAGACTAGATAAATCTGAGTCCGTTCTCCTTTTTGTGTTTCCTTAAAAAGATTATGAAAGTTGATACAACTTTAAATGGCACATGCAATTCAGAGGGACCATTTCTGATCAGGTGGAGTGATGTGTACAACTGAAGGCTTGCTTGCTTGTCGGAAAGGAGAAGTCCGCAAAGCATCCAAGGTGCTCCAGCAACCTTTCAAGAGCATGGAGAAAACTGAGCTGTAGACTTCAGGAGAATCACTTTTCATCCTCCAGTGGTGGTGACAAATGCTACAAAGCTAAAGAATGCGACTTCCTTTGAAAACCAAGCCACAGTAGGAGAGGACCGCTTCTTATATAATGTAAACTCATCCAAAATGAGTTGCAGATTGTTCTCCAAATGACGCAGCATTTTGGCTCCACCAGACACGTTTACATTGAAGGATCTACTGATGTATACATTTGGCATTACTTACAACTCCGACTTGGTATCTGCATTCTCATGTTTTACTCAAAATCCCTCTCCACGTAAAAGCTAAAAACTTATCTTAAAAGTACTGTGTAAATCCCTTTATTTCAGAGAAATGCCTTAGACGAGAGAAGCCAAACGGACCTAGAAGTGGTGGGCTAAAATTCTTCGGAATAACTTTCAGCTTCTCAAAATCTTAAGTCATGGTTTAGATATCCCAAACAGAAACCAGACTATCCAGGCCAATGCAGTCGTATCAGGAGCTCAGAGACTTTATATGACTGAAGACCTCCGCTGGAACAAGGAGAAATTTGTTGTGCTCCTTTGTAGACATTTGGAAACCTTGTCAACATCAGACCAGGGGTTAATGACCATCAGGAGAAGGGAGTGCAGCATGGCATTTTGCATAAATTCCTGAGCACATGCCCAGTATAATTAGGGAGTAGCATTTTATTCAAGAAAGAGAGGAATGATGTCCTGATAGAGCAGAACAGAATCAGTGGGCTTAATGTTGGAGCCACTCTCTCTCTCTCTCTCTCTACATATATATATATATATATATTCAAGCACGCTGTTTTATCATCTCTGTTGAGTCTTTAAATTTCCTCCACTCCATGTGCAAATATCATCACCAGGCCTGGCTCTAGCACCATCTCCTCACCCATGTGCTGATTCTCACAGGCCATCACAACCACAGCTTGTTTGCCTGGGATGCGTTTGGCCACATAGTTTTCGTAATAGCGTCGGTTCATCTGGCGAGTTTCTAGGGTGGCCAAGCCTTGGGGCCAGTTCCGTTCATGGGCATTTTCAATCAATTCATTGATGATGGATGTGGGGCAGCCGCTTTCCACTAAGGAACGCTTGATTACAGCTTGGAGTACAGCATCTGGTGTCGAGATCATACCACCCCATCGGGTTACCCGGGCCGGCTGCAAGGAATTCACCCACCTAGGAGTCAAGTGAAAAGAGTCCCACAATGAGGAAAGAAAAACAGATGAAACCAATGAAAGCACGACAATGAAAACCTAGAGCAATGATGGCGAACCTTTTTTTCCTCAGGTGCCGAAAGAGCGTATGGGCCTGCTATTGCGCATGCGCAGGTGCCCACACCCATAATTCAATGCCTGGGGAGGGCAAAAACAGCTTCCCCCGATCCCCGGAGGCCCTCTTGAAGCCGAAAACAGCCAGTTTCCCAACTTCTGGTGGGCCCAGTAGATTCGTGTTTCACCCTCACCTGGCTCCAAAGGCTTCCTTGGAGCCGGGGAGGGGTAAAAACGCCTTCCCCAAACCCCTTGGAGGCTCTCTAGAAGCCCAAAAGGCCCTTCCAGAGCCTCTGTGCCAGTGAAAAATCAGCTGGCCAGCACACACATGCACGTTGGAGCTGAGCTAGGGCAATGGCTCGGGTACCAGCAGATACAGCTCCACGTGCCACCTGTGGCACCCCTGTCATAGGTTCACCATCACTGGGCTAGATAAAAAGATTCCTTTTATTGTATTTGTGATCAAGTGGATGATGGTTCCCTGCCAAACAATCATGGTGAGTACCGTTCAGGTCCATTGCTATGTTTTAACAACTGTACGTGTTAGCATAACACGTAAATGTACCTCATATTTTTTTCACTACAGATAATTTTCAATAATTTCCCCACCATTATCCCAAATTTTAACCCCCACCACAACTCTTCCAGTCCAGCACTAGTGAGAGATTAGTACTTACTCAAGGATTTCATTATATTCAATAGTCTCCTCCAAATTCTGCAGGTTGGGATTGACACTACGTATCGCTCGCATGTATGCTTTTAACAACTGTATGTCCCGTTTCTGCAAAAAATGGATATTACATTAATTTAACTAATAGGACCCAGACGCTACCCTGCATCAATTTTTTAAAATTCCATAATATATTACACACAGCTTCATTTACTACAGTAGTTGTTAGCACTATCATTTATTAATGCTCAACGTTTTACACATTAACGGTGTGCAGCAATGTAGATTCAGAGAAGAAAGGGAGATTTGAACTGCACTGGGTGTCTTATTAGCAGCCCCTTGAATGAAGTCATCTCTTTTCCCAGGTTTGGATTTGGGAGAAGGCATATTTGATTCAAAGAGATGCAGAGGTTCCAGGCGACTTCTTTCCCCCATATTAATTCACGTTTGAGTCTAGAATGTTGCACGATGCTAACATATATGTTAACATACAGGTCATTTAACCATTGCCTTGCTTAACCATGGAAATTCTAAACAATTGAACACTTGTGGTCATAAGTCAAGGATTATCTGTACATGTAACTCTCAATTTACAACCATGTGTTAGGTGACCATTCAAAGTTACAAAAAAATTGACTTTCACACTTAATGACCGTTGCAGCATCCCTGTGGTTAAGTGATCAAAATTCAGATGCTTGGCAACTGGCGTGTTTGTTTGTTTTTAGCGTATTATTATTATTATTATTATTATTATTATTATTATTATTATTAATTAATTTATTTATTTATTAGATTTGTATACCGCCCCTCTCCGCAGACTCGGGGCGGCTCACAACACAATAAAAACAGTTTATAACAAATCTAATAATTTACAGTTTAAAATATTAAAAAACCCCATTATTAAACAGACATACACACAAGCATACCATACATAAATTGTATAGGCCTGGGGGAGATATCTCATTTCCCCCATGCCTGATGACAAAGGTGGGTTTTAAGGAGTTTGCGAAAGGCGAGGAAGGTAGGGGCAGTTCTAATCTCTGGGGGGAGCTGGTTCCAGAGAGTCGGGGCCACCACAGAGAAGGCTCTTCCCCTGGGGCCCACCAACCGACATTGTTTAGTTGACGGGACCCGGAGAAGGCCCACTCTGTGGGACCTGATCGGTCGCTGGGATTCGTGCGGCAGGAGGCGGTCTCGGAGATATTCTTGTCCGATGCCATGAAGGGCTTTAAAGGTCATAACCAACACTTTGAATTGTGACCGGAAATTCATCAGCAACCAATGCAGATTGCGAAGTGTATGGCCCATGTTAGCCAGGGGTTACTGAAGTGACTCGCCGCCTTTGCAAAAGGAATTTTTTCAGGCGGTTATCTTACCCGCAGGACTCCTGAATGCCAGCAGGTGTTTGGGGGAGGCTCCTTTTCTGTCCTTACGCAGTTTATTTGCTCATAGGAGTCTAGCTTCCAAGCTGCTGACCTCAGCGGAGCACAGGTTCAGGATCTTACCAGGTGAGCCATCACAGCATGTATTTATGATGGTTGCAGTGTCCTGGGGTCATATGATCATTCTTTTTGTGTGACATTCTGACAATGGGGAAGCTGGATTCATCTAACAACCATTCTACTAACTTAACTGCAGTGATTCATTTAACAACTATGGCAAGTACCATCGTAGTGTGGCCATAAGTCGAGGACTACCTGTATTCACAATTACGATACATTTTTCACTTCAGTACAAGATTTACAAAGAAACTTTTGAAAAATACAGTCCCGTTCTCATTCCTCTTGCTTAGCAAAGGTCAGTGGATCCTTTAAGCCTGTGTTTTTCAACCAGTGTGCCACGGCACACTAATGTGCCGTGAGACATGGTCAGGTGTGCCTTGGGGAAATTAAACATGGGTCCCCAAACTATGGCCCGCGTGCTGGATACGGCCCACGGAAGCCATTTACCCGGCCCGCCGCCAGCCGCCTCCATCCGAACATAAACATTCCCCTCAATCCCTCCAGCTATCAGCGATAGGAAGAGTGTGGAGGCACAGGGAACGCTCACTGACCAATCACCTTCTAGGATTCATCCCGACCACTAGCGATGAACCAATAGCAGGCCGCCTCTCATCCACAGCCAGGCCGCGGTAAGTAATTGAAGCAGCTACTCCTCCCCATGGTCCCAATTTCTAATCCTGGTCAGGACTGGAGGTAAATGTTGCCACCACTAGATGAAGCCTCAGCTGGTTATATGTATAATATGTACTGTGTTAGAGTGTCATTTTGTGTCATTTTTGTTGGTGGTGTGCCCCAGGATTTTGTAAATGTAAAAAAATGTGCCGCGGCTCAAAAAAGGTTGAAAATCACTGCTTTAAGCCACCTGGCCCTTTGACAAAGGGAAGAAAATGCAATACCTGTTCTGCTAATTGATGCTTATGTTCTGCAGACGTCTTCTCCAATTCAGCTATTCTTGTCTGTTGCTGCTGCACTACTGACCGTAAATGTTTTATACAGTTATGATTCGGCAATTCGTCTTTGGGCATTTCCAAGCTGCACAGAGAAGTAACTACAATTGAGTGCCTAGAAAAAAACTGTTTAGGTGGATAAGCAACCAAGAACAGAAGTAAAGATTCTACTCTAAGAAAACTGAGCCTGAAAACAACAAGTCCCAAGCTACCAGCTGCCAATACTGTGCAATTTAGTTACCCTGATGCATTATAAAAGCCATTTCACATTGACAAAACAAGACGGCACAATTATTGCTGCCCTCACTAAGGTTTCCAGGTCATGCTGTCATGTGTGGTCTTTAACATCAGACCAGTAGAGAATTATGACACTGCTGGTTCATGATCAGACAAAAATACACATTTTTTTGGCAAATACTCACCCGCATCCCTGTTCACAGGTCACAGGCCGCTTTGGATTGTGTTCGCAATCATTGAGGTGAGACATCAGGTTGTCAAGCCGCACCACAGCAGTGCAACCAAAAACAGCGTTGTCACATGTGATTTGCAGCTTAGATAGCATATTACGCATGATCCGGGGAACAGGGCGCAGATGAGCCACAGTCACAACGCTTCGGTCGACAGGACATGTCTGCTGTTGGGAGAACCACTGGGTGATACAGGCATTGCAAAAAGCGTGCTCACAATGAGGCGCCTGTGTAGAGAACAGAACCAAGTATGCCAATTTAGATTACATCAAGTTTGCTGCTCAAGTTGATGTGGGCTCTTAGCTTTCCATGCAGCTTCTTTCACTGAATGCTTTTCACTAACAGAATTGGAAATACTGCAGGACAGAACATCCACCGATCAATTAATGTAACCAAGCTATCAAGGGCATATGAAAACATCCGTTCATTCTGCTTGTCGTAGTGAGAACCTATCAGGGAAAAGATATAAAAATCACCCAGCATAATTATTCACCGCCAGGTGTTAATTTCTGTCCTTCGCATTGACCCTATTACAGATTACCTTGTATTGTTCCAATTCTGGATTGGTATAAATAAGTATGAGAAAAGATATATACCGGTAGTTATTTTCTCATATAAAGTCCAAAATAAAGGAAAATGATCTGATATAGCATCCCAAATGTACATCCCAAAACAGATAGCACCACAAAGTCAAGCCTCTAAATATGGCACAGTTTCATTCCAGCTTTTTCTAAGTACAATTTATCTACATGCTAATGTAATTTATGAAGTTAGTTCTTTGTCTAACATCTCTACTTCCAAATACTGTCGTTTGGAGGAAATGAAGATGATTAATTTCTAAAAGAGCTAAATCAGGCAAAGCTCTGGGACCAGATGGCCTACCAAGAGGATTCTATAAAATTTTTGAAGATCAATTACCTCTTCTGATGAAGCACTTAATGAATTCTATTTTACAGGGTAATCTTATACCAGATTCTTGGAAAGATGCCTACATTTCTTTAATACCCAAAGATGGACTGGATTTAACTTCTCTGAAGAATTATAGGCCAATCTCTTTCCTTAATAATGACTACAAATTCTTTACATCTATTTTAGCTGAAAGACTTAAATGTTTTACAGGATCATATACGTGAAGACCAGTGTGGCTTCTTACCTAAAAGCAGGGTGGATTTTATTTAAATTAAGTTGATTTAAATCACTAGTAAAAAAAAGCTTGCTTTAAATCAATTCGATTTAAATCATAATTTTTATAGAGCAACTGTCATCTCTGTCCCACAACCGCTCTTCCTCTGACCCGCTGTTGACGCACCAATAGTCCTAATATTGCAGAATATACAGCCTCATGCAACATAACTCTCTATTTCATGCTGAATAAACTAAATTATTAATGTATCTTAAATAGAAAACCTATCTTTAATTAGATTTTTACTCCAAAAGCATTTTGTTAAAATAAATTTGATAACAATAAAAACATCCAATTTAAAAAAATTTTAAAATCCAATTTTTTTATTTTTAAAAAATCATTTATTTTTATCTTACCCTGCCTAAAACACAATCAAAAGTTAATATTAGAGTAATTTTGAATATAATTGAATATTTACAACAATGCAGCGACAAACAGATTGCATTAATCTTTCTGGATGCAGAAAAAGCTTTTTGACAATTTGAACTGGTCCTTTATGTTTAAAGTTGTAGAAAAGATGGATTTTGGATTGGGCCTTATACAGGGCCTGAAGTCCATCTCTGCACTCCAGAAAGCTCGAATCATGATGAATGAAGACTTTACAAAACCGCTTCAAATTCAGAGGGAACAAGGCAGTGGGGTGTCCTTTATCCTCTTTATTATTTATTCTAATGTGGGAACTGTTAAATAGAAATATTAGACAGCATAATAGAGCAAAATTATTATTGTTGTTGTTGTTGTTGTTGTTGTTATTATTATTATTATTAATTAGATTTGTATGCTGCCCTTGTCCGAAGACTCGGGGCGGCTCACAAGGTACAAAAGCAATACTGTACAACAAATCTAATTAATTAAAAATTACTACTAAAATCCCATATATATTAAAATCAGTCGATGACTACAAAATGACTACAAATTAAAGCATATAATTAGTGTTTTCCCAAAAACAAGCCTCAACCAGAAAACAAGCCGTAGCATTTTTCAGGATGCTTGTAATATAAGCCCTACCAAAATAAATAGTCCCCATTAAAATTGCCAGCCCTGGGGCGGGGGCATGGCCAGCATAAGAGGCAGCGAACATGCGGGGACCAACAATGCCCAGCAGCAACCACAGTCTTTGGTTTCACAGCCTTTGGCGTCCCTTGGCCCCCACACTCTGGGGTTGCACAGCCATGCAGCCCAGGTGAATCTGAGCACTGTGACTGCCAGGCCGCCCTCGAAGTAACAAGCGGAGGCAGAGGCATGGAGGGAGGCACATGATCCGACCTACCGGATGTACCATGCAGCCAGCTGCCCACTCTGTCCCACCGTCTTTGCTTGCCTGCAGCTGTGATGCGGCAGATGGCCCTGTGGGACATCTGGTGGGCCAAATCGCCTGCCTCCCTTTTGTAGCAGTGCTCGAACTCACCTGCAGTGCTTATGCTGAACAGCCAGAGTGTGCTGGCCAAAGGGCCAGCGGGCTGCAGCTAGACACTGTCGGCCCCCTGTGCTCATCACCTCTTGTGCATCATGTGGTGATCTGCTTTATGACTATCACAACTTATCGCAGAAAGTGGCATTACTCCATTACAGATGTAATTCAAGAACTTGAAGTTCTCATATTATTTTCAGTTCTACAATAAGGCTCCCCGAGTTTTTTCTTGAATCGTCTTAGGTTGTCCCTACACATATGCTGCATTGAATCCTCCTTTGCCAAGTTTATATCTTATGCTCCCATGTGTGCCTAAAAGGAAGCTGCAGAAAATCAAACAACTCCGGAAAATCAGAAGACTACACATTTAATAAAGTATCTCTGTAAGAACAGAGTCCAAATGTCTATTTTCCTTTAAAGACTGTAGCCACCTAGCAAGACACTCATTACACATAAGAATTATATTGGGGTAAGGAAACTACAAATATTACAAAGCAATATTAACTCATACAAAGCACTATTCTCATGATTTTAGTCTCTGTGATTTTCAATTCAGTTTTTAGCATATAAATTTTAACCAGGAACTGAAAAACTGGCAATGTTTCCGTTTGAGTCCCAGTTTCAATTTTCCCTTCAAGCATGTAAACCCGTGATGGCGAAACTGTGGCACGTGTGCAGCAGGTGGCACATGGAGCCATATTTGGTGGCATGCGAGCTGTTGCCCTCGCTTTTATTTATTTATTGCTTTGATTTGATTTGATTTGTATGCCGCCCCTCTCCGAAGACTCGGGGGGCCTCACAACAACAAAAACAGTACAAATCCAATAATTAAAACAGTTTAAAACCCTTAATATAAAAAACAATCATACATCTCATACAAACCATACATAAAACAGAAATGGCCCAGGGGAATCAATTTCCCCATGCCTGACGATAAGAGGTGGGTTTTAAGGAGTTTACAAAAGGCAAGGAGGGTGGGGGACAATCCTAATCTCCGGGGGGAGTTGGTTCCAGAGGTTCGGGGCTGCCACAGAGAAGGCTCTTCCCCTGGGTCCCACCAGATGACATTGTTTCATCGACGGGACCCGGAGAAGGCCAACTCTATGGGACCTAACCAGTCGCTGGGATTCGTGCGGCAGAAGGCGGTCCCGAAGATATTCTGGTCCAATGCCATGAAGGGCTTTATAGGTCATAACCAACACTTAGCTCCAGTGCATATATGAGTGCCTGCCAGCTGATTTTTTGCTTGCGCAAAGGCTCTGAGATGGCATTGTCAGCCTCCGGAGGGAGTCTGGGAGGGCATTTTCGCCCTCCCCAGGCTCCAAGAAAGCCTTGAGCCTGGGAGGGCAAAAAATGGGACTGATGGGCTCGCCCCATCAGTCAGGAATGCATGGGGGCAGGGCAGTTAAAGGAGCACGTGGGAGGGAGACATTGAATTATGGGTGTGGGTACATGCACATAGGCAATAGTGTGCTCACACATGCTTTCGGCACCCGGGGAAGAAAAAGTTCACCATCACTGATTTAAGCTATCCCTTTTTTTATATGAGGCTGCAATTTTTTATGTGAGGCTGCAATGCCCATCATCCTCACCTGGCTGAAGGTGCTTGTAACAATTAGCCTGACATATTAAGAGGATTTGATTGAGGAACCTGGTATAAACAATCCTGAGATAGACAAGACCAGTGGGCGAAATCAGTGAAACAAAAATATATATAATGTGATAGTTGAGACAAAGTTCTGGAATAAGGGAAAACTGGAATCAAGTTCAGAAGCTCATTGGTTCTCTGAGCTAATTGCCATTTGCAATCCATTTGCCTCTCAAGGTGGTTGCTATGAGGAAGAGCTCCAAGAGAAAAGGCGGGACATCAGATTTCATAATAAAAAGCAGCATCCTGTGTTTCTATGAATGGGAGAAAATTCTAATAAGGTCTTCAGTGCCATTCATACCACGAAGAACAAATGTTAAAAATTTACTAAGCATATCTAGGTTAAATAACCAGAATATTTTTCAGACTATATATTTAGCTGTAAAATTCAACATCCTCCCCACTAACATACTTAATATTTACTAAATGGAGTAACAGGATGTTGTCATCTACTAATTATTATCAAATTACATTCTTATATTTGCACTATCTAGGTCTTAAATTATGGCTTCATAGTTCATTTTAAAGCACTGTTGCAAAAACTATTCCTAAGGCCCCCGCCCCCGCCCCCCCAAAAAAGTAAATGATACAGAAAGCACCATAAGATAGTAAAAAGAGTCAGATCAAGTTTACAGTAGAAAGGGACATATTATTTTATATAGTTTTTATTTTTTTGAGATTGTAAGCTCACCCAGGGTTACCTTAGAAGGGTGGCCAATACATTTTACAAATAAACAAATATTTACATTTAAATCCCCTTTGCATGGAGAATTTGTTAATAATTCTGCTTTCCTTATGATCATAAACCTTATAATAGCTGGCGATGATTGAAACTCAGCCATTTAATTATTTTTAATTTACCATACAAGATTTTTTTTTAACTTCAGCAGAGCAAAATTAATGTTATTAAAAAACTATTTACCTTTATGACTTCATTATTTGGCATCTAATTATTTATCTTGCATATGAAGGAAAAACATGGTTCATATGGCATTAAGGTGATGATAGCCAGAAGCAAAGATTAATATATACTTACAACTCCCAGACAGGAATTTCACATTGCTCATAAATTATGCTGGTATATTCAATTCTATGCTTACGGCAATGGAAACTTTTGTTGTATCATACTTGATCTTAGCCAAAAGGCCAAGAAGCCAAATCTGTTTCACTCACTATATTGTTTCCATTAACCTTACAGCACAAGACTTTCTAACATGTTGGATAACCATTTGTCTGAACTGGTGTAGGGTTTCCTGCCTAAGCAGGGGATTCGACTAGAAGACCTCCAAGGTCCCTTCCAACTCTGTTATTCTATTCTATTCTATTCTAATATGTATGGAATGAACAGATTTTGAAGTACAGTGATTCCTCGTTTTTCGCGGGGGATGTGTTCCAAGGCCACCCGTGAAAAACGAATTTCCGTGAAGTAGAGGAAAGATATATTTTTATGTATGTAACCAGTATTTGGACTTTTAAAACCCACCCTTTGCATTAAACAGTCATTCTGTAAAGTTTCTCAGTTGGAAATACATGTGATATTCTTCCAGTTTTTTTAACAGAGTACAATAGTAATGTAGAAGAATTTTATGAATTTTTAATGGATTTAAAATTTTCAATGGATTTAAGCCCCCTTTGAAAACCCATGAAGTAGCGAATCCGCAAAAGATGAACCGTGAAGTAGCGAGGGATTACTCTATAGGCTAGACTGCATAATACTGCAATCATCCAGGAACATATCTAAGAAAAAAAATTGACTCATTCATGCAAAATGATCCTGAAGATACAGTTGAATTCTTAGCTGCTACAAATAGAATGAAGCACCAATGCAAATCACTATGATTTCTATAAAAGCTATAAAAGTTCAATAGGCAGGTTGTCCCTTAATGATGAACTGAAAATAGGCCTTCAAGCCCAATATGTCTGGTTTTTGTAATATACTGAAATACTGAAAAATTAGTTTTTAAAACTGATACCATGTTAAAACCACCAAATCTTTAAAACAATTATCAAAAAATGTACTAGTTTTATTCCTATAGTATTTATTAAGCTCCTACACCATATTTCACCCTGTATTTTGAACTATGTGTTAAAGCTACTTTAACCAGTTACAGGGCTGTAAGACATAGAAATCTGCTTGATTGTGGGATAAAATCTCCATGAAAAAATGCTCAAACACAATCTAGATCTTTGTGCACTGAGCATCCTTAATATTACACAGAATATTTTCACCAGTAATAACCTCAATGGCAGTCTGAAGGACATTAACATAATCTATGAGTTTAGCTAACATATCCACCCATGGGTGAGATTGTCTGCCTGTAGGTTTTCTGCCCGAGCACCATTTTGGCTCTTACCTCTTTGTAGCCAACTTCAAATGTAAATAGAACTGCCCGTGTCTGCAGATGCCACCAGAGCATTCAAGAACATTCAGTGCAAAAACAACGCATACAGCTCTGTTCTGCAGGGATGGGTACTTGGTTCAGCTTTGCAAAAGTCATTTTGTTTTGGCTTTCCTTTTACTGAAGAGACCCACAAAGTAAGTAATTTTAGGCCAATATGCAGTGTAGATAATTGCTATTTAGCCTCACTCTAAAACCGTGAGGATAGGTAACCTGTAGCTTATTGGCTAAATGTAGCCATCAGATCCATTGTTATGGTGCCACAGTCTTTTGCTCCCTCTTTCAGTATTTGGCTGCAACCTCTACAAAATTTAGCAATGTAATTGTCCAGATATAAAACAAAAACAAAAACCTCAAGCAAAATAAGCTTAATGCTTTTATTTGACGGCACAACACAAATCCAAAAAAAACCTCACGCAAGAACACATTTCCTGGCCAATTCTTTCTCATGCAGAAGCTATAGCAGTAGCACTTAGCAATAGCACTTAGATTTATATACTGCTTCATTGTGCTTTTTACAGCCCTCTCTAAGAGGTTTACAGAGTCAGCATATTGCCCCCAACAACCTGGGTCCTCATTTTACCCACCTCGGAGGGATGGAAGGCTGAGTCAACCTTGAGCCTGGTGAGATTTGAACTGGTGAACTACAGTCAGCAGAAGCAGCTTGCAGCACTGCAGTCTAACCACTGCACTACCAAGGCTCAAGAAGCTATGTATGTAGGGAGAACAAGCAGGATAAGGAATAGTCCATGCCAGTTCCCTGATGGAGATCGAAAAATCAAATCCTTATGCAAAAATCCTCAATTTACAACAGTTCATTTTTTGACTGTTCAAAGTTATAGCGGCATTGAAAAAAGTGACTTATGGCCGTTTTTCACACTTATGACCATTGCAGCATCCTCATTGTCATCTGATGAAAATTCCAACACTGGGCATTTAAGAGGATTGCAACGTCCTGGGATCACATGGTCCCCTTTTGCAAGTCTCTGATGAGCAAAGTCAAAGGGGAAGCTAGATTTACTTAATAATAGTGTTATTAATTTAACATTGTTTCACCAAACTATGGCAAAAAGATCATAAAATGGGACAAAATTCACTTAACAACTGTCTTGCTTAGCAACAAAAATGTTGGGACTCCATTAGGGTCATAAATCCAGGACTACCTGTACAGCATCTGTAAGGTCACTGTATTTCGGCTGAATTACGGGACTATTTATGGGACCGTCTTCTGCCTCACACCTCCCACAGACCTGTTAGAGCCCACAGGGTTGGTTTTTCCAGATTCCGTCAGCCAAACAGTGCTGACTGGCGGGACTGTGTGGGAGGGCCTTCTCTGTGGGGGCTCCGGCTCCCTGGAACCAGGTACCTCCAGAGATCCGCACCGCTCCTACCCTCCTGGCCTTCTGGAAAGCCTTAAAAACCTGGCTCTGCTGGCATCTGGGGCCGTTGAGCAATAGCATATAGTTCTGGCCCAGAAGTATGAATGCTTTGATTAATTGGGGATTTAAACTGTTTTTATACTATTTTTATCTGTTGTACGCTGCCCAGAGTCCGAAAGGAGTTGGGCGGCTCACAGATGCATAGAAACATAGAAGTCTGACGGCAGAAAAAGACCTCATGGTCCATCTAGTCTGCCCTTATACTATTTTCTGTATTTTATCTTAGGATGGATATATGTTTATCCCAGGCATGTTTAAATTCAGTTACTGTGGATTTATCTACCACGTCTGCTGGAAGTTTGACGTGGTAGATAAATCCACAGTAACTGAATTTAAACATTCAGTTACTGTTAGATGCAATAAATTAAATGCATCAGTTAGATGCAATAAATTAAATTAAATTAATATTAACTTTGAATATTATTGCAGTCATACAATGGTCATATTGACACGGTGCAGTAATCCACAAGGCTTAGTTAACCCAAGTATGCTCACAAACACTTTTTTCTAGGGCACCGCTGTTATCAAACCAGCTGTCTGCAGTTTGCTTGCTGTTAAATTATTGTGCTAACAAGACAGATGTTCTAGCTATGGCTAGAAGTATCTGTACATCCTGTTTTTAACGAAAGTGCTAAATTATAAACAAACAATGCATGGGTGTTTCTATAGCTCTACTATGTGGAAGGGTCAGGGAGGAGGAGTCAGCAAGTTTATTCACGCTCACTAAGCCTTACAAATTACTGTATATACGGTCAAAGTTCTGCCAACAAATGTCATTTTTAAATCTGCAAAGCGAGCAAGCTATTCAAAACCATTTAGTCAAATCGATCCATTCAAGGAAACCTTGCCCTTTCCGTCGTCCCCTCCAAAATAAAGGAAAAAAATCAATCGCTAAACTATTGATTTTTTTTAAAAAAAATTACTAAGCTATTTAGTAAAAAAGGTAAAGGTTTCCCCTCTCCAGTCATGTCCGAATGTAGGGCACAGTGCTCTTCTCTGTTTCTTGGACGATAGAGGCAGTGTTTTCCGAAGACATTTTCCACTGTCATGTGGCTAACATGCCAAAGGTCCATGGAACATTGTTACCTTCCCCACCGAAGTGGTACCTATTAATCTACTCGCATTTGCATGCTTTTGAACTGCTAGGTAGGCAGGACCCAGGGCAAGAAACAGGAGTTCACCCTTTTGCACAATGCTCAGATCTCAAACCTGGGCTGTCCCCTTTTCTAATGACAAACTCAGCACCTTTAACTGCCGTTCTTAGGGTTACTTCATTTATCATGTTTGCATGTTGCAAATGCATACCTCTTTCTTTCAAAATAAGATGTCTCCCGATAATAAGCCCAATTGGCCTTTTCAGTGCATGGCCATAAGGCCAAGCGCTTATTTCAGGGTTCAAAAAAATATATAAGACAGGGCCTTATTTTCAGGGAAAGGTGGAATGTATTTTTCCATCTATTCTAGAAATAAGGCTCCTTCTAAAGAGATGTGCAGAGTGGAAAAATTAGTCAAATCACAGTGTCATTCTATACAAAATGGATTGTTCTTTAATCCTTTTATTTATTTATCTATCTAATTTATATGCTTCCCAACTCCTGAAGGACTTGATTTACTCCTTGAAGTAACTGATTTAGTTCAATAACTATCGGTATTAACCAATTCAGACTTGCAAAATCGCAAGCCTTTAGATTCCCTGGGAGTGGAGTGGTTTAGAAATTGCTTTCAATAACTATTTTATTTCTGAACTTCTAAATATAGTACAACGCACTTGACAGGAAGGAAAGTAGACTCTTGCAGAGACAAAATGTATATAAAGACAGTTTGCTTCAAATTTTCCTCAAGGGAAAGTGATACTGAATTTAAAACACACACCTTAAGCACAACACATACACCCTTACTGTTTGCATTCTGTTACACTCTTCTCAGTGAACTAAATATAACCTTCTCATTGTAAAGGCAAATTAATTTGGGGGAAACAGTTAAGGCAACATGTCTGAAACAGCAAATACCGTACTGCTTTTCTGCATTGATAGTCGAAACTCAACTTAGAATATGTATTTTTATGAAGGCAGTGGTAAATAGAAACGCCTATGAGATTAACTGTTACTTTGCAATATCTTGATAAATGCCTAACATCTTCTTGATCCAGAAAGTTTTGTTAGCTTTTTTTGTGTGTGTGGCTTTTGAATCACTATTGACTCTTGGTGACTTGACTGCCTGGACAAGTTCTCCATTTCTTCGCTATAGGTATTAACTTATTGTTTGAATCAACTAAAGCTTATTCAGAGGATTACATTAATTATGACTTTTTTTTGTATAATTTCTTTTAGACTTAATTTTACATATACATGCATGGACATATACCAAAACTTTTCAAGAGTAGACAAATATCATTTCCCTCTCTCTTATATTAACTAACTCAGTTTTATATTTTGCTTTGGACAACTAGTGCTGTTAATTTAAACAAACTTCACAATAATTAGCATATTGTACTGATTTTTTTTTTTTAAAAAAATTCTAAACACAAAGTTTAAACCTGGACCTTTAGCTGAAACAGTCGAACTGAAATATAAGATAATAGTATAAGAGTGCTTAAATTAACTTAACTGTATTTATTGTTACATTTATATTCTACTAATCCAGAAGCTCAAGCAGCATATAAATGCACTCACCTCCTATTCCCCCCAAAACCAACAGCTTGTGGCAACAGATTGGGCACAGGGCAAAACTAGCTCGAAATTCCACAGTGTGTTTCAGTGGCTAAGAGTGGAATACAACTTGGGTCTCCCCATTACTGGCACAACACCTTAATCACTACATACGCTGTGCTGTGTTTCTCTATATGAGTAAGAAGGACTTAATATAGAATTGCTATATGAAACCTGTATGCAAAATACATGTTAATTAATTTAGTCTTTACCACCTACCTGCACTGGCTCCTCCAAAACCCCACTGCAGATGGGGCAAATAAGATCTTCATCAACATCCCCTTGAAAACGTGCTACATCATACCCCATTTCTCGTCACCGATGCCAAAACGCTAGAGGGGGAAAAAACAGGAGGAAGAAAAATTATGTATTTGAATGTTCATGACAAGAAGCTCTAAGCTAGAAATCCTTTGTCTAACCAGGCTGCCTTCTTACTAAACTGATATGGCTGCCTGCTAGGTCACAGATTCACAAAGAAAACTCCAAGCCTCTAAGGAACAGGATGTGGCACGACAGAAAAAGAACAACTTTGACTAAGCCCCATTTTCTCTTATGATTAATTTTCCACAGTTTTACTAGGCTGTTACTGCCAGATTAGATCCCTTCTTCATTTGCAGTTTTATATACAATAGTTCAGTGACTGCTCGAAGTTGCAATGGTGCTGCAAGTGCAGCATCCTCATGGTGGCAGGATCAAAATTCAGATGCTTATGACAGCTTGAGGTCACATGACCATATTTTGAGACCTTCCGGCAAGAAAAGTCAATAAGTATGCCAGGTTCACTCAACAACTGTGTTATCAACTTAACTGCAGTGGTTCACTTAACTGTGGCAAAGTAGGTTATAAAGTGGGGCAAAACCTGCTTAACAACTGTCTTACTTAGTAATGGAAAGTTTTAGTTCAACTCTGTAAGTTGAGGACTTCCTATATTCCACACACTTCTTTTCTATTTCTGCAGGAACCAGAACATATAGGCATCTAGTCCCCAGTTTAGAACCCATGATTGTATATACTGAAGGAAGAGGAGTTCTGAAACTCTGAAACTATAACCATTTAATGGTGCATCAAGGTATCTCTTGCTGTTACCTTGCTGAAAAAAGAATTAAATCAACTTATTCCTAATGTCAGAGAGTGAAGTAAACATCTTTGCTCAGGACAGACTACTTTTCAAGTATAAATCTTTAACCAGAATGCTGTTCTATTGTTGCTTGTATCCTTACAATTTATATTAATATTGATTGTTTCCTGATTGCTTATTTGTACCCTATGACAATCATTAAATGTTTGATTCTTGACAAATGTATCTTTTCTTTTATGTATATTGAGAGCATATGCACCAATGACAAATTCCTTGTGTGTCCAATCACACTTGGCCAGTAAAAGAATTCTATTCTATTCTATTCTATTCTATTCTATTAGATTCTAAAGAATTTGCAAGAGTACATTAGAAGTAGACTGCTTGTTCCCCTAGGTAGGATTAACTTGATGCAACTATCTGCAGACATTTTTAACTAGAATTAGGGACATTTTTGAAAAGCTTGGGATGAGTCATTTAATCCGTTTTTTCTAACATCTCAGCAGGATATATCTTTCTCTGTTCAGTCACCTCTTCTCTCCATCTCTGCTATCCTCCCCTTTCTCTTTCCCAGTGTTATCCATTCTGCCTCCCCTCTTCTTTTTTTCTATGTCTGCTAGAACTAGGGTCTCCAACCTTGGCAACTTCATGACTGGTGGACTTCAACTCCCAGAATTCCTCAGCCAGCTTTGCATTTATTTGCATGTGCATGATTAGCATGTGTAAGAAAATATCTGAAGACACAGGATCAATTCACTTTATATAAAAGGGGAACTTTAATTTTTACTTTAGCAATGCTGGCTATCCTGCAGAAATGAGAGCCAAGAAGTCCCAAGGAAGCAAAACTCAATAGCAGAACAATATATATTGATTTATTACAGTGGTGGGTTGCTCCCGATTCGGCCCAGTTCTTAGAACCAGTAGCGCCAGGAAACTCCACTCACCCACCCCAGGACGCTTCTGCGCATGTGCAGAAGTGTTGCATGTGAGAGAGAGAGTGAACTAGTAGTAAGGGGTTTTAGAACCCACTACTATTTATAGGTAAGTTATCTACTACTATTCTGGTCCTCTCTTTTGTGGAAACATGACTTCTGGTAAATACATATATATAAGTGGACTATATGCAAATGTTTGTAGGGAAGAGAAATTTCTAGGACTCCTTTCAGGTGACACAGGCAATCCCACACATTGTCAAGATTGGGAAGATACACATTGCATAGTCTTATGTTTTTAATTTTTCCTTCCGGGCTTCTTTTGTTTGTTTGTGTGAAGGTTATCCTAAATCCTGCTTACTTTCCTCTTGGATAAAAAATGTTACTCATCAATATTTGGGACACTTTTTACTAATTATTTTACACAGCAAAAAAGTTAATGTTGGGGGAAAAATCAGCCTGGATGGCCACTCTGAATGAACAATAGAGAAAAAGACATGTGCAATCAGCAACACCACTAAGCTCTACTATAGAATATACAAATCATAGTCAGTCTATTCTGTCTAGAACAATCTGCTTGAACAGAGGACAGTGCCATTCAAATTACTCAATACTCACAAGCTTTGCAAACAACATCTAGATGAATTATATTTGAAAGAAAAAGGACACATAGACTTTTTTTTAACTGAACTGTAAGCCTATATCAAGACCAAATCTCAATTTAAAAATGTTCCAATATTAACTATTGGAACTTTATAAAGGCACGATCAGGCCCTGCCAGGCTGTGTTCATTTCCTGCCGCTATAGCCCTCCTATATCTGGCAGAAGCCACCTCTGCTTGGCCATGCTTGTGCCGCAGCAGCCACTTATCAACCTATTGGCCTACTTGCTCAGGATTTGCAACTTCCTGCCAGCATCCTCACTGACTTTGCTTATTGGAAGCCAGAAGCCATAGCCCTTAGACTTATATACCACTTCATAGTGCTTTATAGCCCTCTCTAAGCGGTTTACAGAGTCAGCCTATTGCCCCTAACAATCTGGCTCCTCATTGTACCCACCTCGGAACAAGGATGAAAGGCTGAGTCAACTTGGATCTTGGTGAGATTTGAACTGCCAAATTGCCAGCAGTCCGCAGAAGTACTACACTGTAACCACTGTGCCACCTTGGCTCAGAAGGAAATTATAATGAGGTCCTTGCTTAATGAAGGTAACCACTGGTGAAATTGCTGTCACTAAATGATACTGTCATAATATCGCCTTTTACAAAATGTGTTGTTTAACAATGGAAATTCCAGTCCAAATTACCATTGTTAAGAAAGGAATACTGTCATCTTGCGGAAAATGAAACTGCTCTTATGGTTTAAAGAGAGGACTTTCTTTCATACTAGTATGATTTTTTTAAAATATACTTTTTATTAGAGATTTTTAAATGGATAAAATTTAATCATGAAACAATATAAAAATGAAATTAAGAAGAAAATAAAAGGGGGGAAATGCAGAAAAAGGAAAATATATTTAAAGATGTAACTTCTGATCTTTATTATAGCAATTACAAACAAGCTTAGTATCATTCTATCTTAAGGTCACTCCATCTTAGTTCACTTCTTACCCTATTTCAAACCTTTTCAATTGACAAATCAAGAAATCATCAATTTATTCCTGTCCATTTTCAACAACCACAAGATTTCCAATGTTTTATAAAAGTACTAAATCTTACCCCTGATCGAGGCAATTTTGCATTATTTTCTTTTGCAGAGAACTTTACAACACTTACGGTACATAAACCTTAGCTTAGTGTTGCCTTAATATTCTTCCTGACAAGGTGCACAAGTACATTCCTTAATACATTTCTTAACTTTTCATTTCTTGTGTAAATTTTGTACAGCTTGTCCACATCATCATCCATTGATGCATTCTAAAAATATTTTAGGGTTTTAAAAATTCTCTCCTTACTATCTTCACTAAATTATCCTGTAGCTGTTATCAGTCTCAAGCAGCCTTCATTCTCTTTAAAATTCAGTAGTATCACATTTTCTAAATCCTTTTTTGTCTCTTGGCTTATCATTTCTGCCTCTGCAGATTCTTCAAAATTTTTATTGATCTTTTCTTCTGTATTTTATACACCCAAAGACCAAAATTATTCAAAATTTAGTAATAATCATAAACTGTCAACATATTCTGCAGGCAAAAGACAAAGAAACTTGACAAAACTCTTATACAAATCACACTGAAAGCTGTAATTCAAATCAAATAAGTAAGTAAGTAAGTAAGTAAGTAAGTAAGTAAGTAAGTAAGTAAGCAAGCAAGCAAGCAAGCAAGCAAGCAAGCAAGCAAGCAAGCAAGCAAGCAAGCAAGCAAGCAAGCAAGCAAGCAAGCAAGCAAGCAAGCAAGCAAGCAAGCAAGCAAGCAAGCAAGCAAGCAAGCAAGCAAGCAAGCAAGCAAGCAAGCAAGCAAGATATTGGCCAAGTGATTTGAGTTCAAGTAAATTTTAAAAAATTAAAGGTCTTTTACCATTAAAGCCACATTGTTTTTAAATTGACCTTAAGGGAAACTAACTAAACCAATTTCCTCTACTGCAGAAGACTAACACATTCTGATCTTAAAGCAATGTTTGCAAATTTTTAGTTCAACATGTATGGAAATCAAAATTAGTTAGCAGACCCCTCCATACTTAAGTAATTAGATAACTTAATTTTATTATGGTACTATAGGAAAATAAAATACCGAATATGCCATAAGTATTGCAAATGCAAAGTAATTTAAATAACTATAAAAAGGATCAGCAAGAAAACATGTGACATGTCCATTTAGAGAATGTCCAATGAACTTGAACAGCCAATACATTTAAATAAATAAAATTGAGAATTACAGCTGGTGGATTTCAAAATACTTTATATTTCAAGATACAGTATTGATGGGGTTTTTTTTATTGAAATGCATTCCTAAGAGACATTTTAGGAAAATAAATGTGCAAAATCAATTGCAATTTATAACCAGCTGCAACTCTGCATATATCAAACTAAAGATTAAATATTACAGAATTACTCTTTTACATAAAATCAGTTTCTTGGCCCTGAAATGAAAGAAAATGCTCCCCTCTCCGGAATTTTAAGCTGTTTGGGCTAATTTATGAGTAAGACAAATCTACTACCAACTATAAATTGCATTAGATCTGTTTTCAGATATCAAATTATATCATGTGGCTGTAGTTGGCTGTTAAAGAAAAGCTACCACAGCTGTATAAAGCTTTTTAACTTGGTTAGCAACAAGATGGAAATGGATTAAAACTGCACACTTCTCCTCTTAGTACAATGCAGAGATCTAGTCACCTTTTAATTATCTTCTACTAAAATATTATGTACTTCATAGAACATTAATTTCAACTGCTTAGTCTACCTACTGTATAAATGCATAATGCAATGTTATAATTGCATGCATGTTATTACTTCAAGTGACTATTTGCAAGCTACAAATGATTAATTGCATAAAAATCACAACATATATAAATAAAACATTACTTTGAAAATATCAGACATATTTTAATCTACATCAATATTTATATTCAACTTGCTGTAATTCACCAAAACTGCCCTTCAGAACTACTACAAAATTCCTCTGGACAGTCCAACAACCTCTAATTCACTCTAACATTTGACAATTAAAAATTTAGCAATTTTAATTAATCTCATTAGCATTTATATTTTTCAATATGGGGATGTCAGATCAACCGTAAGAGCTGAAAAGCAGAAAAATATATAATAGTTTATTAACACATTGAAATAAATCACATTTATACATCATTCAGAAGAAATAATAAAAAAGCTAAGAATGAAACAAAAAAAACCAGAGATATCCTTTACAGCAAAACCCACCCAGATAAACAGGGATTAGCACCAGACAAACAATCAAGCAGAAAACAATATCCTAATCAAGGAATAAGCAAGGTGAAAACCACACCCCCACCAATAATGGCAAGGCAAGCTGTTTATAAATAGGGAGCAAACCCCACACTCACCAGTACTGAGGATGTTACTCAAGCAAGCTCAGACCACGCCAAAGACTTCACAGTTCAACCTTAAGCTACATTCACCCTCTTCTATTGCAAGTTCAGTTCCCAGCAACTTCATAGAAATGTCTATGTAATTTTCTTGCCAGCAAAAAAACAATAGTTTGTCATTTGCTTTCTTCCGGAATTTTTTAAATTCAATATTAGTCTACAGAGATATTATTATTTTAGCAATTTATATAACTAGATCCAAGTTTGAATAACATCTGAGCCCAGATAAGAGTAGCTAAGTGTGGACATCTGCTGAGACTTACTGGCAATACCCACCTTTCCAGGATAGGCCACATAATGAATATGTTCCATTCAACACCAGACTTCAATAGAAAATGAGATAAAAGCAAACAGTGTATTGACTTCTGGAAGAAACAATTATTTTACCTTCTGCCGCAGAATTTCTTCCTGAATAGCAACAAGACAATGCTGATGTTGCGTTCCTCTTCTGAATTGAACTCTCACCATGGCCCATTTTTCTCTCTCTCCTTGTTCAGATTAAGTCATCGTTTGTCTTAACAGCCAGAACCTGTAGTCATAAAATGATAAATAATTTAACAGAAAATTTTTAAAAAGCAAAAAACAAATTTACATCAGTATGGCATGTCGTGTTGATACCCTATTTTTAGTAACAATAGAGCAATACAGTACACAAAATTATGTACATTCTCTTCATTATTTGCTTTATACATGGAATGCAAGAATTAATATTCAGCTCATTTCCACACCCTTAGGCAAAGCATATCATTTGCAACATATTTATTATGTCTGACTTATTTGAAACGTTTCACAACAGCATATATTTTCAGCCTCCTCTGACACTTTATTCTCCCAATTCTAAGTAGTTTACAGTGAGAAGATGCTTCAGGTTTAGCTTTGCTCAGAACATATCCTACAAATAATACTCGGTGCTTTTTTAGTGGCAATAACAAATAACAAGAAGATTAAATATTATTTTTTGAAAAAGCATTCAATACATGAATTTTTTATCAATTCATAATGTTCTGCTTCAAATACTAATCATGCCTCATTTCATATCAACAGATATTTTACCCACTTGATTTAAATAGTCATCTACCATTTTTAGCAAAAATTGAAATTACACCTAAGAGCTTTTATTTTCAATGCCATTCTTGGGTCTAGTTACACAGAAGATTCAGAACATAAGATTAAGAACAAACACTGACATTTTATATTTTTTTCCCTAGAAATCTTTTTTCCCATTGTGCTGGGAACCACCCGGATGCATCATACAACCTATGAAAGAGCCTGCAGATTCTATTATGAGCAAATGTGTAAATACAAATGTACACAATACTGTACAAAGGAGCAGCAAAGAAACAAGAAAGGGCTTTAAGAAAGACGAAACAACTGTTCTTCACCTGTTTCATGTAATTCACTGCAAGCAGAGACTTGCATCACAACAGTCACAAGCAGGAATTAGATCAGCCAGCCTATCATTTGGAAGATATTACCCCAAATAGTTTAATTTTTAGAAGAACAAGAGATATTTATCTTGTATATCAAGCTACTACTTTGCCTCACAATCCCTATCATAATAGATCTGATCAAGCCAAGAGTATAATACACAGCCAGAACCTAATTATATGAAATATTATCTTGTTTCTTTGGTTTGGAAAATAACCTGGGCCTAAAATACATTCCTTTGGTTATAAACTACACAACTGAACAAAAGTAGCAACAACCTCTTATAAACAAGATTTGTTTTTGGCTCCTAAACTGAAGTATGAATATGCCTTGAAATTTTAGAGGAAATGCTCTCCAGATTATCTGCTATACTTTACCAAAGTTGTTATCCACCTTAAGCAAGGACTTTATTGTTACAACATTCTTCCTCAGATGTTGTTTTATCAAAAAGGCTCTTAAATACTTTTTTGACACTTCACTGTTTCAGTTCACCATATATGTCCAAGCATTATTCCTTCAGCTGCTCCTTAACTTAATTTTCCACCCCTGCCCCAATGGCACACTGTTATTCAACAGAACTTTATCCGCCAAAACCTTAGAATGCCAAGAATTCCCCATCCCCACAACATAATTTATGGGATTCTTCAAGATGGATATTGAATTAATCCCCACAGAAGATAGGCTTCAATTTCTCCCTTGATTTTCAGCCTTCAATCAAACTTGTTCTTCACTTGACTATAATTCCCTCAACATCATCAAGGCTCATTTCAAAACCACCTTAACAACTGAGCATCCCTACCGTAATACTTTTTCTCTCAAAAACTTACTGTACCGCCCCCAAGCCTACACCATCCAAACATCAAATCAATTATAGAAAACAATACCGGTTTTTAAAATAATTCACGTGTCCATTCAAATCCAGATCTTGAATTGACACATTTATGAAAAATGTTAAGGGTTTTTTTGTTGATAGTTCATCCATGACTCTAACGTCAATGATAGCGAACCTTTTTTGGCTCAAATGTCAAGAGTGTGCATGTGTATAATGGGCACACACGTGCCCAAATCCATAATGCAATGCCCTCCCCCTCATGCACAATCCCCATGCTGCCGCCAGTGCATGTACATAACCCCATGCTCCCCGCACCACGCAGGCCTCACTGAAGCCTCTGTACTTCCAGTAGGCCCATTGGGGTGTTTTTCACTGTACCTAGGGTTCAGGAAAGCCTCCTAAAGCCTGTGGAGAACAAAAAACAGCCAAACGGGCTTACTACTACAGTAGTTACCTTCTGATAGTTGCAGCCAGGCCTCGCATATTTCACCCCATTTCTTCTGCAGCCAGGAAGGCTTTCCTAAAGGCCTCTCTAGCTGATAACAGAGTTCTGGATCGATCTGGAGCTCTGTTATCGGCTACAGAGGCCTTGAGGAATGTCTTTCCAGCTGCAGAAGAAATGGACCAAGGTTTGTGAGGCCTAGCTGCAACTGTCCAAAGCCAAAGAAGTTCCTGAAGACCTCTAAGAGCGAACAGGAGGCTGGGGGTGACTCACGTAAGTGAAATTTGGCTTGGCCCATTTTTGCTGTCCCCATGGTTCAAGAGGCTTTCCTGAGTGAAAACAGCCAAAAAGAAGGCTGAAAATCAGCTGGCCAGCATATGCATGTGCACTGGAGCTGACATAGGGCAACGCCTTGCATGCCCTCAGATACAGCTCCATGTGCAACTGGTGGAACATGTGTCATTGATTTGCCATCAGGGCCCTAAAGGATGATCCTCTCTGTCAGCCTTTGACATAGATGGGAGCTTAGTATCTATTCCATTTTTCCAAACCTAATCAGTTAAATATAATTATTATTAAGTTTGAAACTGGCTCCAATGCATTGGATGGTTTGCAAACACATTTCAATTACTAATCTGTCTTCTCCCCCAAAACACTGCTAATCTCCTTCATTAGTAATGATTTCATTCTATGTAGGTTGCTTTGTCCTTTTATTAAATACTCTAATCTCTTTGGAGGTCATTCTGTTAAAAAAAAACTAAAAACTATAGCATTGTACAGTCATATGTACACAGTTATTACATCACATTATTCCATTTGTGGATAAGCAACACTATACAGAGCATAGAAAAATAATAAGAAAACTTAACTCAAATAAATTAAGGCATGATATAACAAAGAGAATATTAAAACTAACTACACCAGCATCATTCTCAATCTCTCTTGATTCTTTCCTCAAATCATTCATTTCTACAACATTCATAGGCTCTGTTGTATTATTTCCTTTAGTTTTTTAAAAGTATTCTCTCTTTTTTGGATCTTATAGTCCTGTAATGGCATGCGGAGACATAGTTGAGGGCTTGCGACGCATTGTCCTATGTCATGTGAGCTGGCCAACTGTTTTTTAGCCTTCTGGAGGGTGGGGGGGAGGCCATTGTCACCTTCCCCAGGCTTATATCATACATTCTGTATATATGTATATGTGTGTGTGTGTGTGTGTGTGTGTGTGTATATAACAATTTCCGTCCTGTTCAAAACATTTTACCCATTCTCTTTCTCTATACTCAGTTTCCATTTATTCCTTGGAAGATAAACCTTCTAACACTTTTTCATATAGGACTTATTTCATTCCCGTTTTTTACATGTCCATTTTTTTCTTGAGATCCAGTCTTGACTCAAATACTGGATGTCCTACTTTCAAGACTTTTCATCACAGCAGCCTTCACTAATCCTCTCAGTCTTTCATCAAAAACAATAAAAACCCATCATGCTTTTTTAATGTCTATTTATTCCTTTGTTATAGGCACATATGAATACACATGCATATCGCAAACAGATTTTCTAAACTTTCTAAACAGCCATCATTCTCATCTGTAGGCCACTAAATTCCCTACCAACCTTTTCTGCATTCTTTCATTTCCACCCATCCGTTTTATTTTTTTAACCCAGAGTAGATTAGGCTGTCAGTCTCAGTCATTCTTCTAACATGACAACAATTCTTACTAATAAGGACAGTATTGGCACATTTTGGCTACTAATACAAGCTAAACATAACCAAAGCCTGTTTCGCTTCAAGTATGCTAATTTTATTTTGCACCGGCTGTAGCTTCTGAATAATCTTCAAGGATAGCTTCATACAGAGTACATTGCAGCAATTGAACTGAGAAACCATCAGGACAGGAGTAACAAGGGACTCACAATTCCAATACGGGTACAACTGATGTAAATACAAAGTTGTGCAAAGGCCATCCTAGCCACTACTACCACCTGCACTTAAGCCTTAATAAAGTAAACCATTTTGTTCTTTGGCTTAATGGTACAATTAAAGAGATTGGGGAGTAGCCCGTGGATTACTTCCAAGACACTATGTGGTAGGCTGGTGAAGAAAGTGTGGGGCTCAGGAGCTAATGTAAAAAAAAAACAATAGGACATATTTTTCTTGGCAAGAGGCTTGCAAAATTTACTTGCAAAATTTTAGAAAGGCTCCTTGTGTGAAGATTTTTTAAAAGGTGAACTGGACCTCTATCGGGGAGAGGAATATAAGATCAGAATCTACCCTTTTGAGCTGTTTTTAAAAAGTAAACACATCAGCATTCTTTCTAGTAAATTGTGGTTTAATAGTATGTTGGCTTGAAAGGTAGCCTTTAGATTAGAGATTGCATCTTGCATAGAATGCAGTGGTGCAGAGTTCTGGGAGTCCCCTAGGGTGGAACATGTAAGATTGCTGTTACATTAGATGCATGTGTGCTGGTTCAATTCAAAGTACATTTAAGGCCCTATAATGGCATACATCCATTATGTCCTGCTGGAGTTGGGTGGCATATAAATATCACTAACTAACTAACTAACTAATCTCACCCCAATGGACCTAGCTTGCCCAAGTAACTCCAGTGGAAGGGGCCAGCTGCAGATGCCATCTATGAAGGAATTCTGATGGGTGGGGTCAAGGAGAGCCTTTTCCACTGTGATCCAGAGGTGCAAATTACTTCCACCCTTCTGGCACCCTGCTGAAGGTGGTGGATGGGATTAGGATACCACATCCCTGCACTGTCTGTCTCATTGGATCTAGTTTCTTACATACATGCATATATACATACAAAGATGCATACATTCTTTTTTTTCTTTTTACTGTTTGCTAAGTTGCCCAGAGTTGACATTTAAAGTTAATAAATTAAATTATAAAATAAATTTTAAAATGACTAGTTAGACTGTAACAGGAAGCATGGCAACATTTATCCTGGTAAGTCAGGACTTTCTGGTTATAGTTAAAAAGATAACCACACATCATTAAAAAAGAAAAAAGAAATATAGCCTTGAGGGGAGACTACAAAACGGAGCTGGAGTTATAAGTTCGGGAAAGTTTGACTTTATTTACTTTTTTAAAAAAATAAATAAACGTGCCTTCTCTTTTCTACAGCAAAACAGAGCTTGCTGCAAACGGGGACCCAGCTTGTCGGGGGCGACATGCTGACTCTGTAAACCGCTTAAAGAGGGCTGTAAAAGCAATACGAAGCAGTATATAAGTCTAAATGCTATTGCGAAGAACGGCAATTTTTTTTGCTTCCCCCACAAAAAAACCCCAATCCAAACACTTTTACATGGCTTGAACGTTCGCGGATTTGCACAGGTGGTTGTTCTTTTACCAAATGGACATCCTTTCCCCCACCCCTCCGGAAACTCGAAAAATCGGGAGAGAGGTTCCTTTTCCTAGTAGAGCCCCCGACGAGGTAGGCCGGACTATAAATAAATAAATAAATAAATAGCTGCTGTCGGGGAATTCTGCGGCTGGACGGGAATCACCACCACCACCTCCTCCTCGCTACTCTGGTTCTCCAGGGAGCCCCGCTTCTCTCTCGCCGAGCCACCCTCTGTCGCCCGTCCTCCTAACAAAACGCCTCCCCGCCACCGCCGTCCTTCCACCAAAAACGGAGGGAGAGCGCTGCACGGTCCGTCGCACACCGCCCCTCCGCCACCCTCAGCAGCGACCCGCCGCCTTGCATGTTCCCTGCCCGTCTGCCAGGCGTGTCCGCTTCTCGAGCCCCTCCGCCAAGCCGCTCCGTCCTTCCCTCCAAAAAACAACCCCCCAGAGCTCCCGCTGCCCCCCACTCCCTCGGGGAGGCCAGCCCAGGCCTGCAGCGCCTTTCCTTTACCATTCGCCTCCAAGCCACAGTCACGGACCTCTCTTTGGCTCCGCTCTAGGCACCGGCCACCGCGCCGCCGTTCTCCCCTCCATCATCCCCCTCCTCCTCCTCCTCCCAGACCGCCCCACCGGAAACACGCCAACCTCCATACGGATAACATGGAACCCACCCTCCTCCGGCAAGCCGGAAACGCTGGAGCGGGGCTGAATCCGGGCCGCTCTAGCCACCGGGCCAAAGGGGTGATTTTATGGTTTCTTTTTTGCTTGCAGACGGGCGGGGCTCGCTCTGCTCCTCGCGCTAAGGCGAACAAAGAGCTCCGAGGATGGGTCTTCTCTGGTCTTAGCGCGGAGCTGGAGGAGGAGAAGCAGGAGGCTCGCTTGCTGTCTATTGTGTTGCTGCCTCCTTTACGGGGAAGGGTTTGAGATGGGATGGGATTCCCCGAGTACTCCAAACACGCGTGGTGCATTCACACAATGCAGTTTCTTCCCCAAACCCCTAAAACATGAACCTTAGACTGTCTACAGAGAACCTCTCCCCATTTCTAAGAAGTCTGTGAGGGGCGTGCATAAGCACAGCACTGCGCCCACCGTCCCTGTCCTACTGTCCTCTTATCGTTACTTTTTACTTATGTTTATACAAACTACTACTATCCTACACGTTTGACAAATAAATTAAATTAAATTTATTTATTATTTATTTACATTTAATTTAATTTAATTTAATTGACCGTGGCACTTCATGAGCCCTCTTTCCAAGATATCACATTACCTGATCTTCAAGTAATGCTGGGTTTTAAAAAAAAAGAGAGAGAGAACCATGTTAAAGGCCACAACAAATCCACATTCCTGGACAAAGGCAAGAAAACAGATTTTGGGTATACAAAAATAAACCAAACTGTTGCTTTTGCTAGAGTAGCCCTTGATTTCTAAAATGGGGTGGGTTTTTTCCAGCATTCTTTATTCTGACAGGGAAGACAGGCATTTTATTCATGAGCTGGAAGAGTCCTGTGGTAACTCAGTCAGCCAATGGGAGTTAACTGCTACTGAGCATGTGAAAGGAACTAAGCTTGGAGTTGGTTGCGGGTCCAGTCTCCATTCTGCTACAGAAGTCTGTGCTGTGTCTCCATGAAGTATGATCTCTGTAAGCAGGGGTGGGCTACTGCCTGGATGGGGAGGGGGGACGCAGTGGGGTAGCAAAAATGGAGTTCCACCCCAGAGCACCCAATTTGCACTAAAAGGTGTTAAAAAAAATTGCAGGGCGTCCTACATAAGCCCCACCCACAGTGTGGTAGTAAAAATTTTGGTAGCCCTTCACTGTCTGGAATACAGCCGCTCTGAACTTGCCAAATTCACACAGGACCAAAAAAGCCTTGGTTTCATAGGACTAAAAAAACCAAACAAACAAACAAAACTATTTGAATGCAGACCAACTGCAGGAATGGAGAAACCCATTTTTTTCTGGCAAATAAAACTGGGTCTTATATTACTTCTTGCTCTAGAAGACGCATTAGGTCTTATTTTCAGGTGATGTCTTCTTATTTCATGCACAACTGTCAAACACAAGGCCCGTGGGCAGGATGGGCCTATATCTGGCCCGCAGGGCCACCCTGGAGGTGGCTAAGGACTGTCCCCACAACCACCCGGGTGCTGTTCCTACTCGGCCGGGCAAGGCCCCCCCCCAGTGGATACACAGGTGGAGACTGCGCAGTGGAGATGGCATCTGGCAGCAGCCACAGCACCATGGCAAGCATACTCTGAGGCTGCATAGCTTGTGCAGTGCAGATGTTTGTGTGCCGTGACAGCTCCAAAAGCATTGTATTAAAATAAATTTGATAAAAATTAAATCATTCTGATTGATTTTTATCCACCCTGCCCATGGCCAGGACAGGGCCGGTGGGCTACGACTGCTGCTGGACACCATCAGCCCCGTCCCAGTGCGTGAACACTCGCTGCCTCCTGTGTACTCACCGGGGGGGGGGGGGTGATCGGCGGACTGGACCAGGGTGGCAGGGGCTGGTCCCTCGCCATCTCCAAGGCAGCGGGTGTTTGACATGTCTGGATTAAATCAAGTGTTAATTGAAGACTTATAAGACAGGAGTGGCAACAAAAATGCTGACAGTTAAGAATGACGATCCATACAAAAATGACAAAAAATTGTAGATACCAAAATTCAGAAAATGTTTATTTCACACAAATGCACTAAGTACGTCCGTTACAACACATGATATATTGAATTATGAAACACGTCTGTTTGTTATCAAGTGCACACATTCCTTTGTAGAGCCTATACTATGATTGGTCATTTGGCAATAGGTCTCGAGTTTATCTTTATGTAGGCGTTTTGTCCAAAGATGCCTGCTTGGGTATTTACAAATACGTAATTATAATTAATTTTATAATTTATTTTAAGTATTAGTGCCAATAATATTATTTATTATATTTATTTATTTATTATTTTATTAATTGAATTTATATGCCACCTCTCTCTCCAAGGACTATAATTATATATTATTTTATAAATCAATACATCC